>NC_092373.1:210348041-210688874 GCF_030028105.1 Mobula birostris
GTCCAATCGAACAATTTGGCAGTCCATTGGATTTAACCACTCTAATTCACCTCAAGACAGCAACTAGCTCCTCCTCCCTAATCTGTACAGTGGCCATGACCTTCTACTTTGTCTCACATCTAAAGACTCTTGGTCCATCTCCTGAGAAAATGCAGTTGCAGAATTAGAAAAATAAATAATGATTTCAGATCTCCGTCATCTCTTTTGGCTCCACACATGGACTATCGTTCTGATCTCACAGAGGAGCAATATCATCCTTTTGTAACCCTTTTGCGCAGAGCATACCTGTACGTCCTCTTAGGATTTTCCCTCACCTTGTCTGCCTGGGAAACATTGTGCCTCCCTTTAATCCACCAGAGTTCTTTTTTAATACATGTTCTCTTGCTTGCCTGTACGCATAAGCATTCTCTTATTTCCTACCTGCCTCTAACTGCTTTGAAACTCCTTTTCTTTTTTAACAGGGGCCTCAAATGGAAACCAAGGATCCGTAAACCTGTGCAAGTGAAGGACAGGCAAGTGCTTTGTACTCTCAAAATTAGACTTTTGAAGAATTCCCATTTACAACGTGCAACTTTGCCAGAAGGCAGCGTGCCCCAAATCGACACTTGTCAGATCATTTCTAATACAATCAAAACTGTCCTCTCTCCAATTTACAATTTCAACCTGCGGACAAGACCTATTGTTTTGCACATTCATTTCGAAACTCTGGCTTTGTGATCATGAGATACAAAGTGTTCCCCTACACAAACTTCTGTCATCTGACCTGTCTCATTCCCTAACAGCAGATCATGTATCACACTATCTCCAGCAACAGTTATTTCTATATTCATGACAAAATTGAATCTCACAGGGAGAGCGAAAGGTGAACAACAGGGGAGGATTTAAAGGGACTGTTGTGGAACTGAATCTCTGGCAGGGTCCAGCCGGTCTGAGGTGACTCTCTACTGTACACTAGGTGTGTTATAAATTCATTAAGTACCAGAGACAGAGTTTAAAATAGAACTGATTTCTTTGTCTCAGATCCAGAATATTAAACTCCAGTCCCATTAAAGGTGAATGTGCAGAAGAAACTCCCCCCATGCCCAGTGACCAGGGTGCTGAACAGGGTGTGATGACCAGCAGCAATAATTGCAGAGTTCAGCACCGACAGTCACTCTCAAAATTGCATTCAGCAACGGTGATGGACAAATATCCAGCATGCGGCTTATTGAAACGTTTTCCCCAGTGTGAACACGGTAGTGCGTCACAGGGTTAGATTACTGAGTAAATCCCTTCCCACATTCACACCAGGTGAACAGCCTCTCCCCAGTGTGAACACAATGATGCATATTTGGTGGAGATGGCTCAGAGAATCTCCTCCCAAAGTCTGAGCAGGTGTTCGGCCTCTCCCTAGTGTGAACTCGCTGGAGTTTCAGTAGGTTGGATGATTGAGTGAATCTCTTCCCACATTCTGAACAGGTGAATGGCCTCTCCCCAATGTGAACTGAATGGTGAGCCATTAGGGTGGGTGATCGAGTGAATCCCTTTCCAGAGTCTGAGCAAGTGAATGGCTTCTCTCAAGTGTGAACTCGTTGGTGACTCTGCAGGTCGGATGACTGAGTGAATGTCTTCCCACAATCTGAGCAGGTGAATGGCATCTCCCCAGTGTGAACTGACTGGTGTGCCAGTAGTTTAGATGACTGGGTGAAGCCCTTCCCACAGTCTGGGCAGGTGAACGGCTTCTCCCCACTGTGAACTCGCTGGTGTGCCAGGAGTTCGGATGACTGAGTGAATCCTTTCCCACATTCTGAGCAGGTGAACCGCCACTCCCCAGTGTGAACTGATTGGTGTGCCAGTAGTGTGGATGACCGAGTGAATCCCTTTCCACATTCTGGGCAGGTGAACGGCTTCTCCCCAGTGTGAAATCGCCGGTGTCTATGAAGGTCAGATGATTGAGTGAATCCTTTCCCACAGACTGAGCAGCTGAACGGTCTCTCCCCACTGTGAAATTGCTGGTGTATCTGTAGATGAGATGACCGAGTGAATCCCTTCCCACATTCACAACAGATGAATGGCCTCTCCCCAGTGTGAACTCGCTGGTGTCTCAGTAGATCAGATGACTGAGTGAATCCCTTCCCACAGACTGAGCAGGTGAACGATCTCTCCCCAGTGTGAAATCGCTGGTGTATCTGTAGATGATATGACCGAGCAAATCCTTTCCCACATTCACAGCAGGTGAACGGCCTCTCGCCCGTGTGAACTCGCTGGTGTCTCAGTAGAGCAGATGACCGACTGAATCCCTTCCCACAGTCTAAACAGGTGAATGGCCACTCCCCACTGTGATCTGACTGGTGTGCCAGTAGTTCGGATGACTGAGTGAATCCTTTCCCACATTCTGAGCAGGTGAACCACCACTCCCCAGTGTGAACTGACTGGTGTCTCTGCAGGTGAGATGACTGAATGAATCCTTTCCCACAGTCTGGGCAGGTGAACGGCTTCTCCCCAGTGTGAAATCGCTGGTGTATCTGTAGATGAGGTGACCGAGCGAATCCCTTCCCACATTCACAGCAGGTGAATGGCCTCTTCCCCTTGTGAATTCGCTGGTGTCTCAGTAGATCAGATGACCGAGTGAATCCCTTCCCACAGTCTGAACAGGTGAATGGCCACTCCCCACTGTGATCTGACTGGTGTGCCAGTAGTTCGGATGACTGAGTGAATCCTTTCCCACATTCTGAGCAGGTGAAATGCCACTCCCCAGTGTGAACTGACCGGTGTCTCTGTAGTTGAGATAACTGAATGAATCCTTTCCCACAGTCTGGGCAGGTTAACGTCTTCTCCCCACTGTGAACTCGTTGGTGTGCCAGTAGTTCAGATGACTGAGTGAATCCTTTCCCACATTCTGAGCAGGTGAAACGCCACTCCCCAGTGTGAACTGACTGGTGTGCCAGTAGGGTGGATGACCGAGTGAATCCCTTTCCACAGTCTGAGCAGGTGAACGGCTTCTCTCCAGTGTGAAATCGCTGGTGTCTCTGAAGGTCAGATGATTGAGTGAATCCCTTCCCACAGACTGAGCAGCTGAACGGTCTCTCCCCACTGTGAAATCGCTGGTGTATCTGTAGATGAGATGACCGAACGAATCCCTTCCCACATTCACAGCAGGTGAATGGCCTCTCCCCAGTGTGAATTCGCTGGTGTCTCAGCAGATCAGATGACTGAGTGAATCCCTTCCCACAGACTGAGCAGGTGAATGATCTCTCCCCAGTGTGAAATCGCTGGTGTATCTGTAGATGGAATGACCGAGCGAATCTCTTCCCACATTCACAACAGGTGAATGGCCTCTCCCCAGTGTGAATTCGCTGGTGTCTCAGTAGATCAGATGACCGAGTGAATCCCTTCCCACAGTCTGAGCAGGTGAACGGCCACTCCCCAGTGTGAACTGATTGGTGTGCCAGTAGATCGGATGACTGAGTGAATCCTTTCCCACATTCTGAGCAGGTGAAGAGCCGCTCCATGGTATTAACTCGATGGTGAGCCATCAGGTCAGATGACCGAGTGAATCCTTCCCCACAAATTCAGCAGATGACCAGCCTCTGCCCAGTGTGAACTGACTGGTGTGTCCACAGGTGGGAAGACCGATTGATTCCCTTCTCACCCATAGAACAGGTGAATGGCCTCGCCCCAGTGTGAACTTGCTGAAGTACCTTCAGCTGAAATGACAGATGAATCCATTCCCACTGTCTGAGCAGGAAGGATGATTGAGTGAAGCCTTTGCTCCAATTCTAAATATCTGGACAGAGACAGCAAAACTGGCGTGTTGTGTTCAAAATTCCCGTAGACAAATTCCGTGTTATTTTTAACCTGTAAAAAGATTACAAAAGTCATCAATGTGTGGACAACATTTCAAATGAGATCACTTCAGTCGTCAAGGTGTGATCTGACATCACACTGTTACCGTGAGGTTCAACGCAAGTTGGAGAGAGAAATCATCTTCTAACTGGTCACAGTGCTGGTATCTGGAATGACCATCAAATTCCCTGATGCTCTTCCTGTCTCTATTAGAATCAGGGATTTCTACCATCTCCAATCTGTGACCTGGCTCAGTTTGACTCTCTTCATTGGTATTATTCCCTGTTCCCACTGAGCTGCATGGGTACCTGGCCCCACAGTAACTGAAACACTCTCACGCAAATAGCCTTTGTTGATGTGCAGCTGAGATTTTCACTTATGTACTGTTAATTTAAAGTGCCACAGTTTTAATGCCATGTAAATATCTCCTACTCAAATGTATGGTTGGTCTGCACAGCTGTTAAAAGGAACTAGAGTGAATATTAGTATTACTTAAGAGTCATAGAAAAGTACGACACAGAAACAGACCCTTTGGCCCATCTAGTTTGTGCCGAGCTATTTAAACTTTCTACTCCCATACCCCTACCATCCAGGTACCTATACGAATCTCTTAAATGTTACATTTGAGCTCGCATGCATCACTTGTGCTGGCTGCTCAATCCACACCTGGATGACCGTCTGTGTGAAGAAGTTTCCCCTCATGTTCCCCTTAATGTTTCACCTTTCACCCTTAACCCATGGCCTCTGGTTGTAGTCCCACCCCATCTCAGTGGAAAAAGCCATCTTGCATTTACCCAATCTATACCCCTCATAATTTTGGTACACCTCCAACAAATCTCCCCTCAGTCTTCTACATTGCAAGGAATAAAGCCCAGACCTGTTCAATCTTTCCTTATAGTCCAAGTCCTCCAGACCTGGCAACATCCTTGTGAACTTTCTCTGAACTCTTTCAGCCTCTTTTATATCTTCCCTGTAGGTAGGTGACAAAACTGCACACAACACTCCAAATTTACTATCAATTTGTACTCCAGAGAGCGTGAAGCGCAGAATCAAATATCACTGTGATGATTGTACATTCTAGTACCAATTGTTTGGCGACAATAAAGTATAAAGTATAATTAGGCCTCACCAATGTCTTCTACAACACCAACATAACATCCATCTCCTGTACTCAATACTTTGGTTTATGAAGGCCAATGGGCCAAAATCTTTCTTTCTGTCCCTATCTAACTGTTACACCACTTTCAGTGAATTACAGACCTGTATTCCCAGATCCCTTCCTTCTACAGCACCCCTCAGTCCCTGACCAGTCACTGTGTAAGACCTTGGTCCTACCAAAGTGCAACACCTCACAGTTGTCTGCATTAAATTCCATTTTCCATTTCTCAAACCATTTTTCCAGCTGGTCCAGATTGTACTGCAAGCCATGATAGTCTTCCTCGCTGTTCACTACACCACCAATCTTGGTGTCATCCACAAATTTGCTGATCCAGCTAACCATGTTAGCATCCAGATAACTGATATAGATGACAAACAACAACAAATCCGGCACTGATCCCTGTGGCACACCACTAGTCACCGGCCTGCAGTCAGAGAGGCAACCATCTGCTACCACAGCCTGGCTTCTCCCAAAGCCAGTGTCTCATCCAATTTACTATCGCACCTTGAATACTGAATGACTGAACCTTCTTGACCAACCTCCCAGATGAGACTTTGTCAAGTGCTTTGCTGAAGTCCACGTAGACAAAATCCACTGTCTTGCTTTCATCCACTTTCCTGGTAACTTCCTCAAGAAACTCTGTAAGATTGGTTGGACATGACCTACCATGCACAAAGCCATGCTGCCTATCCTTAATCAGTTCACATCTATCCAAATACATATATATCCGGTTCCTGCACACATGTTCCAATAACTTTCCCCCTACTGATGTCAAGCTCACCAATGTGCAATTTCTTAGTTTATTGTCAGAGCCTTTCTTAAACAGCAGAACAACATTGGCTGCCCTCCAATCCTCCAGTACCTCACCAGTCACTGAGGATGATTTAAGTATCTGTGCTTGGGCCCTGACAATTTCTGCACTTGTCTTCTGCACGGTCCTAGGAAACAACTTGTCAGGCCCTGGGGATTTATCCATGGTAATTTGCCTTAAGACAGCAACACCTCCACCTCTGTAATCTGTACAGGGTCAACGAAGTTGATGCTGCTTTTCCTCACTTCAATCGACTGTGTGTCCATCTCCTGAGTAAATACAGAAGCAAAAAAAAATCTCCCCCATCTATTTTGTCTCCTCATATGGATTACCATTCTGATCTTCCAGAGGATTCATTTTGGTCTTTTTGCTCTTAACATATCTGCAGATTTCCTGAGGATTCTCCTTCACCTTGTCTGCTGAGGCAACCTCATGTCTTCTTTTATTTCTTTCATAAGTGTCCGCTTCAATTTCCTGTAATTCATTGGTACCCCAGTTGTTCCTATCTGCCTGTACCTGGTATGCACCTCCTTGCTTTTTGATCTGCAAGAGGAAAGCCAAAGGGATGACAGAGGATTCATGAGTTCGGGGAACAGAACAAGAATGTGTCTGATAGCCCAGTGGTAAGTCTTGCTAGTGCTGCACGGTGGGTGGAGTCTGTGAAACAAAAGTTGCAGGGGGAATGGGAGCAGAAATGACAGAACAGATAGTGGAGGGGTTGTGGAGACATGTTGTTCAGTCCTCAGGCAAAGTTAGGAATGAAAAACATGAGCATGGTGCAGTGAATATGCTGAGCCCGGTATATTTCAATACAAGGAGCAGAGTAGGAAGGGTGGATGTGTTCAGGGCATGGATCAACACCTGGAATTATGACACTAGGATCTGGCAACTGTGGATTGGGACAGGCTCTCTATGCCAAAGGTGTGCTTGGTACATGGGCGGCCTTCAAAGCAAAATTTTGAAAGTACAAAGCGGGTGTGTGCTTGTCAGAATAAAAGGTAAAGATAGAAACTGTAGGGAACCTTGGTTTTCAAGAGATATTGAGACCCTGGTGAAACACAAAATGGAGTTGCATAACAGAGATAGGCAGGCAGGTTCTTATGGAGTATAAGAAATGCAAGAGAATGCATAAGAAATAAATCAGGATAGCTAAAGGAAGGCATGAGGTTGCCCTCACAGAAAAGATGAAGTATAAACCAAAGGGATTCTAGAGATAGATTAAGAGCAAAAGTATTGCAAGGGTCAAAGTTGGTCCTCTAGAAGACCAGAATGGTAATCCATGTTTGGACCCAAAGCAGACAGGGAATATCATCTCTATTTACTCAGGAGATGGACACAGAGTCTATAGAAGTGTGGGAAACAGCATTAACATCGTGGACCCTGTACAGATTAAAGAAGAGGAGGTGTTTGCTATCCTGAGGCAGATGAGGGTGGATAAATCTCCAGGGCATGACAAAGTGCTTTCTCGGACCCTAAGGGAGGCGAGTGCAGAAATTGTCGGGGCCCTAGCAGAGATAATTAAATCATCCTTGGTGACGGGGAAGGTAACAGAGGATTGGAAAACAGCCAATGATGTTTCGCTGTTTAACATAGAACATAGAAATCTACGACACATTACAGGCCCTTCAGGCCACAAAGTTGTGCTGACCATGTAACCTACTCTAGAAACGGCCCAGAATTTCCCAAACGCATAGCCCTCTATTTTTCTAAGCTCCATGTACCTATCTAAGAGGTTGTTAAAAGACCCCATTGTATCCGCCTCTACCACTGCCGCTGGCAGTACATTCCATGCATCTGATGAAGTTTAAGGATGTTGGGGAAGTAAGACATGATTCTTGGACTCTTGTAACTAGTGGGTTAAAAAACTTAAGTGCCACCCTATGTGTGTTAGTGAACAAGTTCTGTTGCTTTCGCTGAAGAATATGCCCGCAGTTTATTTAGATTAATAGCTTGTTTGATTAATAGTCTGTCGCGGCCTTTTCAAGGTGACATGAGGGCTGGAATTACTCAGAGATCACATCGGTCATGCCTTATTGTGTTTTCCACTGACTTAAGTCCTTTCTTTGGAGAGGCTCAATGATAAAGCCATCTGTCTGTAATTAAGTCAGGGGCCTAGCAATAGGACTGACTGATACGGGTGGACAATATATCTATTTGTAATTGAACTCTGATTTAGTGGACTCTCTTATCAAAGTAATTGGGTTTCACTCTTACTGACTTGGCATACCATTATAATTGAGTGTTCTTTGTCTGCTCATTCTGTAAATTGTAGCATTTCTGTTTTTTAAATCAGAAGCTCGTTGAGTCGCCAGAGGGCCAGAGAGATAAACTCTGTCTCTTTGATGTCCGGCTTTGAGTTTTCTCGCCGGCTGAGCACGAACAATAAACTAGTGAAGAGGTTAAAGTTAATAACTGTGTGGTGTGATTATTGGTCCAGCAACCTTTTTAGGTTAACATTTGGTGCCGTGACTCAGATCCCAACATAGGGAAAGTCCCTATGGGCTGAATAAGTGACGGGGGATTCTGGGTGAGTGTAAACGGGCGGTAGGGTGCCCCGAGGTGTTTTACCTCTGACCGTCCCTTCCACTCATTTGAAAAACTCCTGCCACTCGCCCGAGGAACCTGTACTTTGACGAGATCCAGTGAACCACCCGGACCAGGAGAATAAGGCAAGCAGTTGTTTTGTAAGCATTAAAGTCTGCGGGTGCTGAAGGATTGGGCAACAGGTCTTTGGCCTGGTCGATTAAGCTGTATAATTGAGTCGACTTAACTAATTGGGCAACGGGCAAGGAACGGGCCCGGTCTATTTGTATAATTGGGCAACAGGTCTTTGGCCTGGTCAATTGAGTCAACTTAACTAATTGGGCAATGGGCAAGGAACGGGCCCGGTCTATTTGTATAATTGGGCAACAGTAATTGGGCAACAGGCCTTTGGCCCGGTCGATTAAGCTGTATAAGCGAATAACCAGCACAGGTGACAGACGCCTCTGGAGGTTAAGCGCAGCGCTGAAAAAAAACTGGGAAATGGTGTGTGGCCACCAGAGAAGCTTGTGAACCAGCAGTAAATTTAATGTGGAAAAAGAATTGCAGTAAAAAGTGGAAATTATTGATTAAAGAATGGAAAGATAGAGCTGATATCAAATGGAATAGTACTTTACTGGCCAGTTGGAGGAACAATGCATGTGATAAAGGGGTGTAGCGGTATGTACAGGTGATGGCACTCCCAAGAGTTGGGAGACACTGAAAGCACTGTAAACAGGGAAAGGCAGTTTTAAAATCGGCAGTGCCGCGTGCAAGATCTATGGCTAATACGGGATCCCGAACCCATGTCTGGCATACCGACCCTATTTGAGGACAGTGACCGCGATGAGGATTGGGCACTCACCGTCCCCCACCTTACCAGGGGCCAAGTGCACCCAGTGTTCCCAAACTCCAATCCTCCCAGTACTCAAATACGGGGGCCGCTCGGGTAAAACAGCGGCAGCAGGGAAGGGGAGGCTGTCTATACCCTGAGATCCAGGAAGGGAATACTGAGGTTTATTCCGAGACAGGGAGGGAAGAATCCAATAAAACCCCAGAGTTAATGGCTCCACAAAGACAATTGCCCACCTGAATGCTGCCCAGTCCACGAGTAGCCAAGGAGCGACAGCCCTCAGTAATTCCTGTGTATGCATCCTGGAAGCCTCAAGAACTGATATTGATCATAAATCAGGCCCCAGACAGAAAAGAACAATCAGCACAGTTTGCTCAATATGTCCGCAGTACTCTACAAGTGTATATTGTGACCCTGCAAGATTTTTTCGGTCTCTGCAGCATGATTCTCTCAGCTGATGAGGGGTGGAAATGGAAGGCAGAATTGAGAAACCAAACCCATCAGGAGTTACAGGCGGGAAACCATAATGAGAATGAACAGACAGACCAGATTATTCAAGCCTTGGAAAGGGCTCTCCAGCAACCTGTAAACATCACTAAGGTATTTGAATGCAAACCTAAGCCTGAGAAATCCGGAGCAATTTGTGACCTGCTACGGCACTTTTGCAGGAGACCAAGGGTAGTTAAGAAAGCTAATGGGGTGTTAGCTTTCATAAGTCGAGGGATAGAGTTTAAGAGTCGCGATGTAATGATGCAGCTCTATAAAACTCTAGTTGGGCCACACTTGGAGTACTGTGTCCAGATCTGGTTGCCTCACTATAGGAAGAATGTGGAAGCATTGGAAAGGGTACAGAGGAGATTTACCAGGATGCTGCCTGGTTTAGAGAGTATGCATTATGATCAGAGATTAAGGGCCCTAGGGCTTTACTCTTTGGAGAGAAGGAGGATGAGAGGAGACATGATAGAGGTGTACAAGATAATAAGAGGAATAGATAAGAGTGAACAGAAAGCGCCTCTTCCCCAGGGCACCACTGCTCAATACAAGGGGACATGGCTTTAAGGTAAGGGGTGGGAAGTTCAAGGGGGATATTAGACGAAGGTTTTTTACTCAGAGAGTAGTTGGTGCGTGGAATGCACTGCCTGAGTCAGTGGTGGAGGCAGATACACTAGTGAAGTTTAAGAGACCACTAGACAGGTATATGGAGGAATTTAAGGTGGGGGCTTATATGCGAGGCAGGGTTTGAGGGTCAGCACAACTTTGTGGGCCGAAGGGCCTGCAATAAGACCATAAGACAAAGGAGCAGAAGTCGGCCATTTGGCCCATCGAGTCTGCTCCGCCATTTTATCATGAGCTGATCCATTCTCCCATTGAGTCCCACTCCCCCACCTTCTCACCATAACCTTTGATGCCCTGGCTACTCAGATACCTATCAATTTCTGCCTTAAATACATCCAATGACTTGGCCTCCACTGCTGCCCGTGACAACAAATTCCATAGATTCACCACCCTCTGACTAAAAAAATTTCTTTGCATTTCTGTTCTGAATGGGCGCCCTTCAATCCTTAAGGCATGCCCTCTCGCACTAGACTCCCCCATCCTGGGAAACAACTTTGCCACATCCACTCCGTCCATGCCTTTCAACATTCGAAATGTTTCCATGAGGTCTCCCCTAATTCTTCTAAACTCCAAGGAATACAGTCCAAGAACGGACAAACGTTCCTCATATGTTAACCCTCTCATTCCCAGAATCATTCTAGTGAATCTTCTCTGTACCCTCTCCAACATCAGCACATCCTTTCTTAAATAAGGAGACCAAAACTGCCAACAGTACTCCAAGTGAGGTCTCACCAGCGCCTTATAGAGCCTCAACATCACATCCCTGCTCCTATACTCTATTCCTCTAGAAATGAATGCCAACATTGCATTCACCTCCTTCACTACTGACTCAACCTGGAGGTTAACTTTAAGGGTATCCTGTACGAGGACTCCCAAGTCCCATTGCATCTCAGAACTTTGTATTCTTTCCCTATTTAAATAATAGTCTGCCCGTTTATTTTTTTCTGCCAAAGTGCATAACCATACACTTTCCAACATTGTACTTCATTTGCTACTTCTCTGCTCATTCTTCCAATCTATCCAAGTCCCTCTGCAGACTCTCCATTTCCTCAGCACTACCAGCCCCTCCACCTATCTTCGTATCGTCAGCAAACTTAGCCTCAAAGCCATCTATTCCATAATCCAAATCGTTGATGTACAATGTAAAAAAAAGCGGCCCAAACACGGACCCCTGTGGAACACCACTGGTAACCGGCAGCCAACCAGAATAGGATCCCTTTATTCCCACTTTCTGTTTCCTGACAATCAGCCAACGCTCTATCCACGCATGTAACTTTCCCGTAATTCCATGGGCTCTTATCTTGTTAAGTAGCCTCATGTGTGGCACCTTGTCAAAGGCCTTCTGAAAATCCAAATATACAACATCCACTGCATCTCTCTTGTCTAGCCTACTGGTAGTTTCCTCAAAAAACTGTAATAGGTTTGTCAAGCAGGATTTTCCTTTAAGGAATCCATGCTGAGTTCTGCCTATCTTGCCATATGCCTCCAGGTACTCTGTAACCTCATCCTTGACAATCGACTCCAACAACTTCCCAACCACTGATATCAAGCTAACAGGTCTATAATTTCCTTTTTGCTTCCTTGCCCCCTTCTTGTAGCGGAGTGACATTTGCAATCTTCCAGTCCTCCGGAACCATGCCAGAATCTCTCGACTTTTGAAAGATCATCGCTAATGCCTCCGCAATCTCCACAGCTACTTCCTTCAGAACACGCGGGTGCATTCCATCTGGTCCAGATTTATCTACCTTTAGCCTATTCAGCTTCCTGAGTACTTTCTCTGTCGTAATTGTGACTGCGCACACTTCTCTTCCCTGCCACCCTTGAGTGTCCGGTATACTGCTGATGTCTTCCTCAGTGAAGACTGATGCAAAATATTCGTTCAGTTCCTCTGCCATCTCCTTATCTCCCATTACAATTTCTCCAGCATCATTTTCTATTGGTCCTATATCTACTCTCACCTGTCTTTTAATCTTTATATACTTGAAAAAGCTTTTAGTATCCTCTTTGATATTATTTGCTAGCTTCCTTTCATAGTTAATCTTTTCCCTCTTAATGACCTTCTTGGTTTCCTTTTGTAAGGTTTTAAAAACTTCCCAATCCTCTGTCTTCCCACTAATTTTTGCTTCCTTGTATGCCCTCTCCTTTGCTTTAACTTTGGCTTTGACTTCTCTTCTCAACCACGGTTGCATCCTTTTTCCACTCGAAAATTTCTTCTTTTTTGGAATATACCTGTCTTGCACCTTCCTCACTTCTCGCATAAACTCCAGCCACTGCTGCTCTGCCGTCTTTCCCGCCAGTGTCCCTTTCCAGTCAACTTTGGCCAGTTCCTCTCTCACGCCACTGTAATTTCCTTTACTCCACTGAAATACCGACACATCAGATTTCGGCTTCTCTTTTTCAAATTTCACAGTGAACTCAATCATTATGATCACTGACTCCTAAGGGTTCCTTCACCTCAATCTCTCTAATCACCTCCGGTTCATTACACAATACCCAATCCAGTACAGCCGATCCCCTAGTGGGCTCAACAACAAGCTGTTCTAAAAAGCCATCTCGCAGACATTCTACAAATTCTCTCTCGAGATCCAGTGCCGACCTGATTTTCCCAATCCACTCACACGTTAAAAACCCCCAGAATTATCATAACACTGCCCTTCTGACAAGCATTTTCTATTTCCTGTTGTAATTTGTATTCCACATCCCTGCAGCTGTTTGGAGGCCTATAAATAACTGCCATCAGGGTCCTTTTACCCCTGCTATTTCTTAGCTCAACCCATAAAGATTCTGCACCTTCCGATCCTATATCACCTCTTTCTAATGATTTAATATCATTTCTTACCAATAAAGCTATGCCTCCCCCTCTGCCTACCTTCCTATCCTTCCGATACACCGTGTATCCTTGGACGTTCAGCTCCCAGAGGCATGCACCCTTTAGCCACGTCTCAGTGATGGCCACAATATCATACCTGCCAATCTGTAGCTGTATGACAAGATCATCCACCTTATTCCTTATGCTGCGTGCATTTAAGTATAACACCTTAACATCAGTATTTCATACTTTTCGCTTTGATTTCACTGCAACTCATCCCAATGGCTACAAATTTGCCCATCACCTGCCTGTCTTTCCTGACATCTTTACTGCTCACTACCTTAGATTTATTTCTGTTTTCCCCTTCCTCCGCTCTGTCATTCCGTTTCCCATCCCCCCTGCCAAATTAGTTTAAACCCTCCCTAACAGTTCTATTAAACTTTCCCGCCAGGATATTGGTCCCCTTCGGGTTCAGGTGTAATCTGTCTTTTTTGAACAGGTCATACTTCCCCCAGAGGGATCTCAATTATCCAAGAACCTGAAGCCCTGCCCCCTGCACCAGTCTCTCAGCCACGCATTCATCTGCCTGATCCGACTATTCTTGCTCTCGCTAGCCCGTGGCACAGGTAGCAATCCCGAGATTACTACCCTGGAGGTCCTGCTTCTCAACTCCTGGAAATCTCTCTTCCTTCCTAACTTCTGGAAATCTCTCTTCAGGACCTCCTCCTTTGTCCTATCTATATCATTGGTACCAACATATACCAAGACAACTGGCTGCTCACCCTCCCCCTTTAGAATATTCAGAACCCGATCCGAGACATCCCATACCCTGGCACCTGGGAGGCAACACACCATGCAGGTATCTCTATCAGGCTCGCAGAATCTCCTGTCCATTCCCCTGACTATGGAATCTCCTATGACTACTTCATTCATCTTCTCCCTCCTTCCCTCCTGCACAACAGCACCAGGCTCAAACCAGAGACCCGGTCACCATGGGCGTCCCCTGTCAGGTCATCCCCCTCAACAGCATCCAGAACAAGATATTTGTTGCTGAGGGGGACAGCCACAGGGGTGCTCTCCACTATCCGGGCATTTCCCTTCCCTCTCTTGACAGTGACCCAGTGCTCTGACTCCTGTAGCCTCGGGATGACTACCTCCCTGTAGCTCCTGTCTATCACCTCTTTGCTTTCCCTATTAAGCAGTAGGTCATCAAGCTGCAGCTCCAGATCCCTAACACGGTCTCTGAGGAGCTGCATCTCGGAGCACCTGGCGCAGATGTGGCCATCAGGGAGACTGGAGGTCTCCCAGGATTCCCACATCCGACACCCTGAACAAAGCACTAACCCTGCAGGCATGCTATCTAATTCTACAGGAATGAAACAAGAAAAATAAGTCTACTCACCCACTTACCTCGCCAAACAGACAAACTTTTTAAAACGTTAGCTCGTACCGTTAGCTGTGAGAGCCCTGCTGTTCCTGTCTGTCCAGGCCGATTTGCGAAATGTGCTATACTATTCTATAAACATTTGTATGTTCTCTGTTTAAATAATGGGACTCCGTCCCCACAGTTTAATGCCTCACTGCTTACTAATTAAGTTAGCCAACATGATTAAAACTAATACTACGGATTGGCCTGGCAATGACCGAAATTGAATGTGACGAGCTTTGACATAATACTGGGACCTGGCTTTCCAATCCCAATCAACCCAGAAGGGAACTAATATTAAAGGTGCATATGTTCAGCGGGAAGAAGGATGCGAGCGGGCTATATCTGGGGATCAGAAATGGGAACCGAAACACAGAACGCACATGGAATTCCAGGGGGACCCAGTGTGAGGCTTCATTTACAGCCACCACCAGTATGGGGTGTAATCTAGCAGAGTGAGATTTGCTCTGTCTGTTGGAAGTCGAGATTCTAAGCACAGACAAGGGTATCACCCTGGGACTAGTGAACAACCAACAGCTTCACCAGTTACCCGAACCCCCAGTTGCGGGCACTTAATCTGGGCTCCTTTTTGTTTGAGCTCCCATAGCCAGCAGTTGGCCCCCATGTGACCCTGTGCTATGACCCTACAGGGTGCGCCACTGAGGAAAGCCAATATTATGCGCCCCTCGAGGGACAGATGTTCCCAGTCGCGGTGTTTGGAGAGGTTAAAGGAAAAGAGGGCAGTGCATTACTGGCCGAAGTTCCGGATTCCCTTTGGCAACAGACAGGACTGGTGGTTTCCCATACCACCATTAGGTTTCACCCTGGGTTCAAGCCAAAGAGCCTAGGGTTCCTTGCCTGCACCCTGACGAAACAAGCCTCCAACACCGAGAGAGACTGGCAAGACTTGGCCACGGGCCAACTCCGATACTGGAAGGAGTCAAAGGTGAAGACGAGACATCTGGTAAGACACTCTTTTAACATTGACCGAACCCAAGAGCTTGTACCCCATCTCTGGGCAATTTCAGGCCATGAAGTCAGCCGCACCAACTCCACCCACCCCCCCCACCCCACTCCCGTCCGGATCACCATGAAAGAAGAACAGACTCTCCCATCCCTTCTGCAATACTCCCTCAAGCCCGAGGCAACATTTTATGAGGATGGAAGCTCTTTTGTGGATCCAGCAGGTAAACAATGTTCTGGCTATGCAATAAGTGACGACAGTGAAGAAATTGAGCAAGTATCCTTTAGAGCAGCTGTCTCCGCCCAGAAAGCTGAGCTATTTGCCCTGACGCATGCCTGTATCCTAGCAACAGACTACTCAGTTCTGATTTTGAAGAATCCACCACAGAACCAATTCTTTGTGGAAGACCTGAAAAAAAAACGCAAAGTCATAAATGAAGATGACTTTGAAGAGGCAGTCCACAACTATCTGGAACGAAATAAAAAGGGCCTGAATAAGGGCTTCAGTGGAGGAGCCAAAAATACAAGCCTAAGCTGGAATCTTCTTTCATTAATTTTCAAATTTTAAAATGAAAAAGCCTGTGGAAAAGAAATATCAAACAGATTAAAGTGTGGACTTTTACATTATGCCCGTTATGACCTGACTATGGAACTTCGGGGATTCCTGACTTCCTCTGCACCTCCCCCCATTAGTAATGCTACCTTTGTAAACAACTTACTCACCGCTCTACAGCTACCTCGAGTTTTTGCTATTGTTAGATGTGCAGCCCATACTGGGGAATCTGATGAGATACTTAAGGGTAATGCTCGGCTGGAGCAGCAGCAAAACAGACAGCCTTGGACCCCACAATTTTAGTCCCCTCGGGAACCTAGTAAGCTCCTATTACACAAAATCTAAGGACAGGTATGCCAGATATGGGGGAAATACATACGTTCACAGGGGGACGCCGCTGAAGGACAGCGCAAACTATGGTCCCAAATGGGTTGCCACCCTGAACCTCAGACCAATTTATGGGTGACCCCTGCGGGACAGGTCTGTGTTACCTTGCGTTTTTACTTATTTTGATAGATTATGTAAATAATTGTACACACTTGGGAAAGGAGGGAATGGTTAATACATTATCACAATCTTGGTGACACCCTGATTTCCAGAAAGCAAGCCACAGCATGTTTAATTTGTTAAAAAAACGAATGCTGGAAAAGGGATGCCTTGTGTTTCTGGAACTACCCCCTTGACTGGTGGACCTTTCTCTTGTTTACAACTTGATTTTATAGAATTACCTAGAGTACATTGTTATAAGTATTGCTTAGTGATAGTAGATGTATTTAGCAGATGGATTGAAGCTGTTCCTACAACTAATAATACCGCTGTGACTGTTGTGAAAATATTGCTAAAAGAAATAATTCCTCGCTATGGATTTCCAGAAATGATAAGCTCGGATAATAGACCGCATCTTGTTGCCAAAATAAATGAGAAAATTTGCAAGGAGTTGGCTATAAAACAACAGATCCACTGCACCCATCATCCGAAAGCATCTGGCATAGTGGAGCGAGTCAATGGTACTTTGAAAGAAAAGTTGACCAAACTTACACAAGAAACTGGATTGACCTGGTTGAAGGTTTTACTCTTAGCCCTATTCCATATGAAAATCATGCTATCAAGTAAGACGGGGTTCTCACCTGCAGAAATTATCTACGGGAAGCCTTTGACAACCCCATGGGACCCCGACCTTGTTTGCTGCTCCTCCCTGAGAGCTTACCTGCAACATTGGATATGCATACCTTGGGGGAGAAGATGGGAAAATATTTATGTAAGTTAACTAAAACGTGCTAAAGCTTGCATTTACAGGTACGACAGGCCTACCGGGAAGACAAAACCCAGCCTAGAGGTGACTACCCCACAAGTGAGCCTGGAGATTTTGTCCTGATCAAGAATTGGGATCCAGGGAAATTCAGGCCTCGGTGGAGAGGACCACACTCACCATGACTGATTCTGAATATTTCACAACAACCAAGAAAGGAGAAATCTTTGAACTCAAAGCAGAACTCAACAGTGACAAGCAGGAGAAAAAGAAAGAAGCAGTGAAGAAAGTGATTACATCAATTACCGGTGGCAAAAATGTCAGTGCCCTCTTTCCTGATGTCGTAAACTCTATGCAGACAAGACAATTTGGAGTTGAAGAAGCTGGTGTACCTCTGTCTAATGAACTATGCAAACAGCCAACCAGATATGGCAATTATGGCTGTCAACACTTTTGTTAAGGACTGTGAAGATCCTAATCCATTTATCAGAGTGCTAGCCGTGAGAACAACAGGCTGCATCCGTGTGCATAAAATTACTGAGTATTTGTGTGAGCCCCTGCGGAAAATGTCTAAAGGATGAAGACCCTTATGTACGAAAAACTGCTGCTGTCTGTGAAGCCACGCTACATGACATCAATGCACAGCTGGTAGAAGATCAGGGATTTCTGGACACTCTAAAGGATCTGATATCTGACTCTGATCCAATGGTCGTTGCAAATGCTGTGGCTGCTCTGTTGGAGATCGCAGAACCTCATCCAAACAGTAACTTGTTAAATCTCAATTTTCAGACAATCAACAAGCTTTTAACAGGCTTAAATGAATGTACTGAATGGGGCCAGATATTTATCCTTGATTGTTTGGCCAATTGTAGCCCAAAGGATGACCGAGAAACTCAAGGCATCTGTGAGCCTGTGACGCCACGTTTATCTCACGCCAACTCAGCTGTTGGCCTGTTGGCTGTAAAGGTTCTGATGAAACTCATGGAAATGCTTTCAAAGAACTTGGATTACTATGAGACTTTGTTGAAGAAACTGGCTCCCCCACTGGTAACACTGTTGTCTGCAGAACCAGAACTCCAATACGTTGCCCTCCGGAACATCAACCTCATTGTACAGAAAAGTTCTGAGATTCTTAAGCACAAAATGAAGGTTTTCTTTGCAAAGATACATGTGAAACTGGAAAAACTGGGTATTGTGATTCGACTGGCTTCTCAAGCCAACATTGCGCAGGTTTTGGCAGAACTGAAGGAGTATGCCACTGAAGCAGATGTTGACTTTGTGTGAAAAGCTGTGCGTGCAATTGGATGATGTGCAATCAAAGTTGAGCAATCAGCAGAATGCTGCATGAGTACGCTACTTGACCTCATTCAGACAAAACTACGTCGTTCAAGAAGCTATTGTAGTAATAAAGGACATTTTCTGTAAATACCCAAACAAGTATGAAAGTGTTATTGCAACACTTTGTGAAAATCTGGACTCATTGGATGAACCAGAAGCAAGAGCAGCGATGATACGGATAGTTGGAGAGTATGCTGAAAGAACTGACAATGCTGATGAGCTATTAGAGAGCTTCCTGGAAGAATTCCATGAAGAGAGCACACGGGTTCAACTACAACTTTTGACTGCTATTGTGAAACTATTTTTTTAAAAAAATGACTGAGACACAAGAGCTGGTGCAGCAAGTTCTAAGCTTGGCGACACAGGATTCTGACAACCTTGACTTGAAAGACTGTGGCTATATATACTGGCGTCTACGTTCTAGAGATCCAGTGGCAGCAAAAGAAGTTATATTGGCAGATAAACCTCTAATTGCAGAAGAAACTGATCTTATTGAGCCAATGCTCCCTGAAGAATTAATCTGCCATATTGGAACACTGGCCCCTGTGTACCATAAGCCACCCAGTGCATTTGTGGAGGAGCACTCTTGGAGGATACATCGAACAGACTGCAAAAGTGTTACTGAAGGAACTGAGCAGAAGGGCTCTCTTGGATTAAAGGAAAATTTGTTGATTGATAGTGGTGTTTATGCATGTCAGAAGTCTGATTGTATTAACTTTGATTATTATCTGTACCCTACAGTGCTTGTGGCCATGTATTGTATCATGTTGTAGAAGCGACAATCTGTTCTGAAAGTTATAATGTGATGATAAAAAGTAGGGAATGATAAAGTTCAAGGATGTTGGGGAAATAAGACATGATTCTTGGACTCTTTTAAATAATGGGTTAAAAACTTAAGTGTCACCCTATGTGTGTTAGTGAACAAATTCTGTTGCTTTTGTTGAAGAATATGCCCGCAGTTTGTTTAGATTAATAGCTTGCTTGATTAATAGCCTGTCGCGGCCTTTTCAAGGTGACATGAGGGCTGGAATTACTCAGAGCTCACATCGGTCATGCCTTATTGTTTTGCTTCACTGACTTAAATCTTTTCTTTGGAGAGACTCAATGATAAAGCCATCTGTCTGTAATTAAGTCAGGGGCCTAGCAACAGGAATGACTGATACGGGTGGACAATATATCTATTTGTAATTGAACTCTGATTTAGTGGATTCTCTTATCAAAGTAATTGGGTTTCGCTCTAACTGACTTGGCATACCATTGTAACTGAGCGTTCTTTGTCTGCTCATTCTATAAATTGTAGCATTTCTGTTATTTAAATCAGAAGCTCGTTGAGCCGCCAGAGGGACAGAGAAATAAACTCTGTCTCTTTGATGTCTGGCTTTGAGTTTTCTCGCCGGCTGAGCTCAAACAGTAAACTGGTGAAGAGGTTAAAGTTAATAACTGTGTGGTGTGATTATTGGTCCAGCATCCTTTTTAAGTTAACACATCCACCACTGAGTGAAAAATTTACCCCTGATATCCCCTTGGAACATATTTTCAGGCACCTTAAAACTGTGCCCCCTCGTGTTAGCCATTTCAGCCCCAGGAAAAATACTCTGACTATCCACATGATCAATGCCCCTCATCATCTTACACACCTAAAAAAGGCTCTAAACATAAACAAGAAAATTATACATTGCTTTGAGGATCTGTTGGAAGTATACACAATTATGAGGGTGTCAATAGGGTAAATGCAAGCGGCTTTTTCCACTGAGGTTGGGTGGGTCGACAACCAGAGGTCATGGGTAAGTTGGAAAGGTGAAAATCAAGGGGAACATGTGGAAAAACTCTTCACTGAAATGGTCATGAGAGTGTGGAATGAGATGCCAGCACAAGTGGTCCATGCCAGCTCAGTTTCACTATTTAAGAGAAGTTTGGATAGGTACCTGGATGGTAGGGGTATGGAGAGCTGCGGTCCCAGTGCAGGACGTTGCATTAGAGAGTTTAAATATTCTCGGTATTGTCTAGATGGGCCAAGTGGACTGTTTCACAGAACTTCTCCATGTCCCTATGACAGAGGAGCTGGCCACACTTGATTGGAGGGAGAGGCTGATAGGAATAACGATGGAGCAGCAATGGCTGGAGATTCTGGGAGCAATTTGGGAGGTGAGTGATAGATACATCCCAAAGAAGTGGAAGCATTAGAAATGCAGGAGGATACAATCATGGCTGAAATGAGAAGCCAAAGCCAACATAAAAGGCAAAGAGATGGCAAATAATAGAACACAAACTATTCGAAAGTTTTTAAAACCAACAGAAGACAACTTAAAAAAAAAATCAGATGAGCTCAGGGCATTGAATTATGATTTGTAGTCATTAATGAATCTTGGTAGCACCCAACAGTCTGAGGCATTTAGAGGAACAAAATATCCGGGGCCTCAATATCTCTTGAAAACTAAGGTTCCCCGCACCAGTTACTTTTCAACTTTTAATTTGGCAGGCTCATACAAACACTACGCATTCAAAATTCCACTTCTGAAGGACGCCCATTTATCAATTACTCTATTGACAGAAAACAGCCTGTCCCAAACCACACCTGTCAGATCCTTTCTGATATCATCAAAATTGACCTTTCTCCAATTTAGCATCTCAACCCGTGGTCCAGACCTCTCTTTTTCTATATTTACTTTGAAACTCATGGCATTATGATCACTAACTTCTGTCACCAGCCCTGGATCATTTCCTAACAGCTATTGCACACTTTTACGTCAGGGGTTCTACGTACTGATTAAGGGCACATTTGACAAACATCCAGTCCTTTTACAGTCATGGGAGTCCCAGTCAATATATGGAAAGTTATAACCACTTACTGAATCAACGTTTGTTTCTTGGCATGGTCTGCCATCTCTCTACAAATTTGTTCCTCTAAATCCCTCAGACTGTTGAGTGCAACCAAGTCCCAATAATGACTACAATATCATGATCCCATGCCCTCAGCTCATCTGGCTTTCCTAAAATGCTTCCTGCAGTGTGATATACACAGCTCAGCCTCAACCTTCTGATTGCTGACTTTGTCTGAACAACATCTGTCTGGGTGTCAAGAATGCAATCGCTCCCTCAATGTTACAGAAACAAGGGAACTGGTTGTGTACCACAGAAGGAATGGAGACAGGCCAACCCCTATTGACATCAATGGATCTGGGGTTGAGAGAATGAACAGATTTAAGTTTCTCGGCATAAACATCACCGAGGATCTCATGTGGTCTGTACATACTGTCTGTGTGGTATAAGGCTGTGTGCCTCTTTCACCTCAGATGCTTGAAGAAGTTTGGTATGACTCCCAAATCCTAAGAACTTTCTACAGGGGCACAACTGAGAGCATCCTTACTGGCTGCATCACTGCCATGTATGGGAACTGTACCTCCCTCAATCAGAGGACTCTGCAGAGAATGGTGCGGACAGCCCAGCGCATCTGTAGATGTGAACTTCCCACTATTCAGGACATTTCCAAAGACAGGTGCATAAAAAGGCCCGAAGTATCTTTGGGTACCCGAGTCACCACAACCACAAACTGTTCTAGCTGCTGCCATCCGGGAAAGAGTACCACAGCATAAAAGCCAGGACGAACAGGCTCCTGGACAGCTCCTTCCAACAGGCCATCAGACTGATTAATTCATGCTGATACAATTGTATTTCTATGTTATAATGACTGTCCTATGTACTAACTGTAAGGGTTTCTTCTTTCATGTTACATGCTAAGGCTAATAAAATAGCTTCTCTGTAGTGCTACAATAAAATGGCTTCTCTGTAATATTAACTGATGAGGTAATGTTCTCTGTAGCAGCATGTTTGGGTTATAATTAGTGATAACGGGACTTGTATTCATTTGCTAACCAGTTAGGATAGATGTTATTCTTTCTGTTTGTGTGAAAGCTGTTAGTTTGTGTGGGCTTAGGGGGGGAAGACGTGAGGAGGATGAAGAGAGAAGAGTGCAGCAGGCCAGGCAGCATCTCTAGGAAGAGGTACAGTCGACGTTTCGGGCCGAGACCCTTCGTCAGGACTAACTGAAGGAAGTGCTAGTAAGAGATTTGAAAGTGAAAGGGGGAGGGGGAGATCCAAAATGATAGGAGAAGACAGGAGGGGGAGGGATGGAGCCAAGAGCTGGACAGTTGATTGGCAAAAGGGATATGAGAGGATCATGGGACAGGGGGCCCAGGGAGAAGGAAAAGGGGGAGGGGGGAAGCCCAGAGGATGGGCAAGGGGTATAGTCAGAGGGACAGAGGGAGCAAAAGAGAGAGAGAAAGAATGTGTGTATATAAATAAATAACGGATGGGGTACGAGGGGGAGGTGGGGCATTAGCGGAAGTTAGATAAGTCAATATTCATGCCATCAGGTTAGAGGCTACCCAGACGGAATATAAGGTGTTGCTCCTCCAACCTGAGTCTGGCTTCATCTTTACAGTAGAGGAGGCCGTGGATAGACATGTCAGAATGGGAATGGGATGTGGAATTAAACTGTGTGGCCACTGGGAGATCCTGCTTTCTCTGGCGGACAGAGAGTAGGTGTTCAGCAAAATGATCTCCCAGTCTGCGTCGGGTCTCGCCAATATATAGAAGGCCACATCGGAAGCACCGGACGCAGTATATCACCCCAGCGGACTCACAGGTGAAGTGTCGCCTCACCTGGAAGGACTGTCTGGGGCCCTGAATGGTGGTAAGGGAGGAAGTGTAAGGGCATGTGTAGCACTTGTTCTGCTTACAAGGATAAGTGCCAGGAGGGAGATTAGTGGGGAGGGATGGGGGGAACGAATGGACAAGGGAGTCGCGTAGGGAGCGATCCCTGCGGAAAGCAGACAGAGGTGGGGAGGGAAAGATGTGCTTAGTGGTGGGATCCCGTTGGAATTGGCGGAAGTTACGGAGAATAATATGTTGGACCTGGAGGCTGGAGGGGTGGTAGGTGAGGACCAGGGGAACCCTATTCCTAGTGGGGTGGCGGGAGGATGGAGTGAGAGCAGATGTGCGTGAAATGGGGGAGATGCGTTTGAGAGCAGAGTTGACAGTGGAGGAAGGGAAGCCCCTTTCTTTAAAAAAGGAGGACATCTCCCTCGCCCTGGAACGAAGAGCCTCATCCTGACAGCAGATGCGGCGGAGACGGAGGAATTGCAAGAAGAGGATGGCATTTTTGCAAGAGACAGGGTGAGAAGAGGAATAGTCCAGATCACTGTGAGAGTCAGTAGGCTTATAGTAGACATCAGTAGATAAGCTGTCTCCAGTAATAGAGACAGAAAGATCTAGAAAGGGGAGGGAGGTGTCAGAAATGGACCAGGTAAACTTGAGGGCAGGGTGAAAGTTGGAGGCAAAGTTAATGAAGTCAACGAGCTCAGCATGCGTGCAGGAAGCAGCGCCAATGCAGTCGTCGATGTAGCGAAGGAAAAGTGGGGGACAGATACCAGAATACGTTTGGAACATAGATTGTTCCACAAAGCCAACAAAAAGACAGGCATAGCTAGGACCCATACGGGTGCCCATAGCTACACCTTTATTTTGGAGGAAGTGGGAGGAGCCAAAGGAGAAATTATTGAGAGTAAGGACTAATTCCGCTAGACGGAGCAGAGTGGTGGTAGAGGGGAACTGATTAGGTCTGGAATCCAAAAAGAAGCGGAGAGCTTTGAGACCTTCCTGATGGGGGATGGAAGTATATAGGGACTGGACATCAATGATGAAAATAAAGCGGTGGGGGCCAGGGAACTTAAAATCATCGAAAAGTTTAAGAGCGTGAGAAGTGTCATGAACATAGGTGGGAAGGAATTGAACAAGGGGGGATAAAACCGTGGTGAGGTATGCAGAAGTGAGTTTGGTGGGGCAGGAGCAAGCTGAGACAATATGTCTGCCAGGACAGGCAGGTTTGTGGATCTTGGGTTGGAGGTAGAAACGGGAAGTGCGGGGTGTGGGAACTATGAGGTTGGTAGCAGTGGAAGGGAGATCCCCTGAGCGGATAAAGTCGCTGATGGTGTGGGAGACAATGGCCTGGTGCTCCTTAGTGGGGTCACGATCGAGGGGTAAATAAGAGGAGGTATCCGCGAGTTGCCGCTGTGCCTCGGCAAGTTAGAGGTCAGTACGCCAGACTACAACAGCACCCCCCTTATCGGTGGGTTTAATAGTAAGGTTAGGATTAGTGCGGAGGGAGTGGAGAGCAGAGCGTTCGGAAGGAGTAAGGTTGGAATGGGAACAAGGTGCGGTGAAGTCGAGATGGTTGATGTCCCATCGGCAGTTAGCAATAAAGAGATCCAGAGCAGGCAGAAGACCAGAGCGGGGTGTCCATGAAGAGGAGGAGGGTTGAAGATGGGAGAAGGGGTCATCGGTGGGGGTGGAAGAGTCCTTGCCGAAGAAGTAGGCTCGGAGACGGAGATGGCGGAAGAAAAGTTCCGCATCACGGCGAACGCGGAACTCACTGAGGTGTGGGCGAAGGGGGACAAAGGTGAACTTTGATGTGTGCTGCTTGAATTTCCAGCATCTGCAGAATTCCTCGTGAAGAGAGAAGACGTGGCTTGAGGAGACAGTTGCCGGAGCCGCTGGGCCTGGGCTCAGGGTGAGAGCCCAGGGGCCGGCTGGCAAAGGAGGATCAGTGAAAGGGAATCCGTCAGCTCCAACTCACCTCTCTTCATGTCATATCCATCACCCACTTCTACTCCCAGATGATCTGGAATTCATCCATCTCCAGCTCCAACTCTGTAACGTGCAGGTGGATGCATATCTTGTAGGTGAGGGCGTCAAGGACACTGGAAGTCTCCCCACCTGCCCACCAATGTCCCCTCTAATTTGTAATGAGCGGTGTGCTGAAAAATCTTGTGCTGTGCAATTTTTACCCAGTGACAACAAAATGTGCACACTGAATTTTAAATAGAAAGGTATTTATTTTAACAGCTAGCAAATTACTGTCAATAAGAACTTTGATATCCTCTGGGTTTGATCGATTTCATCTGCACTCTCACACAACCTATGTAGCAGGCCCGAAGACGGTTATGAAAGATTTTCTCACTCCACCTTTTGCACACTGTCCACATGTGATTTGCTTGCTAAATGACGTTTTAAAAAGTCAGATTTCCGAATATCACTCCACATCCTCCCACTTGCAAATTCTCCAGCAACTTTTGCATCACCACAATACACAAAGGTAACACCAGTTTCTGTATTGGACATAAATATTCCCCTGAACCCTGCCCCAGGTGACTGACGGTGGTGAACTCAGTGATGGCAATGCCAATGATCATGAAGGGAAGGGTAGTAGTCTGTCTCATAGGAGTCCGGCACATTTGTGATGTGAAAGTCGGACCGTGAGGCAGCAGGAGTGTTTAAAAGCGAGAAGCTTTACGGAGCCGGTGACGTTGTAGAGGGCGACAGAGTAGGAAGGCTTTGGCTCCGAGGTTTCGGCGAGCAGAGGCTGAGGACGAGCTTCACTCCCAGTGAGGTAAGGCTGGGTAAGTTCCTTTAATAAATCTAATTACCTTAAGGGTAGGTAATGGAGGCAGCAGTTAGAGCAATTGAGTGCTCTGTTTGCAGTATGTGGGAAGTCAGGTCGAGCACAATCGTCCCTGATAACTACACCTGTAAAAGGTGCATCCAGCTGCAGCTCCTGACAAACAGAGTTAGGGAACTGGAGCTGGAGCTGGATGAACTTCCGATCATTTGGGAGGCAGAGGAAGAAATAAACAAGAGTTACAGGGAGATAGTCACCCCTAAGAGTCAGGAAACAGGTAGCTGGGTGACTGTCAGGAGAGGGAAGGGGAATAGACAGAATGAGCAGAGCACCCCATGGCCGTTCCCACCAATAATACGTATATCATTTTCGATACTGTTGATGGGGCAACCTACCAGGGACAAGTTGCAGTGGTAGCGCCTCTGGCACCGAGACGGGACCCTCAGCTCAGAAGGGAAGGAGGGAAAACAGGGGAGCATTAGTGATAGGGGATTCGATAATCAGGGGGACAAGTAAGAGATTCTGTAGAAGAGATCGAGAATCCCGGATGGTCTGTTGCCTCCCTGTTGCCAAGGTCCGCGATATCTCAGATTGAGTTCTCGGTATTCTCAAGAGGAAGGGTGAGCAGCCAGATGTCGTGGTCCATGTAGGGACCAATGATGTGGGTAGGAAGAGTGAGGAGGTCCTGAAAGGTAAGTTTAGGGAGTTAGGCACCAAGATAAAGGACAGGACCTCCAGGATAGCAATCTCAGGATTGCTACCAGTGCCACGTGCAGGCGGGTTTAGAAATAGTAAAATAACGCAGATCAACACGTGGCTGAAGACATGGTGCGGGAGGGAGGGCTTCAGATTTACAGATAATTGGGCAGTTTTCCAGGGAAGGTGAAACCTGTTCCGGCGGGACGGTTTACATCTGAACTGGAGGGGGACAAATATTCTTGCAGATAGGTTTTCTAGAGAGGCTGTGGTGGATTTAAACTAGATACAAGGGGGGAGGGGAACCAGAGTGTAGGAACAGATGCAGGGAAGAAGGAAGAAAAAGAAAATAGTAAAGTTGTTTGCACGGTTAGTGATAAACAGAGAGTAAGAGGTGAAAAATTTCTTAAATGCATTTATTTTAATACTAGCAGCATTATAAGAAAGGTGGATAAGCTTAAAGCATGGATTAATACCTGGAAGTATGATATGGTAGCTATTAGTGAAACATGGTAACAGGATGGGTGTGCTTGGCAACTAAATATTCCCGGCTTTCCTTCCTTTAGGTGTGATAGAATCAGAGGGACAAGAGGGGGAGGTGTTGCATTGCTTGTCAGAGGAAATATTACAGCGGTGTTCTGGCAGGATAGAGTAGGGGGCTCATCTAGGGAGGGTATTTGGGAGGAATTGAGGAATGGGAAAGGTATAGTAAGACTTATGGGGGCGTATTATAGACCACCAAATGGGGAGCGAGAATTGGAGGAGAAAATTTGTAAGGAGATAGCAGATATTTGTAGTAAGCACAAGGTTGTGATTGTGGGAGATTTTAATTTTCCACACATAGACTGGGAAGCCCATACTGTAAAAGGGCTGGATGGTTTGGAGTTTGTATAATGTGTGCAAGATAGTTTTTTGCAGCAATACATAGAGGTACCAACGAGAGAAGGGGCAGTGTTGGATCTCCTGTTAGGGAATGAGATAGGTCAGGTGATGGAGGTTTGTGTTGAGGAGCACTTCGGGTCCAGTGATCTCAATACCATTAGTTTCAATATAATTATGGAGAAGGATAGGTCTGGACCCAGTGCTGAGATTTTTGATTGGAGAAAGGCTAACTTTAAGGAGATGCGAAAGGATTTAGAAGGAGTGGATTGAGACAAATTGTTTTATGGGAAGGATGTAATAGAGAAATGGAGGTCATTTAAAGATGAAGTTTTGAGGGTACAGAATCTTTATGTTCCTATTAGGTTGAAAGGAAAGGTTAAAAGTTCGAGAGAGCCATGGTTTTCAAGAGATATTGGAGACTTGGTTCGGAAAAAGAGAGAGATCTACAATAAATATAGGGAGCATGGAGTAAATGAGGTGCTCGAGGAATATAAAGATGTAAAAAGAATCTTAAGAAAGAAATTAGAAAAGCTAAACGAAGATATGAGGTTGCTTTGGCAAGCAAGGTGAAAATAAATCCGAAGGGTTTCTACAGTTATATTAATAGCAAAAGGATAGTGAGGGATAAAATTGGTCCCTCAGAGAATCAGAGTGGACTGCTATGTGTGGAGCCAAAAGAGATGGGGGAAGATTCTGAACAATTTCTTTTCTTCAATATTCACTAAGGAGAAGGATATTGAATTGTGTAAGGTAAGGGAAACAGATAGGGAAGTTATGGAAACAATGGTGATTACAGAAGAGGAAGTACTGGTGCTTTTAGGGAATATAAAAGTGGACAAGTCTCCGGGTCCTGACAGGATATTCCCTAGGACCTTGAGGGAAGTTAGTGTGGAAATAGCAGGGGCTAAGGCAGAAATATTTCAAATGTCATTAGAAACGGGGATGGTGCCGAGGATTGTCGTATTGCTCATGTTGTTCCATTGTTTAAAAGGGGTTCTAAGAGAAAACCTAGCAATTATCGGTCTGTGAGTTTGACGTCAGTGGTGGGTAAATTGATGGAAAGTATTCTTAGAAATGGTATATATAGTTATCTGGATAGACAGGATCTGATTAGGAGCAGTCAACATGGATTTGTGCGTGGAAGGTCATGTTTGACTAATCTTATTGAATTTTTTTGAAGAGGTTACTAGGAAAGTTGATGAGGGTAAAGCGGTGGATGCTGTCTATATGGACTTCAGTAAGGCCTTTGACAAGGTTCCACACGAAAGGTTAGTTAGGAAGGTTCAATCGTTAGGTATTAATATTGAAGTAGTAAAATGGATTCAGCAGTGGCTGGATGGGAGATGCCAGAGAATGGTGGTGGATAACTGTTCGTCAGATTGGAGGCCGGTGACTAGTAGTGTGCCTCAGGGATCTGCACTGGGTCCAATGTTGATTGTCATATACATTAATGATCTGGATAATGGGGTGGTAAATTGGATTAGTAAGTATGCAGATGATACTAAGATAGGTGGCGTTGTGGATAATGAAGTAGGTTTTCAATGCTTGCAGACAGACTTAGGCCAGTAAGAAGAGTGGGCTGAAAGATGGCAGATGGAGTTTAATGCTGATAAATGTGAGGTGCTACATTTTGGTAGAACTGATCAAAATAGGACATACTTGGTAAATGGTAGGGCATTACAGAATGCAGTAGAACAGAGGGATCTAGGAATAATGGTGCATAGTTCCCTGAAGGTGGAATCTCATGTGGATAGGGTGGTGAAGAAAGCTTTTGCTATGCTGGCCTTTATAAATCAGAGCATTGAGTATAGGAGTTGGGATGTAATGTTGAAATTGTACAAGGCATTGGTAAGGCCAAATTTGGAGTATTGTGTACAGTTCTGGTCACCGAATTATAGGAAAGATGTCAACAAAATAGAGAGAGTACAGAGAAGATTTACTGGAATGTTACCTGGGTTTCATAACCTAAGTTACAGAGAAAGGTTGAACAAGTTGGGTCTTTATTCTTTGGAGTGTAGAAGGTTGAGGGGAGGACTAAATAGAGGTATTTAAAATTATTAGGGAGATAGAGTTGACGTGGATAGGCTTTTTCCGTCGAGAGTAGGGGAGATTCAAACAAGAGGACATGAGTTCAGAGTTTAAGGGCAAAAGTTTAGGGGTAACATGAGGGGGAACTTATTTACTCAGAGAGTGGTAGCTGTGTGGAACGAGCTTCCAGCAGAAGTGGTTGAGGCAGGTTTGATGTTGTCATTTAAAGTTAAATTGGATAGATATATAGACAGGAAAGGACTGGAGGGTTATGGGCTGAGTGCAGGTCGGTGGAACTAGGTGAGAGTAAGCGTTCGGCATGGACTAGAAGGGCCGAGATGGCCTGTTTCCGTGCTGTAATTGTTATATGGTTATATGGAAAGCTACTTGTTGCCCAGGACAAAGGTGTTTGATATCATTATGTACCCAGAGAGAATGGGTCAAAACATGTTCTCACGGGTAGAAAGGTCCAGAACAAGAGGAGGGAGAACAAGCAACACACACAAAGTGCTGGAGGAACTCAGCAGGCCAGGCAGCATCTATGAAAAAGAGTACTAATGCTGAGTTCCTCCGGCATTTTGTGTGCGTTGCTTAGATTTCCAGCATCTGCAGATTTTCTCTTGTTTGTGACTGGAGGTGAAATAAAGGTGATTTTCTCAACAGCTGATGTAAAAGATTTTGTTCCCTTTCTCCGAGTTCCCAATCCTTGCATTTAGACAGCTGGAGCTCAGCTCTGTCTGAGAGATCCATCGCTTCCCATTCCCTCATCAGCCGGAAGCTCTCTGGGGCCCGTGTACGGATCGTGGGGCTGAGAGAGAGGGACGAGAGCAGGGCTGTCCCGGGATTGCGAAACCAAAGGCACAGCAATTGTCCCGAAGTCTGTGTTGAAAACCCCGCCCGCAAATCATCTCTTACCTGGTGGCGACTTTCTGAGGCCCACTAAGTACTGCGCGCAAGCGCAATATTTCGAGAACATTCGCAGCCCTGACGTCTGCGCATTTTGATCGTTGCCTCGGCGACGGCGTCAATTGTTGCGCATAGCTTTCTGGGTAATCATGGTGCCATTAAATGTTCCTGCAGGCTCCGGTTCTATTGACGTACCTCAGTTTTTTTGTGTGTAGAAAACTCAGCAGCTGTTTTAACGCAGAAACCAGCTACCGTAAAAAATTTGCTTAATATTAACAGGTATTCCGCGTAACTAATGCCGAAGTACAACCCTCTTACAAATACAGATGTGAAACACAAGAGGTTTTGCAGTTGCTGGAAATACAGAGACGCACACACACACACAATCCTGGAGCAACTCTGCACTTCAGGCAGCAACTAAGCAGTGGAGTACACTGTCCATGCTGAAGGGGCTCTGCCTAAACTTTGTCTATTTATTCCTCTCCACATTTGCTGCCAGATCTGTTGATTTCCACCAGTAATTTGCAGAAATTAACCACCATTTTTTCATTCAACTAGTTTCCAAATGTTTCTGATCTTTCATTGGTAGCCATATCCTGCTGGTCTGATTTCTCCTCCTCCTCATAAACTCTAGACCCCATCTTTCTCTGGAGCCCCAAAGCCCTGACTCAGGCTGGCAACTTTTTGGTTTCTGACTACGCTCCATCGAAAATTCATTCGCTAGTCTGCCGTCAGACTTTACAGGCGCATTGCAACAACCCAGCTGTCTGAGGCACAGTCCTTTGAAATTATTGCAAATGACCCAAAACGTAGGAAAGAGCGGAGAAGGAGTTTAAACACCTTCGTCCGGAGCCCTGGGGAACGTCAAAATCACAGTGAGCTCATCGTCTTTTTCAGCCTGGAGAAAACCATGCAGGAAATCCATGCAAGTGTGTAAGATGATGAAAGCCATCGGTTGTGTGGATAGCCAGAGGCTTCTTCCCAGGGCTGAAACAGCTAACACGAAGGGGCAGAGGTTTAAACTGCTTGGAAGTAGGTACAAAGGAGGTGTCAGAGCTAAGTTTTTTAAACAAAGAGTGGTGTGTCTGTGGAATGCACTGCCAGCAATGGTGGTAGAGGCGGATATAATTGCAAGGGGGTTTCGACTTTTATGTTACTGCGGATGCCAATTAAAATGGCGTCTTTGTTATGTTAATCTGGGGAATGCGGCTTTGTTGTGTTAAACGCTGAGAAAGTTTGCGCTAACAGTTTGTTTTGGTTTAGAGTATGATAAGAAATGTATCTTTACCCAATTGGGATAGTTGTTACGTTTTTGATTTATTTGAAGATACTGTATGCGCGGGGTTTTGGGGCGAAGGCGGGAGAGCGAGACAGAGGATGGACGAGATGCTGTGATGTCCGCTAACGGGGTCGGACCCCGAGGAGGGCGTTCGGCGAGGAGGCGGAGACGGACTAGGGTGGAGCGTCTGGTCGACCACCGTTGTTGGTCCCAGGCGGCCGGTCGAGGTGGTCCGAGGGGAGTCGGAGGAGAGACGAGGAGGACGGTGGACGTGCTGAAAGGCTCCGGTCGATCACTTCGGGTGGTAGCGAGCCGTGAGTCGACAGGATCCGGGTGGTCGTCAGGAATCGATTGAGCTCCAAACGCAACGCGCGAAGAACTTGGACTTTGATAAGTCCTGGCGCCTTTTTTTTTCATTACTTCCCTTTCTGTATCGAATTTATATTAATGTCATAGAATTAGTAATATCTATAAAGTGTACTTGTTAAAATTTACTGGGTGTGCTGGCTGATGATTGATGTTTGGGCTTGATTCGGGCGGCAACCGACCCTGTGAGGAGTGTTGAGGCAGGTGCTGGGTGGGATTTCTCCTAGACATATTCGAGCCAATATAACTGAACGTTACACAATCGTTTACTTTTTAAGAAACTCTTAGATAGGTACATGGAGTTTAGAAAAATAGAAGGCTATATGGTAGGGTAATTCTAGGCGTTTTCTAGAGTAGGTTATATGGTCGGCACAACATTGTGGGCCAAAGGGTCTGTAATGTTCTATGGATTTCTATGATTCTATGAAAGTCAAGGGAAGTCTCTTCTCCCACGGAGTGGTGACTAGTTGCAACAGGGAAGTGAGAGGTGAACAGTCGGGATAGATTTGAAAATACTGATATGGAACAGAAACATAGCCAGGGACCAGATGGGCCGAGTGGCCTCTCCAGTGCACATTGTGAGTGTGATAGAGGCAGTAAGTACCTGAGACACGGGATTTGTACAGAACTGACTTATCTTTCACAGATTCAAAATATTAAACACCAGTGTAGTTTTAGGCTAACATCAGCAGAACAGACTCCTCCAACGCTCAGTGACCATTTCAGTCCTGGGTGTGATGAGCAGCCACAAGAACTGCAGATTCTGTCAGTAATAGTCCCTCATGAACCTGCAGCTGCCTCCACTCACCATGATGGTTAAACATTTAACTCAGAGCTGATTTGAACTTCCTCCCTGATGTGAAGTTGCTGGTGTTGCCGCAGCAGGGATGATTAAGTAAAACTCTTTGCTCACTCCGAACAGAAATGTGGTCTCTATTTATTGTGAGCTCATTGGAGCATCGGGTTAACTGAATGAGCCTCTTTGCACACGGAGCAGGTGAACGGCTGCTTCCCAGTGCGAAGCTATTGGTGTATCTGCGATGGCCGACTGAATCCCTTCCAAAATGAGAGCCAGTGAATGACATCTCACTGCTATCATGCGTAAATTTGGCCACAGGGCCATCAACACTCATCGATGCACTGACATAGAACGTAAACAGAAATGTTGCCAACACAGACCCCTGTAGACCTCTGGGGTAGTAATCTCAGGATTGCTGCCTGCGCCACGTGCTAGCGATGAAGGAATAGCATGATTAGCCGTATTAATGTGTGGCCGAGAGACTTGTGTAGGGGGCAGGGCTTCAGATTCCTGGATCACTGGGGCCTCTTCCGGGGGAGGTATGACCGGTACCAAAAGGACAGGTTACTCCTGAACACAAAGGGGTCCAATATCATAGCAGGAACATTTAATAAAGCTGTTAGTGAACGTTTAAACTAATATGGCAGGGAGATGGGAACCAGAGTGATTGGGCTGAGGAAGGAGAAAACAGAAATAAATCAAAGATAGTCATAGTCATAGTCATACTTTATTGATCCCAGGGGGAAATTGGTTTTCATTACAGTTGCACCATAAATAATAAATAGTAATAGAACCATAAATAGTCAAATAGTATATATGTAAAATTCTGTCAGTAAATTATGAAATAAGTCCAGGACCAGCCTATCGGCACAGGGTTTCTGACCCTCCAAGGAGGAGTTGTAAAGTTTGATGGCCACAGGCAGGAATGACTTCTTATGATGCTCTGTGCTGCATCTTGGAGGAATGAGTCTCTGGCTGAATGTACTCCTGTGCCCACCCAATACATTATTTAGTGGATGGGAGACATTGACCAAGATGGCATGCAACTTAGACAGCATCCTCTTTTCAAACACCACCGTGAGAGAGTTCAGTTCCATCCCCACAACATCACTGGCCTTACGAATACGTTTATTGATTCTGTTGGTGTCTGCCACCCTCAGCCTGCTGCCCCAGCACACAACAGCAAACATGATAGCACTGGCCACCACAGACTCGCAGAACATCCTCAGCATTGTCCGGCAGATGTTAAAGGACCTCAGTCTCTTCAGGAAATAGACACGGCTCTGACCCTTCTTCTAGACAGCCTCAGTGTTCTTTGGCCAGTCCAGTTTATTGTCAATTCGTATCCCCAGGTATTTGTAATCCTCCACCATGTCCACACTGACCCCCTGGATGGAAACGGGGTCACCGGTACCTTAGCTCTCCTCAGATCTACCACCAGTTCCTTAGTCTTTTTCATATTAAGCTGCAGATAATTCTGCTCACACCATGTGACAAAGTTTCCTACAGTAGCCCTGTACTCAGCCTCTTCTCCCTTGCTGATGCATCCAACTATGGCAGAGTCATCAGAAAACTTCTGAAGATGACAAGACTCTGTGCAGTAGTTGAAGTCCGAGGTGTAAATGGTGAAGAGAAAGGGAGACAAGGCAGTCCCCTGTGGAACCCCAGTGCTGCTGATCACTCTGTCGGACACACAGTGTTGCAAGCACACGTACTGTGGTCTGCCAGTCAGGTAATCAAGAATCCATGACACCAGGGGAGCATCCACCTGCATCGCTGTCAGCTTTTCCCCCAGCAGAGCAGGGCGGATGTTGTTGAACGCACTGGAGAAGTCAAAAAACATGACCCTCACAGTGCTCGCTGGCTTCTCCAGGTGGGTACAGACACGGTTCAGCAGGTAGACAATGGCATCCTCAACTCCTAGTCGGGGCTGGTAGGCGAACTGGAGGGGATCTAAGTGTGGCCTGACCATAGGCCGGAGCAGCTCCAGAACAAGTCTATCCAGGGTCTTCATGATGTGGGAGGTCAATGCCACCGGTCTGTAGTCATTGAGGCCGCTGGGGCGCGGCGTCTTCGGCACAGGGACGAGGCAGGACATCTTCCACAGTACAGGAACCCTCCAGAGCCTCAGGCTCAGGTTGAATACATGGTGAAGTACTCCACATAGCTGAGGGGCACAGGCTTTGAACACCCTGGTACTGACACCATCCGGTCCTGCAGCCTTGCTTGGGTTGAGATAGCATGCAGCAGAGATTATAGAAAGAACAAGCAGGAGATAAAGCTTAATCAAAGCTAGTGGCATGAGTTACAGGGCAATAGAGTCGTGATGCCATTAAAACATAAAGCAACAAATACTGGACTGAGAGTGTTGTATTTGAATGCACGCAGCATAAGGAATAAAACAGACGATCTTGAAATTCAGCTACAGATTGGCAAATATGACCTTGTGGCCATTTGTGAAACTTGGCTGAAGAACGGCTGCCATTGGGAGCTGAACATCCAATGATACAAGGTGCATCAGAAAGATAAGTTAGTCGGCAAATGAAATGGAGTGGCCCTGTGTACAAGAAATAATATTAAATCATTGGAAAGAGATGACATAGGATTGGAAGGAGTCGAGTCTCTATAGGTTGAATTAAGAAATGGCAAGTGTAAAAGGACCCGAATGTCAGTTGTATGCAGGCCTACAAACAGCAGCCGGGATGTGGATTGCAAATTTAACAAGAAATAGAAAAGGCGTGTCAGAAAGGCAATGTCATGATAATCGTGGATTTTAACAAGAAAGTGGATTTGGTCAGTACTGGACCTCAAGAGAGAGAATTTTTTGAATGTCTAGAGGATAGCTTTTTAGAATAGCCTGTTGCTGAGTCTACTAGGAGATCAGCTGTGTTGGATTCAGTGTTGAGCAATGATCCAGAGGTGATAAGAGAGCTTAAGGTTAAGGAACCCCTAGGGAACACTGATCACAATATGATCGAGTTCACACTGAAATCTGAAAGAGAAAAAGAAAATCCAATGTGTCGGTATTTCAGTGGAATAAAGGAAATTACAATGGTATGAGAGGAGAACTGGCCGAAGATGACTGGAAAGGGACTTTTGCATGAAGGACAGCAGAGCAGCAATGACTGGAGTTTCTGCAAAAAATGAGGAAAGTGCAGGACAGATTATTTTTTTCCAAATGAGAAGAAATTTTCAAAGGGAAGAAGGACACTACGGTGGCTGACAAGTGAAGTCAGAGCCAAAGTAAAAGCAAAAGAGAGGGCATACAAGGAAGCCACAGCTAGATAGAGGATTGGGGAGCTTTTAAAAACTTGCAGAAGAAATCCAGGAAGGTCCTTTGGAAGGAAAAGATGAATTATGAGAGGAAATAGGTGACTAATATCAAAGAAGATACTGAAAGCTTTCTTAAGTATATAAAGGGTAAAAGAGATTCAAAGGTAGAAGTAGAACCAATACAAAATGACTTTGGAGATATTGTAATGATAGATGCAGAGATGGCAGTGGAACTGAATGAGTATTTTGCATCAGTCTTCACAGTTGAAGATGTCTGCAGTATATCAGACAATCAAGAGTGTCAGGGAAGTGAAGTTTGTGCAGTGAAAATTACAACTAAGAATGTGCTCAGGAAGCTTAATGGTCTGAGTGTGGATAAATCTCCAGGACCTGATAAAATGCACCCATTGGGTTCTGAAGGAAGTAGCTGGAGTTATTACAGAGGCATTAACGATGATCTTTCAAGAATTGATAAATTCTGGGATTGCACCAGATGACTGGAAAATTGGAAATGTTACCCCGCTGTTTCAGAAGGGTCGGCGGCAGCAGAAAGGAAACTGTAGACCTGTTAGCTTGTCAGCAGTGGTTGGGAAGTTGTTGGAATTGATTGTTGAGGATGAGATTATGTAATACTGGGAGGCACATGACAAGATAGGCTAAAGCCAGCATGGTTTCCTGAAAGGAAAATCCTGCCTGACAAACCAACTGCAATTCTTTGAGAAAATGACAAGCAGGGTACACGAAGGAGATGCAGTAAATGTGGTGTACTTGGTTTTTCAGAAGGCCTTTGACAAGGTGCCACACATGACACTGCTTAGCAAGATAAGAGCCCATGGAATTATAGGGAAGTTACTCGCGTGGTGGAGCATTGGCTGGTTGGTAGAAAACAGAGAGTGGAAATAAGGGGATCCTATTCTGGCTGGCTGCCGGTTACCAGTGGAGTTCCACAGGGATCAGTGTTAGGACCATTACTTTTTACGATGTATGTCTATGATTTGCACGGTATTAAACGATTTGTGGCTAAATTTGCCGATGATACAAAGATAGGTGGAGGAGCGGGTAGTGTTGAGCAAAAAGTGAGCCTGCAGAGAGACTTAGATAGTTTAGGGAAATGGGCAAAGAAGTGGCCAATGAAATGCAAAGTTGGAAAGTGTATGGACATGCACTTTGGTGGAAAAACAAACGGCCAGACTATTATTTAAATGGGGAGAGTATTCAAAATGCAGAGATGCAAATGGACTTGTGCAGGATAAGGATAAGGAGTCCTTGTGCAGGATTCGGAGAAGGAAGTCTGAGAATCGGAGCGGGAGCCTGGAGGAAGCCATTTTTGAATTTTTCGGGTTTTTTCCCATCGGCATTCAGAGAGGTGGAACTGCGCAGGCGCGTGACGACGGGCAGTGAAGCGTGGAAGATTTAAAAGGAACACAGCCTTATACAACGGGCAACGTAGTTTGTGAGCGGTGGAGTGAGCCGGGAGCAGAGTGAAGGTTTAAGGGCTTCGGCTCAATGGGCTTAAGTGGAAACGGGTGAGGCGAGGAAGGTTTGGTATTCATTTTTTGTTGTTATTTGAGGAGAGGGGGAAGTATGAGTGTGAGGGCAGTTTGTTGTTCTCAGTGCCGGATGTGGGAGGTCCTGGAGTCTCCCAGCCTCCCAGACGTCCACATCTGTGGCAGGTGCGCCGAGATGCAGCTCCTAAGAGACCATGTTAGGGAACTGGAGCTGCAGCTCGATGACCTTCGTCTGGTCAGGGAGAGTGAGGAGTTGATAGAGAGGAGTTACAGGCAGGTGGTCACACCAGGGCCACAGGAGGCACACAAGTGGGACACGGTTAGGAGGGGGAAGGGGAAGTGTCAGGTAATAGAGAGTACCCCGGTGGCTGTGCCCCTTGACAATAGGCACTCCTGTTTGAGTATTGTTGAGGGGGGGGGACAGTTTACCTGGGGGAAGCCACAGTGGCCGTGCCTCCGGCACAGAGTCCGGCCCTGTAGCTCAGAAGGGTAGGGAAAGGAAGAGGAGGGCAGTAGTAATAGGGGACTCGATAGCAAGGGGGTCAGATAGACGATTCTCTGGACACAGTCCAGAGACCCGGATGGTAGCTTGTCTCCCTGGTGCCAGGGTCCGGGATATTTCTGATCGTGTCCAAGATATCCTGAAGTGGGAGGGTGAGGAGCCAGAGTTCGTGGTACATATAGTTGCCAATGACATAGGTAGGAAAAGGAAAGAGGTCCTGACAGGAGAATATAGGGAGTTAGGAAGGGAGTTGAGAAAAAGGACTGCAAAGGTAATAATCTCGGGATTACTGCCTGTGCTACGCAACAGTGAGAGTAGGAATGCAATGAGGTGGAGGATAAATGCGTGGCTGAGGGATTGGAGCAGGGGGCAGGGATTCAAGTTTTTGGATCATTGGGACCTCTTTTGGCGCAGGTGTGACTTGTACAAAAAGGATGGGTTACACTTGAATCCTAGGGGGACCAATATCCTGGCAGGGAGATTTGCGAGGGCTACGGAGGTGACTTTAAACTAGAATGGTTGAGAGGTGGGAATCAAATTAAAGAGACTAGGAGAGAGGAGGTTAGTTCACAACAGGGGGATGGGAAGAAGTGCAGAGAGACAGGGGTGTAAAATGAGGGTAGAAGCAAAGAGCAGTAAGGTGAAAAGTAAAAGTGGCAGGCCAGCAAATCCAGGGCAAGCATCAAAAAGGGCCACGTTTCAACATAATTGTATAAGGGCTAAGAGTGTTGTAAAAGCGAGCCTGAAGGCTTTGTGTGTCGATGCAAGGAGCATTCGTAACAAGGTGGATGAATTAAAAGTGCAATTTGTTATTAATGAATATGATAGAGTTGGGATCACAGAGACATGGCTCCAGGGTGACCAAGGATGCAAGCTCAACATTCAGGGATATTCAATATTCAGGAGGGATAGACATGAAAGAAAAGGAGGTGGGGTAGCATTGCTGGTGAGAGAGGAGATTAATGCAATAGAAAGGAAGGACATCAGCCGGGAGGATGTGGAATCGATATGGGTAGAGCTGCATAACACTAAGGGGCAGGAAACGCTGGTGGGAGTTGTGTACAGGCCACCTAACAGTAGTAGTGAGGTTGAGAATGGTATTAAACAGGAGATTCGAAATGCGTGCAATAAAGGAACAGCAGTTATAATGGGTGACTTCAATCTACATGTAGACTGGGTGAACCAAGTTGGTAAGGGTGCTGAGGAAGAGGATTTCTTGGAATGTATGCGGGATGGTTTTTTGAACCAACATGTCGAGGAACCAACTAGAGAGCAGGCTATTCTAGACTGGGTATTGAGCAATGAGGAAGGGTTAATTAGCAATCTTGTCGTGAGAGGCCCCTAGGGTAAAAGTGACCATAATATGGTGGAATTCTTCATTAAGATGGAGAGTGACATAGTTAATTCAGAAACAAAGGTTCTGAACTTAAAGAAGGGTAACTTTGAAGGTATGAGACGTGAATTAGCTAAGATAGACTGGCAAATGACACTGAAAGGGTTCATGGTGGATATGCAATAGCAAGCATTTAAAGATCGCATGGATGAATTACAACAATTGTTCATCCCAGTGTGGCAAAAGAATAAATCACAGAAGGTAGTGCACCCATGGCTGACAAGGGAAATTAGGGATAGTATCAATTCCAAAGAAGAAGCATACAAATTAGCCAGAAAAAGTGGCTCACCTGAGGACTGGGAGAAATTCAGAGTCCAGCAGAGGAAGACAAAGGGCTTAATTAGGAAAGGGAAAAAAGATTATGAGAGAAAACTGGCAGGGAACATAAAAACTGACTGTAAAAGCTTTTATAGATATGTGAAAAAAAAAGATTGGTTAAGACAAATGTAGGTCCTCTGCAGACAGAGACAGGTGAATTGATTATGAGGAGCAAGGACATGGCAGACCAATTGAATAACTACTTTGGTTCTGTCTTCACTAAGGAGGACATAAATAATCTTCCAGAAATAGTAGGGGACAGAGGGTCCAGTGAGATGGAGGAACTCAGGGAAATACACGTTAGTAGGGAAGTGGTGTTAGGTAAATTGAAGGGATTAAAGGCAGATAAATCTCCAGGGCCAGATGGTCTGCATCCCAGAGTGCTTAAGGAAGTAGCCCAAGAAATAGTGGATGCATTAGTGATAATTCTTCAAAACTCTTTAGATTCTGGACTAGTTCATGTGGATTGGAGGGTGACTAATATAACCCCACTTTTTAAAAAAGGGGTGAGAGAGAAACTGGGGAATTATAGACCGGTTAGCCTAACATCAGTGGTGGGGAAAATGCGAGAGTCAGTTATCAAAGATGTGATAACAGCATATTTGGAAAGCGGTGAGATCATCGGACAAAGTCAGCATGGATGTGCGAAAGGAAAATCATGTCTGACGAATCTCATAGAATTTTTTGAGGATGTAACTAGTAGAGTGGATAGGGGAGAACCAATGGATGTGGTATATTTGGATTTTCAAAAGGCTTTTGACAAGGTCCCACACAGGAGATTAGTGTGCAAACTTAAAGCACACAGTATTGGGGGTAAGGTATTGATGTGGATGGAGAATTGGTTGGCAGACAGGAAGCAAAGAGTGGGAATAAACGGGACCTTTTCAGAATGGCAGGCAGTGACTTGTGGGGTATCACAAGGCTCAGTGCTGGGACCCCAGTTGTTTACAATATGTAATAATGACTTAGATGAGGGAATTAAATGCAGCATCTCCAAGTTTGCGGAATACATGAAGCTGGGTGGCAATGTTAACTGTGAGGAGGATGCTAAGAGGATGCAGGGTGACTTGGATAGGTTAGGTGAGTGGGCAAATTCATGGCAGGTGCAATTTAATGTGGATAAAAGTGAGGTTATCCACTTTGGTGGCAAAAACAGGAAAACAGATTATTATTTGAATGGTGGCCAATTAGGAAAAGGGGAGATGCAACGAAACCTGGGTGTCATTATACACCAGTCATTGAAAGTGGGCATGCAGGTACAGCAGGCGGTGAAAAAGGCGAATGGTATGCTAGCATTTATAGCAAGAGGATTCGAGTACAGGAGCAGGGAGGTACTACTGCAGTTGTACAAGGCATTGGTGAGACCACACCTGGAGTATTGTGTGCAGTTTTGGTCCCCTAATCTGAGGAAAGACATCCTTGCCATAGAGAGAGTACAAAGAAGGTTCACCAGATTGATTCCTGGGAAGGCAGGACTTTCATATGATGAAAGACTGGATCGACTAGGCTTATACTCGCTGGAATTTAGAAGATTGAGGGGAGATCTTATTGAAAGGTATAAAATTCTAAAGGAATTGGACAGGCTAGATGCAGGAAGATTGCTCCCGATGTTGGGGAAGTCCAGAACGAGGGGTCACAGTTTGAGGATAAAGGGGAAGCCTTTTAGTACCGAGATTAGGAAAAACTTCTTCACACAGGGAGTGGTGAATCTGTGGAATTCTCTGCCACAGGAAACAGTTGAGGCTAGTTCGTTGGCTCTATTTAAGAGGGAGTTAGATATGGCCCTTGTGGCTAAAGGGATCAGGGAGTATGGAGGGAAGGCTGGTACAGGGTTCTGAGTTGGATGATCAGCCATGATTATACTGAATGGTGGTGCAGGCTCGAAGGGCGAATGGCCTACTCCTGCACCTATTTTCTATGTTTCTATATTTCTATGATACGCTAAAGGTTAATCTCCAGGTTGAGTCAGTGGTGAAGAAGTCAAATGCATTGTTGGCATTCATTTCTAGAGGTATAGAATATAAGAGCAGGGATGCAATGGGGATTGTCCGTGAGACACCCATGACATTACACAGACGAATGTGTGTAGTTTTGGGATCATTATTTTAGAAATGATATACTAACATTGGATGGGTTCAGAGAAGATTCACAAGAATGATTCCAGGAATGAAAGGGTTACCGTATGAGGAATGTCTGGCAGCTCTTGGGCTGTATTTCCTGGAGTTCAGGAGAATGAGGGCGACCTCATGAAAACATTCCAAAATTTAAAATGCCTGAACAGATTAGATATGGCAAAGTTATTTCCCATGGTAGCGGACTCAAGGACAAGAGGGCATGACTTCAGAATTGAAGGACGTCCATTTAGAACAGAGAGGCGGAGAAATTACTTCAGTCAGTAGGTGGTAAATCTGTGGAATTTGTTGCCATCAGCAGCTGTGGAGGCCAAGTCATTGGATGTATTTAAGGCACAGATTGATAGGTTGTTGATTAGCCAGCGCATAAAAGGGTATGGGGTGAAGGCAGGGGAGTGGGGGTGACTGGAAGAATTGGATCAGCCCATGTTTGAATGGCGGAGCATATTCGATGGGCCGAATGGCCTACTTCTGCTCCAATATGTTATGGCTCTTATGGTCTATTCCACTTTTTTCACATGCCAAAGTGCAGCCAATATTTCTGGGTATATGATCCATTCGTATGAAAATTTAGCATTTTCTATTTTTCTGAGCTTCTCATAACTGTGTTCAATTGAGTTAACCTTTGGACCAGAATTTCCACACAATTAAAAGAGTTTATTACATATTTTATTTTTATTTTTGCACTACTATGTAATTAACTATTTAATATGCATATTATTGTAATTCATAGCTGTTAAAATCTATTGTTATGAATTAGGTTCTACTGCTGCAGAGACAACGGATTTCATGACATATGCCGGTGCTATTAAACCTGATTCTGATAATTGGTATGGGAGACCCACCACGGGTCACCTGATCCTGGTTACTGCAGGTCGTAATGCGAGATTGAAGCCTTTTCCATTTATTTGCATTCCTCAGAAATGACAACAGTTCAGTTAAGTTTCCTTCTGAGGATCCAAAGCAGCTCAGTCTGTCTAATATTTCCACACAATTAAAATGGGGAATTTCTTTATTCTTATCACGTACTGAGCTACAGTGAAAATCTTGCCTGACGTACCACCCACATAGATTAATACATTACGACAGTACATTGAGCTGATATATGACAAAACAATAACTGTAACAAAGCATTATGGCTGCAGAGAAAGTGCAGTGCAGATAGACATGTGGTGCAGGGTTTCGTCAAGTTACATTGTGAGGTCGAGTCCATTTTATCGTACTGGAGACCATTCATTTGGCTTATAACCGCAGACAGGAAGCCGTCCTTGAGCCTGGTGGTACCCACTTTAAGGCTTCCCCAATGGGGGAGCGGTTTGCAGTGAGAATGTCCAGGTTGTGAGGATCTTTGAGTACATGGTTTTTGAGTAAATGCTTTTCCGAGGCAGGGGAAGTGTAGGAAGAGTCCATGGTGGTGAGGCTTGTTTCTCTGATGTTCTCTGTTCTCCAAAGTTCTCTGCAGTTCCTTGCAGCCACAGGCAGAGCAGTAGCCCTACGAAGGCATGAAGTATCGACAAGAAGCTCAGACACCTTGGCCTGTCTTGCATTGCTGGATTCTAGACTGCCTGCGAGATCGCCGGCAGGTCGTAAGAGTGGGCTCCCTCACCTCTGTCTCTCTGACCCTCAGCACACATACCCCACAGGGTTGTCTCCTTGCCCCCCCCCTTTTTTACTCTCTGTATTCCCACGACTGTGTCGCCATCCACAGCTCCGATCTGCTAATTAAATTTGCTGATGACACTACATTGATTGGCAAAAACTCAAATAATAACGAGGGAACCTACAGAGAAGAATCCATCACCCCGACACAGTGGTGTCAGGAAAACAACCTCTCCCTCATTGTGACCAAAACAAAGGAGCTGGTTGTGGATTACAGGAGGAATGGAGACAGGGACCAAATTCGACATTTCCAAGTCTGTTATTGACACAAAATGCACATTTTAATACTAATCATGATACAATGTATTTTATACATTGTTACTGACAAAAACATATCTATAGATTGTTACTGACAGAGAATCGTATAATTTATGTTCCGTGTGTTATCTGAATGTACTTGCCTGTGATACTGCTACAAGTCAAACAACAGAAATTCTGCAGATGCTGAAAATTCAAGCAACACACATAAAAGTTGCTGGTGAACGCAGCAGGCCAGGCAGCATCTCTAGAACACATAAAAGTTGCTGGTGAACGCAGCAGGCCAGGCAGCATCTCTAGTATGCTACAAGTCAGTGTTTCTCACCCTGTACTTGTGCAGTTGGTAGTAAATTCAACAGGACCTGAGAAAACTCAAGTGAGATTTGAGCAGTGATGATAATCTTGACAGCTCGGTAGGTCGAATGTATGAGAGAGTAAACTTTTAAATGCAAAACCCTGAACAGTGTTGATGATCAGAGGGATCTTAGAGTCGAAGTTCATCGTTCCCTGAAAGAGACTGCACCAATTGATCGGGTGGTTCAGAAGGCAAATGGTATGGTTGTCATTATCAGTTGAAGCACTGAGTTCAAAAGTCGGGAAGTTGTGTTGCAGCTTTATAAAATGAGTTAGACCACATCTGGAGTGTTTCATACAGTTCTGGTCACCCCATTCTCGGAAGGATATCGGGGCTTTGACGAGGGTGCAGAAAAGGTTTATCAGGATATTGTCTGGATTAGAGGGCATGAGCTGTATTGCGAGGTTGCACAAACTTGCTCTGCCTGCGGTGCGGTCACGTGATCCCGTTCGCCCCGCCCATTTAACCGCAGATGGGCAGCATCAGCGTGTCTGTATACGAAGCCACGCCCTCCGGAGACGCAATGTTCACTTCGCGCATGCTCACTCTCTCCGGGTGTGCGGTGTTTTCCTTTCCGATCAGTGCCGAAGCTGCTTGTCTGCAGGATTGGGAAAGGATCCTCGCCTCTTGGGTGGGGTGCCGGGGGTCGGGATCACTGTCTGCGGGCCGAAGGTATAACTTTCCCATCGGTGAGTATTGAGACCAATCCCAAGCGGGGAGATCTGATGTTGGCCGGGAGCCTCGAACTGAAGGCTAATTACTCATTTATTTTCCAGTTATCTGAGCTCGTCACCAATGTGCAGACTTTATTTATTCTGCATTGAACGATCCAAACCAGAACCCCAGGCTGTCCATTTCTGCAGAATTGAAATGGAAGTCCCGCCAACAGGTCACCTGAGGCTGTGTGCCGGGGATCTGCCCTGCCCTCCACTCTGTGACGCAAGATCACGTGGTCTCCATACAGTCCCCGGAAGGGTGGTGATGCTTCCTCCATGGTGTGTTGGGGAAATCTGATGTTGGCCACTGAGTCCCGTTAACTTCCCCCAACTCGCCTCGCTTCCTGAGCCTCCTCACATTTGTCCTTGAGCTTTATGGCTGTTGTGTCTTCTCCCGGATTGGGGTGGGTGAGAAAGGAGAATATCCCAGGTTGTGGGGATCATTGATTTCAGTGCTTGCTTTACCGAGGAACTGGGAAGCCTGGGGGGGCGAATGGTTTCAGTGATGTGCTGATCTGTATCCAAAGGTCTCTGCAGTTTCTCGCAGTCACGGGCAGAGCAGTTACCATAAAAAAGCGTGAAGTAACCAGATGGGAAACTTTCTATGGTATGTTGATAGGGTCCTCAGCACCTTAGTCGTAATTGGGTGAGGATCAAAGTATACAGCAAAGTTCTTGTTGTTTGTTATAATTTTGTCATTTTAGAATATTTTATACAGTAGTGTGTACGATTAATTCAGTATCTGTGTATTTCTGGAGGACCATCAGTGATTGTCCTCAATCCCATCTCCCACCTGGTTCCATCTGCTTATCCCTGCAAATCTGGTTCAACCTCTGTCCAGACTCCTAACCCCAACTTCCCACCCCCCCCCCCCACCGCTTCAGTGATATACATCAACCATCTGGGTCAACCTCGGTCCACCCTTTATCCCACCACCTCAATGTTAAAGATCAGCAATCTTTCTTCTAACCCTTGTCTTCATTGTGAACTATTCTTTTACACGTATGGCCTTGCTGAGTAGTTAACAGAATCGTTTTTTGTTAGCTGGAATGCCAGAGGATCATCAGGTACCAGTTCTGTTGTGCATTGGTCTGGAGGTGCTAGTTTTTGAACTGTGACTGGCTGACACACTACAGCATTTTACGGCAGCAAAGAGTACTGGGAGAGTTGGTGCTTGGGCTATAATCCTGTGATCTATATTCCAGGCATATGGAACTGTCGGTGTTTTGGCTTTGACTTTGGTTAGTGCTTCTACAGATGGGGCTGGATGTTTATCCTTCTGCAATGAAGCAGAAATTTTCAGCAGCTGGACTTTGGTTGTGGGGAAATCCTGGATTGCACTACCCAGTGTGAGATGTGGGGACGATGTGTGAGACTCTCAGGGTTGGTGAGTGGCAGATTCAGTTGTGTGACGCTCTGAGGTTGGATCCTGAGATATCACAGTTTTAGATCAAAGTAAAATGCACTTGGGCATCGAGCTGCCCAGGTTTATGAGGTGTTGAGGGAGTATTTCTGGTCTGGGATCAGATGTTTGTTTCTGGAGTTCTTTTGAAAGTAATGACGGCTAATCTGAGGAGAGAAAGAGTTCTGTATTCCATCCCTCACAAGGAGAGGCTGTGATTAAATGGGCTGTTTTGTGTTTGCACCAGTAGAAATAGACCTGGGGGGTTCAGTGTTTGGAAAATCCTCCTCACTGTCACCTGTCCCACAGGCAGTGGAAATCAAACAGAAGATCAAGTTGCTGGAGATATGCACTAAAAATAGAAAGTTCTGAATCCATTCTGACAAAGGATTGTGAACCTGAATCGTTAAGTTTGTTGTTCTCCCCACAGCAGTTCCTTACCTGTTGAGCAATTCTCGTGATTCCAGTATTTTCATTACATTCACTCTGGAATGGTTTAAATTTCCTGATTGTCTGTTATGCTTGGTGATGTGTTCAGTGCAGTTCTTGCTCACAAGGTTCACATGAATAATCTCAGGAATGATCGGCTTTATGTATGAGGAACATTTGATGGTTATGGGGCTGTCCTCAATACAGTTTAGACTGGGGGGGTGGTGAAAGGGGGTGTGTGGTTAAGTGAACCTACTGAATGCTGAAAAGCCTGGATACAGTGGACATGGGGAGGATGGTTTCATTAGACGGAGAGTCTGTGATCTGACAGCACACTCAGAATAAAGATGCTTCCCTTTCAAACTGAGATGAGAAAAATGTCTTCAGCCAAAAGATGGCTGATCTGTGGAACTTGTTGCCACAGAGGGTGGTTAAGGCTGTCATTTGGGTATATTTAGGGCAGAGATTAATATATTCATGATTGCTCAGTAGCTTCAAGGTTACAGGAGGAAGGCAGGAATACGGTGTTGTAATAAATATCAGCCAAGGTTGAGTGGTGCAGCAGACTCGATGGATCGAGTCACCTAATTCTGTTCCTACATCTTTTTTCTCACCATGACTGAACCATGACTCCTTGCTATCCCAATCAGGTCTTGTGACATGTCAGGGACATTTACAGTTTTGTTCACTGAGATCATTATATTTGTCTTCAATGTTTAGATTTCAGTGAGCAGAAATATTTTGTTCTCCTTTGTATTGTTAACGTGCTTCATTATCTTTCATGTTAAAGTTAGGCCTGTGGTGAGAGATTTACTGGAAGAAGAACCCACCACTGGAAGCAAACCAGAGCTGATGTTGAGGGAACAGCAGCAAGTGAACCAGCCCGAGGACTGAAGAGAACCATTCTGACTCAGGGTTTCCATTGATTCAATCAGGAGAAAGTTCGGTGAGTCTCATTTACTCAAACTCTGGTCCTTTAGACATTACATTTCTGTACAAAGTAAGGTAGGAAATAGTTGTGGTGAGATTGAAAATGCCCAGAAATACCAGTTATGTCTCTGTCAGACCCAGATGCAATCACTCCAGATCTGCTAATGTACTGTCAGTATCCCAGCTCTTTAAACTCACAGATATTCCCTCAGTGTTTGCTCATTTGAAGAACTTGCATCTCCTGAAGTAGCTTTGGTCGGTTCTGAGTGTGGAGAGGGAAAGAGGGGTGTTTATATTACTATCTTCCAAAAAGAAGTAATTGCTTCAAATTGCTTGCTGCAAACTCACTCCCCATACCCTGTACATTCTCGACCAGATAATTGATTTAGATGACAAGTAGCAATGGGCGTAACCCTGGGGAACTCCACGAGGCACTGGGTCCTACCATCCCAGACTCTGGGTTCTGTGACAAACACAATGTTAGCAGCAAGATTAGACGGTGATTAATATAATTGCTTCCTGAAAGCTGTCTGATGCAATGGACCAGATCCTCCCTTGCTTACAACGTAATCTGCCCTAGGACCCATCCTCTCAGGTCACACTGTGTCCGATAACCCACATTCCCAACCTCCCTCCACCCCACCAGTAGCCCCACAATTTCCCACCATTTACACCATACTCATACGTGTAAACAGATCACGTCACCGACATCCACTCTCACAGCTTTCCCACTGCAATCGATCTTCGATTTACACAAACCCGAGATCAGCCCCTTCCTCATCGCCGCCCAACCAGAAGAATCGCCGACAACAGCTGGGGTCGGCACTGTGCTGTGATTTGCAGGAGGTCCCCGTGGTGCCACCAGTGGCCGGAGGCCAGAGGGACAACATAGAGGATTTGGCTGTTCAGTTCTTTCACTGTGACACCCCCAAACTCTGCATAACTGTATCCAGCCAAATCTGGATGAACTTTAACAACCAAAAAATATAACTCCTCTCAACGATCAGCTATCGGAATGATTCACTCACTTTTAGAGGAAGGGGTACCTACACTGTCGGGGTGTTTAGATTACCGGGAGACAGGGACTGCAGGGACGAGAGGTCTTCTGTTAACTGATATGGACCCGTCTTTACCCTGCTGGCAATTCCAGTTTATATTAGTAAAACTGTTGATTCTGAAAATACTAAACAACGAGACACTGCACTGGCTGAACCACCCCAGACCAGATCACCCTGGAAAGTCCTCCTCAGAAACATTGGGGTTTTGTGATCCAACTCGAGACAAGCACCACACCGCCCACTCTACGGACAACATGGCAGAGCAGGGTATCTTGCAGTGGACTTTAAATCACGCAATGTTGGATTCATTGATGAAAACTGTTGTTTCCTTTGTTCACCCCCTGAAATCATTAAAACTGTCCATTAAACAGCTTTTGAATACAAACTCACACCCACATATGATGTCATTCTGGTACCCCACATAAAATCATAAAACATAGGAGCAAAGTTAGGCCATCTGGCCCATCGCACCTGTTCTGCCATTTAATCATTCCTGTTCCAATTTTCCTCAGTCCCGGTCTCCTTCCTTCTCCCCGTAACCCGTCATCAATCAAGAATCTAGCGACCTCTGCCTTTGATACTCATAAATACCTGTCCTTCACAGCTGCCCGTGGCAAAGGATTCCACAGATTGACCACTCTCTGGCTAAAGAAATTCCCCCTCATCTCATTTCTAAAAGAATGCCCCTCTATCCCCTTTAATATGAGGCTTTGTCCTCTGGTACTGGACTTTCCCAATACAGGAAACATCCTCTCCACATCCACTCGATCAAGGCCATTCACCATTCGATAGGATTCAATGCAATCATATGCTCTTCATATGACAGGCCATTCAATTCTGTACTCATTTTCATAAACCTCCTTTGAATGCCCTCCAGTGTCAGCACATCCTTTCTGAGATAAGGGGTGCAAAACTGCTGAGAATAAGCCAAGAGCTTTATAAAGTCTCAACGTTACATTAACACAAGGTGGTTAATAAAAGGAAAAAAAAATCGAAAATACATGAAATACAAACAGACAAGGCAGCAATTGCAGAAAATGCCAAGAGAAACCAGAAACAATCCAACACATTCCAGGATCCTGCAGCAGTTTAACTCAATCTGATTACTTACAAAGGTACAATCAGGTGTAAATATCATTCACCAAAATCTTGCTTTAAGATACAAACTCATGAATGCCCTTCATCACTTCATAAAGCCACCATAAATTCAAGCCTGATCCAGTTTTAGAGTCAAAATCTTACTAATTATATGATAATTAATACAATATTTCATATAAGACAATCCATAATAATCATCCAGATATAATATTACAGGATAAACAAGCAGGAACAACTCCCTCAGTAGATAAAACCATTCCCAACACACACATGTTCCTCGACCAGTGGAGCACCTCACCAGGGGTACTGTTTGTGTCATCAGTCAGACAACCGAATTATTTCCTCTGTCAATCAGCTTCCAAATGTTGCTACTCTGTCATTCATTGCCACTCCCCACTGCTGATTCCCTTCTCCTCATCATACGTTCTTACCCCGACCATTGTCCAGAGCCAAAACTCTGCCCTGTGCAGAACCGCCTCTGGTTTCTGACCCTCCTTCACTGAACATCGAACAGATGGTTTCTCATTCTGCTTTCAGTCTTTAGAGGACAGTGGTGTTTTATAACAACCCTTTGGAAGCAGTGAAAATGACCCATAATGTGGAAATAAGCCGTGAATAAGGAGGTTAACTACCAATGTGATTCTTCCTCAGCCAAGAGATTTGAGGGGCGAAGAACATGTCAGCCAAAAGTGCAGTCAGCTCGACTTCTTCACTCTGCAAGAAATTCAAGGGAAACACCTTCATCCACAGAGTGGTGACTGTTTGGCACCCATCACCACAGGGAGAGGGAGAGGGAAACAACAGGGGAGGATTTAAAAGGACTGCCGTGGACTTCTGGTTGGCGGTGGATGGAATAGCGGCATTTTACAGCCGTTACCAGTTTACTTTACTTTTCCTACTTTCCAACCTGATCTGACACAATGACTACGAGAACTGCTAAAGGTAAAAAAGAAGATTCTTCTACATCTTTGGATTATATTAATGATTTGATGCAAAAGCACAGAAAGGAAGCGTCCAAGGAATTGCAGCGATTCAGAAAGGAATCCTCCGAAGAGTTTCAACAACTTGGCTCTGAAATTAAACAATTAAGCACAAAACTGGATTCAATTCAAGAAACACCAAATGAGCACAGTAAACGAATAAAAGAGAATGAAGAAACCTTGTCGATTCTGGGTGAGAAAATGGACGACCTGCAAAAGCGTTATGAGAATCAATCCAAGGTTAACGATGAACTAAAGCAGAAGTAGAAGGAATAACGTACGAATTCTTGGTCTTGAAGAGTTAACTGAAGGCGATCATCCAATGGAATTTTTTGCAAACTTTCTGGTTCAGTTATTTCCTGATATTTTAAAATGAGCACCAATGATCGACCGAGCGCACAGGATACCTGGGAACAGAATGCTTACAAGCAAACCTCGCTCAGTGTTAATCACTTTTCATGAGTTTCAAAGGACCGTGTAATTTGTGATTCTCATCGGAAAGGTATGATTGATTTTAATGAAAAAATGATTAGAGTCGTTGAAGAATTCTCAGCAGAGATTATGAGGGAATGTGCTAAATTCAAAAGTGTCATGTCAGAGCTCTACAAAAAAGATTTTAAACCTTCCTTACGGTACCCAGCAAAGCTCAGAATTACACTGCAGGATGGATCACAAAAATGGTTCCGTTCCGAGTTTCCAGGCTCAGGAATATTTAGAGTCTGTAAAGTGACTGCTTATTATTTGTTACATGAATAACTTTTTATTTTACGTTTGCTAAACTTTGTACTTAACCCTTTCTTTTTGAACTTTCTAAGGATTTATTTTGAGAATAAGACTTCGTTAAGTTGAAAAGTGTCATGTTGGAGATGTTTAACAAATACTCACATGAATAATTGTGTATTTTGCCTCTGGTGAATCTTGTAGTCAATTTTCTTTCAGAACCTCTTAAGGTTTTACTTTGAGATTAAGATTTTAATGAGCAAATATTCTGTGTGTTCGTATTATTTTATAACATACTTACTTTTCGAGAGTTTTTTTCTGATACCAGAATTAACCGTCTCTTCATTACCTGTTGTTTTGACTAGGTTGGAATATTCTAACCTTGTAATTTATTTGGAGCTAAGTCAGCAGGGGGGATGTCGTCATTAGTTGTAGGCGTCGACTTTCTTTGGTCGACTTTCTCTCTTGGGGGGGAGGTGTTTGGGTTTTTTTTTCTTGGAAGCTGTTTGGGATTTTGAGTCAAACCTGTTGTTTGGTTTTCTTATCTCATATGTCATTGTTTAGTTTTATTAATCTTTTTAAGGATTATCCTTTTAAATTCTTTTTAAAATAATAATAAAATGGATTATAATATAAATTACTTAGTCTTAACATGAAATGATTAAATCATCCTTTGAAACAAAATAAAATTTTTGCCTATATTAAAAAAAATAAGGTCCCAATTATTTTTTTTACAAGAAACACACGTACGTAATTCTGATAACTCACGCCTTTTTAGCCGATAGTGTCACAATGGGGGCGTTGGGAACAGACCCAAATGCAAGACACAGACACTGAAGTACAAGGAACAGGACTTGACTAGAGTAGGGACGTGACAGGATACAGACAAGGAGCAGGGACAAGACCGGAGACTTGGGCTTGGACTCCGAGCCAGAGACTGGACGAGAACCCAGAACCTGGGTCTTGCTTCGGGCTCGGGCCCCAGAACCAAGCGAGGACATGACAGGACTGCAAGACTGGAGGCTGGGGTCTAGAGGCTTGAGGGTTGGAGACAGGCTTGGGGTCTTGAGGCTTGAGGCTTGGAGTCAGGCTTGGGGTCTTGAGGCTTGGAGACAGGTTTGAAGTCTTGAGGCTTGAGGCTTGGATACAGGCTTGGGGTCATGAGCCTTGAAGCTTGGAGACAGGCTTGGTGTCTTGAGCCTTGAGCTTGGAGACAGGCTTAGGGTCTTGGGTCTCGGGTACTTCGAGGCTTGCATATGGACTCCGAGCCAGAGACTGGGCAAGGACCCAGAACCTGGAACTTGACTCTGCCTCAGACTCCAGAACTAGGCGAGGACAAGACGAGGCTACAGGACTGGACATGGCTTGCGTGAAGAACTCCTGGGTAGGGTGAGACACAAGGACAGGTAAAGGCACATAGACAGGACTCGGATAGGACTGGACTAGGCACGGACTGGACGAGGGCCTACAGGAGCATGGAGCCTTGGACTAGAAGAGGTGGGAGCACGGGACACAGAGCCGGGACCCCTCCTTGGGAACAGGACGTAGGGCCGGGACTCATTCATATAACACAGAGCCGGGACCCCTCCTTGGGAACAGGATGTAGGGCCGGGACTCATACACAGAACACTGAACATGAAGAGACGGATCCCAACACAAGGTGGCAGCAAACGCCGGAGCCACCTAGCGAAGGCGTGGACACAGAGAGACAATTTCAGACAACGAAAAACAGTTCCTGATCTTGAACTGACAAGGTTCCAGTCTTGCTCTGGTGACAAAACTTCAGCATACAGGCAGGATATACAGGTGGAGTATCCAGGCTAGGTGAGCAGGCAGAGAGTCAGGTGAGGTATCCAAGCAGAGAGTCAGGCAAGGTATCCAGGCAGAGAGTCAGGCGAGGTGAGCAGGCAGAGAGTCAAGTGAGGGGGGAAAGGACAGGGAGGGGAACAGGACAGTCCAGCACGGAATCCCTGATTTGCAGAGGTATTTATGTCTCAGCCCCAAAACGAGAATCATGTGCCTACAACAAAAACTGGGGAAAACCAGAAACCCTGAAATAAGGAACTATGGACCGGACAGTGAACCGGAATACGGACCGGACCGTGACAGATGGAGAGGATTGCACTTTCATTCAAGCTTTCAGGCCAAAGCAAGAGGTGTTTAGATTTTTATAGAAAATACAGTTCCTTTTGTTCAACACAGGGTTGTTTCTGATACTAATTGACTATTTGTTATAGTATCAGGGAAGTTAGAGAATAAATTATTGGTATTTGCCAATGTTTATGCCCCAAATATAGATGATCCAGGACTCTTTGAGCGATTTTTTTTTTGTTTTTGCATGATCTGAGTGTGTATTCATTAGTGATGGCAGGTAATTGCTGGTTAGACCTAGTTTTAGATCAGTCCTCTTCTAAACCAGTGACACTTAATAAATCAGCTTTGTTTATCCATTCATTTTTAACGAAATGTGGAATTGTTGATATATGGAGTTTCTTACATCCAAAAGAGGGAGGATACTCGTTTTTCCCTCATGTTCATCATACGTATTCCGGAATTGACTATTTTTTATTGATAACCAAATGATTCCATTAGTTCGATCTTGTGAATATAAAGATACTGCTATCTCTGACCATGCTCCTGTGCTTTTATGCATAAATCTTCCTGGTTTTCCTCAGACAAACAGATTCTTGCATTTTAATTTAACTCTGTTATCTGATAAGGATTTCTTAAAGTTCCTGGAGATAAGAGAATATGGTGGAGGAGGCTTCTTGCCTTGTCATATGGGATGTCTTTAAAGCATATATTAGAGGACAAATCATTTCTTATACTGCAAGTGTTAAGGAAAAAGCTAATAAAGAGAGAATTAATTTAGCCAATCAGCTGAAATAATTAGATGAAGAATATGCTTTGACTTCAAATCCTGTTGTATATAAAAGATGGGTTGAAATTAAAGCTAAATATGATTTTTATTAACATCTCCTATTGAAACTCAACTCCTAAAGGATAAAATTCAATTTTATATTCATGGAGATAAAACAGGTAAATTATTGGCTAACCAAATTGAAACTTATATTGCTAAACGACAGATTAAATAAATTTATAAAGCTATTTATTCTCCTTCTACGGAGACATCGGAGTGTGTGATATCCTTAGACACTGAGAAGGCTTTTGATCGGGTTGAGTGGCATTACTTATTTAAAATCTTATAAAAATTTAATTTTGGGTCCAACTTTATTCAATGGATTAAATTACTGTATTTATCCCCTTTTGCTCGGGTTCTTACTAATTCTCAGAATTCTAAACCATTTAAACTTCAACGTGGAACCAGACAGGGTTGCCCTTTGAGTCCTTTGCTTTTTGACCTAGCTTTAGAACCTTTGGCTATTGCTTTTCGAGAATCTAACGATATCACTGGTATTTTACGGAAGGGTACTATCCACAAAGTTTCACTTTATGCGGATGATGTATTGCTTTACATTTGTAATGTCGAAACTTCATTACCTTCTGTGCTTTACTATCTTGTTTTAGTCAGTTTTCTGGATATAAACGGAACCTACACAAGAGTGAACTTTTTCCTTTGAATATTTTGCCATTAACTGATATTAACCATCCTTTTAAAATTGTAAGAAACCAGTTCACTTACTTGGGTGTAACAATTACTAAGAATTATAAATACTTATTTAAAGAAAATTTTCTTACTTTATTAAATTATATAAAATGAACATAATCAAAATGGTTGCCCCTTTCATTATCATTGATTGGCTGAATTCATTCTAATTAAATGAATGTTTTACCTAAATTTATATATTTCTTTCAGGCGTTACCCATTTTTATTCCTAAATCCTTTTTTGACTCTCTGGACTCTGTTTTATCCTCCTACATATGGAAAAATAAACGTCGTCGACTGAATAAACTCCATCTCCAGAAAGTTAAAAAGAATGGAGGTTTAGCCTTACCAAATTTTAGGTTTTATTACTGGGCAGCTAATACAGTATACGGAATCTCACGTTTTGGTTATACTATATTAATCACGAGGACTGTCCCAGGTGGGTTTCTTTAGAAGCTAAGTCGGTTAATAAATTTTCTCTTACCTCCCTATTGGGATCTTCACTTCCTTTATCCTTAAGTGAGATAACTGAGAATGTGGTAGTCAAGCACACTTTGAGGATTTGGATACAATTTAGAAAACACTTTGGTTTATTGAGATTCTCCCTTTCTAGTCCCATTTATTAAAATTATTTTTTAAGCCTTCTATGACTGATGTAGTCTTTAAACAATGGGAAAGATTGGGCATTACATGCTTCCGGGATCTGTTTGTGGGAGGAAGTCTTTCTTCATTTGAAAAATTGTCAACTAAATAAAGTTTACTAAAACCCCACTTTTTTCGGTACTTACAAATTAGAGATTTTCTGTAATTTCAATTATATACATTTCCTAATAGACCTGATAAGAACATATTAGATGAAAATCTTAATATGTTACTATTCTATAATGGTTCAATATCCAATATTTATGATATGTTGCTGGGAATGAGAAATGATTCTTTATACAAGTGTCACGTGACCAGCAACAATGAATATAGAATTGAATTGAGTCAGGATTTATAAAAACAATCGAACATTTATTAAACTCTACTCAATATTAAAAAAAAATCTTAACCGGAAGTAAACTGCTATGTGGCCATTTAACAAACCGCCACTCAGTACTAGTTCTTAAAGAGATAAATGCGAAAACAGTTCTTAAAGTGGTAAATTCGAACAGTTTGTAGAATGGTAAGTTTGAAAGTCCAAGAGATTTATACAGTCAATTAGGAGAGACTTTCCTGAAGTAAAGAATTCCTCAAAGACACGACGTCACTGCCGCTCCCAGCCAGATCCTGCCATATCCGTAGGATTCACGACGACGGAAATAAAACAGTTTGAAGGCACTGACATTTCCTCTGGATAACAGATTCTGCATAGCCTTTTCTGCCACTTTTAGCAGAGGCTATCTCATGCAGATCACTCTTTCTTGAACAAATTCAATAATGGTCGATCCTTTCAACTGTCGAACGACTCCTTCAGGGTCCTGTTTTCACTCTCCAATATTACTGAAAAGATACATCAACAAACCTGGCAGAAAGTGGTCAAACTGCCAGTCCAGCACTTTTGTACCTTACAATAGAACGTAAAACTCAATTTTAAATTGAAACTGTGTCATAAGGCAAATATGCAATGGAGTGGAGCCTCTAGCTAACGTTCTAACTGGAAAACCCAGGGGTCTCCTTTTATACCCATGGTGAACATGTCATCACGTGACCTCACGTCGGCAGGAAAATTATATCAGGTGATCTCCAAAAGACCATTACATCATCCTCATAAGACAGTCACAAGATATCCATGAGGTATGTAACACAAGATTAAAAATCTTTGGGAACAAGATTTACAGATCTCAATTTCTGAAGAAATTTGGAATAGAAACATAGATACATAGAAAATAGGTGCAGGAGTAGGCCATTCGGCCCTTCGAGCCTGCACCGCCATTCAGTATGATCATGGCTGTATCTCTTCCTAGAGATGCTGCCTGGCCTGCTGCATTCACCAGCAACTTTGATGTGTGTTGCTTGAATTTCCAGCATCTGCAGAATTCTTCGTGTTTACAATGTATAGTGTTATCAATTAACGAGGGTACAATGTATAATGTTATCAGCTCGCAGTGTCTCTCTCTGCAAGTCGCAGAGAAGTGGTAATGAGCCTGTGTTAGCTAACCGCTGAAGACAGAAGAGTTTACTTCAGTTCAAAAATTCCGATTCAGTCCCAATTATTCTTTCAGCCAGAGGTTACATAGGTTCGAAATGATTTGTTTATGTATCCTCAATTCCTCTGGAGGGTCCAGGGGAAATATTTATGTAAACGATACAGAAACTGGTGTTACCTGTGCGTATTGTGGCGGCGCAAAAGTTGCTGGAGAATTTACAAGTGGGAAAAAGTGGACTGATATTTGGAAAACTGACTTTTTAAAGCAAAATTTAGGAAGCAAACCAGATATGGACAATGTGCAAAAGCTCTGGTGAGAAAATCCTTCATTACCCGTTACAGGCCTGCTACATAGGTTGTGTGAGAGTGCAGATGAACTCGATCGAACCTAGAGGAGATCGAAGTTCCTATCGACAGTGATTTGCTAGCTGGTAAAATGAATACCTCTATATTTAAAATTCACTGTGCACATGTTGCCACTGGGTAAAAAATGCACAGTACAACATTGATGTGCACACTGGACATTACAAATTAGAGGGGACATTGGTGGGAAGGTAGGGAGACCTCCACTGTCCCTGATCCCCTCACCTACAAGATGTGCATTCTGCCGCAGCTTTTAACCCTGCACTTTAAGGAGTTGGAGCTGGAAATCGATAGATTCCAGATCATCCAGGAGGTGGAGGGGGTGATAGATATGACATAAAGAGAGGTGAGTTACACCCAAGATGCGGGGCACAGGTGTTACGATATAGATTTCGACTTCGACACTGACCAGCAGCAATAGATGTGAATTTGAGTTGGGTTGTTATGAATAAACAACGTTATTTATTAACCTCAACTCAAAACAAACAAAAGTAAACATGGAAACATAGAAAATAGGTGCAGGAGTAGGCCATTCAGCCCTTCGAGCCTGCACTGCCATTTATTATGATCATGGCTGATCATCCAACTCAGAACCCTGCACCAGCCTTCCCTCCATACCCCCGATCCCTTTAGCCACAAGGGCCATATCTAACTCCCTCTTAAATATAGCCAATGAACTGGCCTCAACTTTTTCCTGTGGCAGAGAATTCCACAGATTCACCACTCTCTGTGTGAAGAAGTTTTTCCTAATCTTGGTCCTAAAAGGCTTCCCCTTTATCCTCAAACTGTGACCCCTCGTTCTGGACTTCCCCAACATCGGGAACAATCTTCCTGCATCTAGCCTGTCCAATCCCTTTAGGATTTTATACGTTTCAACCAGATCCCCCCTCAATCTTCTAAATTCCAACGAATACAAGCCTAGTTCATCCAGTCTTTCTTCATATGAAAGTCCTGCCATCCCAGGAATCAATCTGGTGAACCTTCTTTGTACTCCCTCTATGGCAAGGATGTGTTTCCTCAGATTAGGGGACCAAAACTGCACACAATACTCCAGGTGCGGTCTCACCAAGGCCTTGTACAACTGCAGTAGTACCTCCCTGCTCCTGTACTCGAATCCTCTTGCTATAAATGAGATTTTTAAATTGTTTAATACTTCATCGCTATGTGCTCATCATTCCCTCCTACAATTCAAAGTGGTTCATAGGGCTTATATGACCAAGGATAAGTTATCTCGTTTTTATATGGATATATCTTCCTACTGTGATAGGTGTAACAATGGAGAAGCCTCACTTGTTCATATGTTTTGGACATGCCCAAGTCTTGGAAAATATTGGAAGGAAGCATTCCAAACTTTTACTGTACTCCTTAAAGTAAAATTTAAGCCTAATCCTTTGACTGCCCTATTTGGTATTGTTGGAAGGAAAGATATCATTTTGAAGACATCTGATCTGCATATTCTGGCTTTTATTTCTCTTATGGCTAGAAGGATGCTTTTGTTGAAATGGAAGGATGCTGTTCCGCGTAATCATGCTCAGTGGTTATGGGATGTTATGGCATGCATAAATTTAGAAAAGATACATTGATCAATTTCTGAATCTAACCAAGATTTTCAAAAATTGTGGGGGCTGTTATTAAATTATTTTCATAATCTTTGACTTCTTGTTAAAATATAGAAGTTGGTTAATAGTATATCTTATTATCTGATAAGTTTTTTTTCTCTTTTTTTTCCCAAACAGCTTCAACTTTGGTAGTGAGTCTAGAACCTTTTTTTTTTGAATAAATTCTTTATATTCTAATATACAACTTAACCTAATCCATATGAATATAGAGTAAGGAGTTTGTTAATGTGATTCAATATACTGTATCTGGTATTATTATATTTTTTGTTTTGTTTTATAATATGTATTCTCTTGAACTCCGTATTCTTCTATATAGAAATCAATAAAAAATATTGGAAAAGAAAAGAACTGTCGAGGAACAGAATCACTGGCAGGGTCCAGCCGGCCTGAGTTGACTCTCTACTGTACACTAGATGCGTTATAAATTCACTAAGTACTGAAGACAGATTTTAAAATAGAACTGACTTATTTCTCTCAGATCCAGAACATTAAGCTCCAGTCCCATTAAAGGTGGATGTGCAGAAGAAACTCCTCCCATGCCTACTGACGAGGGTGCAGAACTGCGTGTGGTGAGCAGCAGCAATAATTGCAGAGTTCAGCATCGACAGTCACTCTCAAAATTGCATTCAGCAACAGGGATGGACAAATATACAGCATGCAGCTTATTGAAACTTTCTCCCCAGTGTGAACCAGGTCATGTGTTACAAGGTTAGATGACTGAGTGAATCCCTTGCCACATTCACAGTAGGTAACAGCCAGTGTGAACTCAATGATGCACATTTGGTTGATCTGGCTGAGAGAATCTCTTTCCAATGTCTGGGCAGGTGAATGTCTGGCAGGTCTACGCAGTGTGAACTCGCTGGTGTCTCTGTAGGTGAGATGACTGAGTGAATCCCTTTCCACATTCACAGCAGGTGAACGGCCTCTCCCCAGTGTGACCTGACTGGTGTGCCAGTAGTTGGGATGACCGAGTGAATCCCTTCCCACATTCTGAGCAGGTGAACGGCCTCTCTCCAGTGTGAACTGACTGGTGTGCCAGTAGTTCGGATGACCGAGTGAATCCCTTCCCACATTCTGAGCAGATGTATGGCTTTTCCCCAGTGTGAACTCGTTGGTGTCTCTGTAGGTTGGATGACTGAGTGAATGTCTTCTCACAGACTGAGCAGGTGAACGGTCTCTCCCCCGTGTGTACTAACCGGTGTGTCAGTAGGTGAGATGACGAAGTGAATCCCATCCCACAGTCTGAGCATTTAAACGGCCTCTCCCCAGTGTGAACTCGCTGGTGTATCTGTAGGGTGGATGATCGAGTGAATCCCTTCCCACATTCTGAGCAGGTGAAATCCCTCTCTGCAGTGTGAACTGACTGGTGTCTCAGTAGGGTGGATGACCGAGTGAATCCCTTCCCACAGACTGAGCAGCTGAACGGCCTTTCCCCAGTGTGAACTGACTGGTGTTCCTTCAGTCGAGATGAATGAGTGAATCCCTTCCCGCAGTCTAAGCAGGTAAACGGCCTCTCCCCAGTGTGAACTGTCTTATGTGCTTGTAGGTTAGGTAACTGAGTGAATCCCTTCCCACACAACGAACAGATGAACGGCCTCTCCCCAGTGTGAAGTCTCTGATGTGCCTTTAGCTGAAACGACCAAGTGAATCCTTTCCCACAGTCTGAGCAGGTGAACGGTCTCTCTCCATTGTGAACTCGTTGATGTTCCTTCAGTCGAGATGAATGAGTGAATCCCTTCCCACAGTCTGAGCAGCAAAAATCCCTCTCCGCAGTGTGAACTGACTGGTGTCTCAGTAGCTGAGATGATTTAATGAATCCCTTCCCACAGTCTGAGCAGGTGAACGGCCTCTCTCCAGTGTGAATTCTCTGATGTACCTTCAGTTTAGATGAGCAAGTGAATCCCTTCCCGCAGTCCGAGCAGGTGAACGGCCGCTCCCCGGTGTGAACTCGCTGGTGAGTCATTAGGTCAGATGACCAAGTGAGTCCTTCCCCACAAATTCAGCAGTTGACCAGCATCCGCCCAGTGTGAACTGACTAGTGTGTCTACAGGTGGGAAGACTGACTGAATCCCTTCTCACACACAGAACAGGTGAATGGCCCTGTCCAGTGTGAACTTGCTGATGTACCTTCAGTTCAGATGACCAAGTGAATGCATTCCCACTGTCTGAGCAGGTGAACAACACTGTGTAAAATGACGGGCGTGCCAGTCAGTCAGATGATCAGGAAAGATGATTGAGTGAATCCCTTGCTCAACTTCTTAAATATCCAGACAGAGGCATCAAAACTGGCGTGTTGTATTTAGATTCCCGTAGACAAATTTCTTGTCATTTTTAACCTGTAAAAAGATTTACAAGATCCATCAATGAGTGGACAACATTTCAGATTGAGTTGTCAAGGTGTGATCTGACATCACACTGTTACAGTGAGAGAGAAATCATCTTGTAACTGGGCACAGTTCTGGTATCTGGAATGATCTCTCTGATGCTCTTCCTGTCTCTATAAGAATGGGGCATTTCTGCCATCTCCAATCTGTGACCTGACTCAGTTTGACTCTCTCCATTGGTATTATTCCCTGTTCCTGCTGAGCTGCACGGGTTCCTGGCCCCACAGTAACTGAAACACTCTCACACAAATAGCCGGCAGTGCATTCCACTCACCCACCACTCTCTGTGTAAAAACCTTACCCCTGACATCCCCTCGGTATCTATCTCCAAGCACCTTAAAACTATGCCTCCTCATGTTAGCCATCTCAGCCCTGGGAATAAAACTCTGGCTATCCACACGATCAATGCATCTCATCATCTTATACACCTAAAAAAGGCTCTAAAAATAAACAAGGAAATTATACATTGCTTTGAGGATTTGTTAGAAGTATACAAAATTATGAGGGTATAGATAGGGTAAATGCAAGCAGCTTTTTCCACTGAGGTCGGGTGGGACAACACCAGAGGTCACCGGTAAGTGGGGAAGGTGAAAATTCAACCAGAACATTTGGAAAAGCTCTTAACTGAAATGGTCGTGAGAGTGTGAAATGAGATGCCAGCACAAGTGGTGAATATGAGCTCGGTTTCACCATTTAAAAGAAGTTTGGCTGGGAGCCTGGATGGTAGGGGTATGAGGGCGATGGTTCTGATGCAGGTCGTTGCATTAGACAGCTTAAATGTTTTTTCACCAGTGACTAGATGGGCCAAAATAGCCTGTTTCTGTACTGAACTTCTCCATGTTTCTATGACAGAGAAGCTGGCCAAACTTGCTTGGAACAGAAAACTGGTAGGAGTGACGACGGAGCAGCAATGGCTGGAGTTTCTGGGAGCAATTCGGGAGCTGACTGATAGATACATCCCAAAGAAGTGGAAGCATTTGAAAGGCAGGAGGACACAACGGTGGCTGAAATAAGAAACCAAAGCCAACATAAAAGCCAAAGAGAGAGCAAACAAAAGAGCAAAAACTACTGGGAAGCTTTTAGAAACCAACCTGAGCTCATCTGACCAACTAAAAAGTCAGATGAGCTCAGGGCGTGGAATGATGGCGTTGTTATCATTAATGAGTCTTGGTAGCACCCAACAGTCTGAGGCACTTAGAGGAACAAAATATCCGGGGCCTCAATATCTCTTGAAAACCAAGGTTCCCTGCACCAGTTACCTTTCAACCTTTATTTTGACAGGCTTGTACAAACTCTACACCCTCAAAACTTCACTTCCGAAGGCCCCTCACTTTCCAAGTACTCCTTTGCCAGAAAACAGCCTGTTCTAAACCACACTCGTCAGATCCTTTCTGATACCATCAAAATTGACCTTTCTCCAACTTAGAATCTCAACCCATGATCCAGACCTCTTTTTTTCCATATTTACTTTGAATCTCATGGCATTATGATCACTAGGTACAAAGTGTTCCCATACACTAGTTTCTGTCACCAGCCCTGGATCATTTCCTAACAGCTTACTGCACACTTCTACATCAGGAATTCTACGTACTGATTAAGGGCACATTTGACAAACTCTACCCCATCGAGTCCTTTTACAGTATGGGAGTCCCAGTCAATATATGGAAACTTAAAATCACTTACTACATCAACCTTTGTTTCTTGGCGTAGTCTGCGATCTCTCTACAAATTTGTTCTGCTCAATCCCTCAGATTGTTGGGTGCAACAAAGTCCCAGTAATGGCTACAATATCATAATTCCCTGTCCCGAGCTTATCTGGGTTTCCTACAATGCTTCTTGCATTATGATATACAGAGCTCAGGACAGTCGTCACACCATGCTCAACATTTTGATTGCGGACTTTGTCTGAGGTCTGAATAACATCTGTCCGGTGTCAAAACAACCTCTGTGGGACAGCTTCTTCCACCAGTACATCAGACTGATTAATTCAATGCTGAGAGAACTGTATTTCAAAGTTATATTGACTGTCCTGTTGTACATACAATTTATTGTAAATGACTATAAATTGCACATTGCACATTTAGATGGAGATGTAACAAAGATTTCTACACCTCATGTATATGCAGGATATAAGTAATAAAGCCAATGCAATTCAATTCAATTCACCCTCTCCACTATCTGTTCTGACATTCTGGCTCCCATCCACCTGTAACTTTAGTTTAACCTCCTCCCTCCCCCCACTAGCACCAGCAAGCCTTACCCCTAGGATATTAGTCCCCTTCTAGTTCTGTTCCCCTAACAAACAAATCCTGTATCACCCCTTTCACATTCCACTGCCAGTTAATTTCCTCCAACACTTTTTAAAGTGGTTCACTTGTTGTTCTGTGAGGGCATCAGGGACACTGGAGGTCTCCCCACCTTCCCACAAATGTCCTCCCTAATTTGTAATATAACCATATAAAAATTACAGCACGGAAACAGGCCATCTCAGCCCTTCTAGTCCGTGCTGAACTCTTACTCTCACCTAGTCCCACCGACCTGCACTCAGCCCATAATCCTCCATTCCTTTCCTGTCCATATATCTATCCAATTTAACTTTGAATGACAACATTGAACTTGCCTCAACCACTTCTGCTGGAAGCTCGTTCCACACAGCCACCACTCTCTGAGTAAAGAAGTTCCCCCTCGTGTTACCCCTAAACTTTTGCCATTTAATTCTCGTCTCATGTCCTCTTGTTTGAATCTCCCCTACTCTCAATGGTGAAAGCCTATCCACGTCAATTCTATCTATCCCCCTCATAATTTCAAATACCTCTATCAAATCCCACCTCAACCTTCTACGCTCCAAAGAATAAAGACCTAACTTGTTCAACCTTTCGCTGTAACTTAGGAGATGAAACCGGGTAACATTCTGGTAAATTTTCTCTGTACTCTCTCTATTTTGTTGACATCTTTCCTATAATTCGGTGACCAGAACTGTGCACAATACTCCAAATTTGTCCTTACCAATGCCTTGTACAATTTCAACATTACATCCCAACTCCTATACTCAATGCTCTGATTTATAAGGGCCAGCATACCAAAAGCTTTCTTCACCACCCTATCCAAAATGAGATTCCACCTTCAGGGAACTATGCACCATTATTCCTAGATCCCTCTGTTCTACAACATTCTTCAATGCCCTACCATGTACCATGTATGTCCTATTTTGATTAATCCTACCAAAATGTAGCACCTTACATTTATCAGCATTAAACTCCATCTGCCATCTTTCAGCCCACTCTTCTAATTGGCCTAAATCTCTCTGCAAGCTTTGAAAACCTACTTCATTATCCACAACTCCACCTATCTTAGTATCACCTGCATACTTACGAATCCAATTTACCACCCCATCACCCAGATCATTAATGTATATGACAAACAACATTGGACCCAGTACAGATCCCTGAGGCACACCGCTAGACACCGTCCTCCAATCTGACACACAGTTATCCACCACTACTCTCTGGTGTCGCCCATCCAGTTACTGCTGAATCCATTTTACTACTTCAATATTAATGCCTAATGATTGAACCTTCCTAACTAACTTTCCGTGTGGAACCTTGTCAAAGGCCTTACTGAAGTCCATATAGACAACATCCACCGCTTTAGCCTCGTCAACTTTCCTGGTAACCTCATGAAAAAATTCAATAAGGTTTGTCAAACATGACCTTCCACGCACAAATCCATGTTGCCTGTTCCTAATCAGACCCTGTCTATCCAGATAATTATATATACCATCTCTAAGAATACTTTCCATTAATTTACCCACCACTGACGTCAAACTCACAGGCCGATAATTGCTAGGTTTACTCTTTACTCCATATGCTACCGATGAAGAGCTGATGCAATTGGAAGAGGAAAGGATAACAATCAAAACCGAACGCAGTAGCAAACGGACCAAAAGTGAAGTCATCCAGGAACTGAATGTGAAGCAACTGCATGAGATGATAGAAAAATGCGCGAGGCTAAGCAGTCAAGCATACTGTTGTTTTTCAAGCCTTCCACATCAGCTACAGCAGACGACCAACCTCGAACTTTGACATCGAGGCAGGCAGACATAGAAGAAGATGACCTGCCTGTCCTGATGGAAACAGACGACAATGAGATGACACCCCAGTGTCCCACCTCCCCAACCCCCGGGCCGCAGACCGATACATTGCTGTGGAGAATGCAGCGGTAGCCAGGACGCACCCAACACATCTTTAAGACAAAGCCAAAATAAACAAGCTAATTAATTAGGTGCCACCCAGCACATAATTAATTAGCTTGTTTATTTTGGCTTTTTTCTTAAAGATATGCTGGGTGCATCCCAGCCACCACTGCACCACTGTATGCTTCGCAGATCGGTATCAGTTCCCTGCCCAGAGGGTGGGTGCCACTGCACCACCACAACATCCAACGACTCAGCCTAACACAGCATCATCAGTGTGCTCGGCACTGTCTTCCCGATTCCCGTAAGTGATACTACACTGTAGATATGTTATTTCTACTTCATATAGGCTGTGTATTTTTATGTGTTATTTGGTATGATTTGGCAGCTTCATAGCTTATAGGTTACTGGAGAGAGTGTTTCTGCCGAGAGCGCTTGCGTGAGATTTTCGCTACGGAGAACAGTGCGGCAATGATTGTAGAAAAGTATTTCTACTTTATATAGGCTGTGTATTTATCATATCATTCCTGCTTTTACTATATGTTACTGTTATTTTAGGTTTATGTGTTATTTGGTATGATTTGGTAGGTTAGATTTTGGGTCTGCGAACGCTCAAAATTTTTCCCATATAAATAATGGTAATTGCATCTTCAGTTTACAACATTCTGGCTTACAAACCGTTTCATAGGAACGCTCTACCTTCGGATGGCAGGGGAAACCTGTATCCCTTGAAAACCATGGCTCTCTCAAACATTTAACCTTTCCTTTCAACCTAACAGGAACATAAAGATTCTGTACTCTCAAAACTTCACCTTTAAATGACCTCCATTTCTCTATTACATCCTTCCCATAAAACAAATTGTCCCAATCCACTCCTTCTAAATCCTTTCACATCTCCTCAAAGTTAGCCTCAAAAATCTCAACCCAGGGTCCAGTCCTATCCTTCTCCATAATTATATTGAAACTAATGGTATTGTGATCACTGGACCAGAAGTGCCCCTCAACACATACCTGACCTATCTCATTCCCTCACAGGAGATCCAACACTGCCCCTTCTCTAGTTGGTACCTCTATGTATTGCTTCAAAAAACCATCTTGCATACATTTTACAAACTCCAAACGATCCAGTCCTTTTACAGAATGGGTTTCAAAGTCAATGTGTGGAAAATCAAAATCTCCCACACTCACAACCTTGTGCTTACTACAAATATCTGCTATTTCCTTACAAATTTGCTCCTCCAATTCTTGCTCCCCATTAGGTGTTCTATAATACACCGCTATAAGCGTTACGACACCTTTCCCATTCCTCAATTCCAGCCAAATAGCCTCCCTAGACGAGTCCTCTAATCTATCCTGCCAAAGCACCACTGTTATATTTTCTCTGACAAGCAATGCAACACCTCCCCCTCTTGCCCCTCCTATTCTATCACACCTGAAGCAACGAAATCCTGGAATATTTAGCTGCCAATCACACCCCTCCTGCAACCACGTTTCACTAACATCATATTTCCATGTATCAATCCATGCTCTAAGCTCATCCACCTTTCTTACAATGCTCCTAGCATTAAAATAGATGCATTTAAGAAACTGTCCACCCCTTACTCTCCGTTTATCCCTAATGGAGCAAACAACTTTGTTATCTTTTTCTTCCTTCTCCCCTACATCATCAGTCTGAGTGCTCCCCTTCTCTGTCACCTGCCTATCCTCCCTCACACACTGTCTACTAGCTTTCTCTATTTGTGAAATAACCTCCTGTCTCCTAGTCTCATCAATTTGATTCCCACCCCACAACCATTCTAGTTTAAAGTCTCCCCTGTAGCCCTCGCAAATCTCCCTGCCAGGATATTGATCCCCCTAGGATTCAAGTGCAACCCGTCCTTTTTGTACAGGTCACACCTGTGCCAAAAGAGGTCCCAATGATCCAAAAACTTGAATCCCTGTCCCATGCTCCAATCCCTCAGCCACGCATTTATCGTCCACCTCATTCCATTCCTACTCTCACTGTCATGTGGCACAGGCAGTAATCCCGAGATTACTACCTTTGCGGTCCTTTTTCTCAACTCCCTTCCTAGCTCCCTACATTCTCCATTCAGGACCAGTGTGCCCATAAATCTTGCGTTGTGCATTTCTCTTTGCATGGTGACAACTACATGTGCACGCTGAATTTTATATATAGTGGTATTCATAGTAATAGTCATGGTCATAGTCATACTTTATTGATCCTGGGGGAAATTGGTTTTCGTTACAGTTGCACCATAAATAATTAAATAGTAATAAAACCATAAATAATTAAATAGTAATATGTAAATTATGCCAGGAAATAAGTCCAGGACCAGCCTATTGGCTCAGGGCGTCTGACCCTCCAAGGGAGGAGTTGTAAAGTTTGATGGCCACAGGCAGGAATGACTTCCTATGACGCTCTGTGTTGCATCTCGGTGGAATGAGTCTCTGCCTGAATGTACTACTGTGCCCAACCAGTACAATATGTAGTGGATGGGAGGCATTGTCCAAGATATCAACAGCTGGCAAATCACTGTCAATAAGAACTCCTCTGGGTTTGATCGAGCTCATCTGCACTCTCACACTCTCACGCAGGCCTGTAACGGGTTATGAAGGATTTTCTCGCCAGAGCTTTTGCACATTGTCCATAGGTGACTTGCTTGCTAAATGATGCTTTAAAAAGTCAGGTTTCCAACTATCACTCCACTTCTTCCCACTTGCAAATTCTCCAGCAACTTTTGCGTCGCTATAATACACACAGGTGACACCAGTTTCTGTATTGTACACAAATATTTCCCCTAAACCCTCCCCCGGGTGACTGACGGTGGTGAACTCAGTGATGGCAATGCCAATGAATATGAAGGGCAGTAGTCTGTCTCATTGGAGTCTGGCACATTTGTGATGTGAAAGCTATTTGTTGCCCAGGGCAAAGGTGTTTGATATCATTACGTACCCAGAGAGAATGGGTTCTCACTGGTAGAAAGGTCCAGAACAAGAGGAGGTAGAACAAGCAACACACACACACTGCTGAACCTCACATCACAGCGCTAAGTAGTATTGCATTCATATTGTACTGTCTCAGTACTTTTATATTTGTGTGCTGTGGCACTTACTTTTCATTCGCAGCTATTTTGTAAATAACATTATTCTTTGTATTTTTGGTCAGATGCTAACTGCATTTCATTGGCTTTGTATCTGTACTTGGCACAATGACAATAAAGTTGAATCTCATCTAATCTAAATCTAAAATGCTGGAGGAACTCAGCAGGCCAGGCAGCATCTATGCAAAGGGTACTAATGCTGAGTTCCTCCAGCATTTTGTGTGCGTTGCTTAGATTTCCAGCATCTGCAGATTTTCTCTTGTTTGTGACTGGAGGTGGAACAAAGGTGATTTTCTCAACAGCTGATGTTAAAGATTTTGTTCCCTTTCTCCGAGTTCCCAATCCTTGCATTTAGACAGCTGGAGCTCAGCTCTGTCTGAGAGATCCATCAGTTCCCATTCCCTCATCAGCCGGAAGCTTCCCGGGGCCCGTGTACGGATCGTGGAGCTGAGAGAGAGGGAAGAGAGCAGGACTGTCCCGCGATTGCGGGCCACGGTGTCCGGAGCTCACAGCAATTGTCCCGAAGTCGGTGTTAAAAACCCTCTGAAATCGGTTCTTACCTGCAGTTGGTATCGGCAGGCCTCCTGTCTATTTTGCGCATGCGTGATATCCGTGACGTCAGCAAACCTGACGCCTGCGCATTTGATCGGTGATTCGGCGACGACGAAATTTTTGAACGCAGCACTTTATGGGTAATCAAGATGTCATTAGAGGTTCCAGTTCTATGTCCATACTTCTGCTCCAATATTTTATGATCTTATGGTCTATTCCACTGTTCAACCTGCCAAAGTGCAACCCATATTTCTGGGTATGTGACCCACTCAAATGAGAATTTAGCCTTTTCTATTTTTCTGAGCTTCTCATAAATGTGTACAGTTTAGTTAGAAATTAGTTTAGCTCCAGAATTTCCACACAATTATGAGTTTATTACACTTTTTATTTTTGCACTACTTATATAATTTAATTACTTAATATGTATATTATTGCAATTCATAGTTGTTAAAATCTATTGTTATGAATTAGGTTCGACTGCTGCTGCAGAGACAATGACTGTCATGACATGTGCTGGTGCTATTAAACCTGATTCTGATATTGGTATGGGAGACCCACCACCGGTCACCTGATCCCAGTTACCGCAGGTCGTAATGCGAGATTGAAGCCTTTTCCATTTATTTGCATTCCTTGGAAATAACAACAGTTAAGTTTCCTTCCGAGCAGCTCAGTCTGTCTAATATTTCCACACAATTAAAATGGGGAATTTGTTTACTCTTATCACGTACTGAGCTACAGTGAAAATCTTGCCTGACGTACCATCCACACAGATCAATATATTACTACAGTACATTGAGCTAATATATGACAAAACAATAACTGTAACAAAGCATTATGGCTGCAGAGAAAGTGCAGTGCAGATAGACATGTGGTGCAGGGTCACGTTGATTTACATTCTGAGGTCGAGTCCATTTTATCGTACTGGAGACCATTCAAGTGGCTTGGAACCATAGACAGGAAGTTGTCCTCGAGCCTGGTGGTACGCGCATTCAGGCTTTTGTCTCTCTTCCCCGTTGGGGGAGCGGGTTTGCAGTGAGAATGTCCAGGTTGTGAAGATCTTTGAGTACATGGCCTGCTTTTCCGACGCAGGGGAAGTGTAGGAAGAGTCCATAGACGGGAGGCTTGTTTCTCTGATGTTCTCTGTTCCCCAAAGTTCTCTGCAGTTCCTTGCAGCCATGGGCAGAGCAGTAGCCCTACGAAGGCGTGAAGTATCGACAAGAAGCTGAGATCTCGGCCCTCACCTTGCCTTGTGTAGCTGGATGCTGGACTTCCTGCGAGATCGCCGGCAGGTCGTAAGAGTGGGCTCCCTCACCTCTGTCTCTCTGACCCTCAGCACACGTACCCCACTGGGTGGTCTCCCTGGCCCCCTTCTTTACTCTCTGTATTCCCATGACTGTGTCGCCACCCACAGCTCCAATCTGCCTATTAACTTCGTTGACGACACTACATTGATTGGTCTAAACTCAAATAATAATGAGGCAGCCTACAGAGAAGAAATCATCACCCCAACACAGTGGTGTCAAGAAAGCAACCTCTCCCTCATTGTGACAAAAACAAAGGAGCTGGTTGTAGACTACAGGAGGAATGGAGACAGGGACCAAATTTAACATTTCCAAGTCTGTTATTGACACAAAATGCACATTTTAATGTTGATCATGACACAATGTATTTTATACAATGTTAATGACAGAAAAACATATTTATAGATTGTTACTGTCAGAGAATCGTATAATTTATGTTCCGTGTCTTATCTGAATGTACGTGCCTATGATGCTGCTACAAGTCAATGTTTCTCTGTACCTGTACCTTCCTGTACTTGTACACTTGGGAATAAATTCAACAGGACCTGAGAGAATTCAGTGAGATTTGATTCGTGATGATCATCTTGGCAACTCGGTACTTCGAATGTTAAGATTGGCAAAGGGGATATGAGAGGATCATGGTGATTGGCAAAGGGGATATGAGAGGATCATGGGACAGGGGATCCTCTCGTATCCCTTTTGCCTATCACCTGTCCAGCTCTTGGCTCCATCCCTCCCCCTCCTGTCTTCTCCTATCATTTTGGATCTCCCCCTCCCCCTCCAACTTTCAAATCCCTTACTCATTCTTCCTTCAGTTAGTCCTGACGAAGGGTCTCGGCCTGAAACGTCGACTACACCTCTTCCTAGAGATGCTGCCTGGCCTGCTGCGTTCACCAGCAACTTTTATGTGTGTTGCTTGAATTTCCAGCATCTGCAGAATTCCTGTTGTTTGTGAGAGAAAGAATGTGTGTATAAAAATAAATAAAGGGGCTTCCCTTCCTCCACTATCAACTCTGCTCTCTCCCATTTCACGTACATCTGCTCCCACTCCATCCTCCCGCCACCCGACTAGGAATAGGGTTCCCCTGGTCCTCACCTACCACCCCACCAGCCTCCGGGTCCAACATATTATTCTCCGTAACTTCTGCCACCTCCAATGGGATCCCACCACTAAGCACATCTTTCCCTCCCCATCTCTCTCTGCTTTCCGCAGGGATCGCTCCCTACGCGACTCCCTTGTCCATTCGTCTCCCCCCTCCCTCCCCACTGATCTCCCTCCTGGCACTTATCCTTGTAAGCGGAACAAGTGTTACACATGCCCTTACACTTCCTCCCTTACCACCATTCAGGGCCCCAGACAGTCCTTCCAGGTGAGGCGACACTTCACCTGTGAGTGGGCTGGGGTGATATACTGCGTCCGGTGCTCCCGATGTGGCCTTCTATAGATTGGCGAGACCCGACGCAGACTGGGAGACCACTTTGCTGAACACCTACGCTCTGTCTGCCAGAGAAAGCAGGATCTCCCAGAGGCCACACATTTCAATTCCACATCCCATTCCCATTCTGACATGTGTATCCATGGCCTCCTCTACTGTAAAGATGAAGCCACACTCAGGTTGGAGGAACAACACCTTATATTCCGTCTGGGTAGCCTCCAACCTGATGACATGAACATCAACTTCTCTAACTTCCGCTAATGCCCCACCTCCCCCTCGTACCCCATCCGTTATTTATTTTTATACACATTCTTTCTCTCACTCTCCTTTTTCTCCCTCTGTCCCTCTGACTATACCTCTTGCCCATCCTCTGGGTTTCCCCCTCGCTTGTCTTTCTCCCCGGACCTCCTGTCCCATGATCCTCTCATATCCCTTTTGCCTATCACCTGTCCAGCTCTTGGATTCATCCCTCCCCCTCCTGTCTTCTCCTATCATTTTGGATCTCCCTCTCCCCCTCCAACTTTCAAATCTCTTACTCACTCTTCCTTCAGTTAGTCCTGATGAAGGGTCTCGGCCTGAAACGTCGACTGCACCTCTTCCTAGAGATGCTGCCTGGCCTGCTGCGATCACCAGCAACTTTGATGTGTGTTGCTTGAATTTCCAGCATCTGCAGAATTCCTGTTGGTTACAAACTTGCTCTGCCTGCCTTGTGGTCACGTGATCACGTTTGCCCCCCCCTCCCATTTAACCGCGCGGGCCTCATCAGCGCGTCTGTTTCCGAGGCCCCGCCCTCCGGATGACGCAACATTCACTTCGCGCATGCTCACCCCCTCTCCGGGTGCGGGCTGTTTTCCTTTCCGCTCAGTGCGGAAGCCAATTGTCTGCAGGATCGGGAATGGACCCTCGCCTGTTGGGTGGGTTGCCGGGGGTCGGGATCACTGTCTGCAGGCCGAAGATATGAATTTCCCAACGGTGAGAATTGAGACCGATCCCGAGCGGGGAGATCCGATGTTAGCCGTGAGCCCCGAACTGACAGCCAATTACTCATTTATTTTTCAGTTATCTGGGTTGGTCAAAAATGTGTAGACTTCACTTATTCTGCATTGAATGATCCAAACCAGGAGCCCAGGCTGTCTATTTCTGCAGAATTGAAATGGACGTCCCGCCAACAGGTCACGTGAGGCTGTGTGCCACAGATCCGACCCGTCCTCCGCTCTGTGTCGCAAGATCACGTGGTCTGAAAGAATCCCCGGATGGGTGGTGATGCTTTCTCCATGTTGTGTTGGGAAAATCTGATGCTGGCCACTGAGTCCCGTTAACTTCCCCTAACTCACCTCGCTTTCTGAAGCTCCTGACATTCGTCTTTGAGCTTTATGGCTGTTCTGTCTTCTCCCCCGATTGAAGTGAGTGAGAAAGGAGAACCTCCCAGATTGTGGATATCGTTGATTTCACTGCCTGCTTTACCCTCCAAAGATCTCTGCAGTTCCTTGCAGTCACAGGCCGAGTAGATACCATGCAAAGTATGAAGTATCCGGATGGGAAACTTTCTGTGGTGTGTTGATAAAAATTGGGTGAGGGTCAAAGTATATATGGCAAATTTCTTCTTGTTTGTGCTTTGTCATTTCAGAACTTTTATACAGTAGTATGTACTATTAATTCAGTATCTGTGTATTACTGGAGGACAATCAGTGATTGTCCTTGATCCCTTCTCCCACCTGGTTCCATCTGCTTATCCCTGCCCATCTTGTTCAACCTCTGTCCAGACTCCTAACCCCAACTTTCCACCCCCCCACCACCACTTCAGTGATATGCATCCACCATCTGGGTCAACCTTGGTGCATACTGTATCCCACCACCTCAATGTTATATGTCAGCAATCTTTCTTCGAAACCTTTGTCTTCATCGTGAAGTGTTCTTTTACACCTTTGGCCTCGCTGAGTTATTTCCAGAATCATTTTTTGTTAGCTGGAATGCCAGAGGATCATCAGGTACCAGTTCTGTTGTGCATTGGTCTGGGACTGCTAGTTTTTGAACTGTGACTGGCTGACACACTACAGCACTTTACTGGCAGCAAAGAGTACTGGGAGAGTTGGTGCTTGGGCTATAATCCTGTGATCTACACTCCAGGCATATGCAACTGTCAGTGTTTTGGCTTTGACTTTGGTTAGTGCTTCTACACGATGCAGCTGGATGGTTGTCCTTCTGAAATGAAGCAGAAATTTCGAGCAGCTGGACACTGGTTGTGGGGAAATCCCGGATTAATCGGCTTTATGTATGAGGAACATTTGATGGTTATGGGGCTGTGCTCAATGGAGGTCAGATGGGGGGGGGCAGTGAAAGTGGGTGTGTGGTTATGTAAACCTACTGAATGCTGAAAAGCCTGGATACAGTGGACATGGCGAGGATGCTTCCATTAGACAGAGAGTCAGTGATCTGACAGCACAGTCTCAGAATAAAGACACTTCCCTTTAAAACTGAGATGAGAAAAATGTCTTCAGCCAACAGATGGCTGATCTGTGGAATTTGTTGCCACAGAGGGTGGTTGAGGCTGTAATTTGGGTATATTTTTGACAGAGATTAATATATGCTGGGTGGCAGTGTTAGCTGTGAGGAGATGCATCTGGGTGGCAGATGCAATTTAATGTGGATAAATGTGAAGTTATCCACTTTGGTGGCAAAAATAGGAAAACAGATTATTATCTGAATGGTGGCCGATTAGGAAAAGGGGAGGTGCAACGAGACCTGGGTGTCATTATACACCAGTCATTGAAAGTGGGCATGCAGGTACAGCAGGCGGTGAAAAAGGCGAATGGTATGCTGGCATTTATAGCAAGAGGATTCGAGTACAGGAGCAGGGAGGTACTACTGCAGTTGTACAAGGCCTTGGTGAGACCACACCTGGAGTATTGTGTGCAGTTTTGGTCCCCTAATCTGAGGAAAGACATCCTTGCCATAGAGGGAGTACAAAGAAGGTTCACCAGATTGATTCCTGGGATGGCAGGACTTTCATATGAAGAAAGACTGGATGAACTGGGCTTGTACTCGTTGGAATTTAGAAGATTAAGGGGGGAACTGATTGAAACGTATAAAATCCTAAAGGGATTGGACAGGCTAGATGCAGGAAGATTGTTCCCGATGTTGGGGAAGTCCAGAACGAGGGGTCACAGTTTGAGGATAAAGGGGAAGCCTTTTAGGACCAAGATTAGGAAAAACTTCTTCACACAGAGAGTGGTGAATCTGTGGAATTCTCTGCCACAGGAAACAGTTGAGGCCAGTTCATTGGCTATATTTAAGAGGGAGTTAGATATGGCCCTTGTGGCTACGGGGATCAGGGGGTATGGAGGGAAGGCTGGTGCAGGGTTTTGAGTTGGATGATCAGCCATGATCATAATAAATGGCGGTGCAGGCTCGAAGAGCCGAATGGCCTACTCCTGCACCTATTTTCTATGTTTCTATGTTTCTATTCATGATTGCTCAGTAGCTTCAGGGTTACAGGAGGAAGGCAGGAATATGGTGTTGTAATAAATCTCAGCCAAGGTTGAGTGGTGGAGCAGACTCGATGGATCGAGTCACCTAATTCTGTTCCTACAGCTTATATGTTACCATGACCGAAGGTTGTAGGTTGTTATCAGCCAAAATTGGCTGTATAAGGATGGGAAGTATCCCCTCCTCAATGTTTTTCCATTGAACGTCATATGATGAGTTGCACCAACATATCAGCTGTCAACTGTACTGCAAAATAATAACTCTAAGAGAAGGTAAGCCCCATCCTTGGCGAATTGAATATTTTGAGATGAACTCTAGGCCTTTTACCTTGTCATATATATCTTCATAACATTTTGTTCCATTTTTGGTTAATTTTGGTTAATCTCTATTGGTAGGGTCTGAAAGAGAGATAATAGTGTGGGCAGTATATTCATTTTAATAGATTCAATCCTTGAACTGAGACCAAGAAAAGGAATTAGGTTCCATCTTGTTATCTCTTCCTTAATTTTTTTAAATCTAGGCTGATAATTGCATTCTGATAGTTTTGCCAAATCTTTCGGCATAATAATGCCCAAGTATTTGAAAGACTCTGTTTGCCATGCCCAGAGATATTTACTTTCAATTTCTCTTGGTGGGCTATGGTTATATGAAAGTAATTGTGTTTTATCTATGTTGATCTTGTATCCTCATAATTGACCATATTGTTCAAAGGATTGCATGAATTTAAGTAAAGAGTATGTTGGTTGCCCCAGATAGATCAAAATGTCATCTGTGTAACAAACCAATTTATGCTCTGTCCCTTTAATAGTAATTCCCCTGATATCTTCATTTTGTCTGATGTATTGAGCTAATTGTTTCAGATATAATGCGAAGAGTAGCGGTGACCATGCACAACCCTGTCTCGTGCCCCTTTCTAGGGTAAAACTATTAAATAATTATCCATTGATTTTAATCCTAGTAGTAGGATTGTCACATAGTGCCTGTATAGTGTTAGTAATTGCGTCATGGAAACCAAATCTATGTAAAACTCTGTAAAGAAAATTCCAATTAACCAAATCAAATGCCTTTTCAGCGTCCACGCTCATCACTATTGCTTCAATTTTATTTTTTTGTATATAATCCATAATGTGAAGTGTCCTTCGTATATGGTCTTTTGTTTGGCGTTGTTGTATAAAACCTGTCTGATCATTATGTATCAGTATTGGTAGAAACTCTTCTAATCATTTGGCCATGATTGAGGTAAATAATCGATAATCTACATTAAGAACAGATATTGGTCTAAAAGACCCACATTCCATGTTATCCTTGCCTTCATTCGGTATACCTGAGATCATCACTTCCTTCCAGCTGGGTGGCATTTGCGCCTTTGTTAGAGCCCAGTTCAGTGTAGGGAGTAAGACAGGAATGAACTCATTTTTAAATTCTTTGTACTACTCTGCCATATACCCATCCAATCCTGGTGACTTGCTTAATTTAAGCCTACTAACTGCAGTTTTTAGTTCAGCTTCAGTTATGTCAGAAGTCATCATTCTATTTTGTTCTTCCTTTAAAGTGGGTAACTCTAGAGAATTCAGGAAGGTGTCAATTTGGGTTATGCTTCCCCCCTGGAACTTTGGAATATAGAGTTTTGTAAAATATTTCAAAAGCTTCTTGAATTTCACTTAGCTTATTTTTTTAATCACGTTTGTTCTTGGATACCTTATTCTATGAATTGTATTTTCTGCTATCTTTCTTTTTCAATTTCCACGCCAGCATTTTCATCAACTTAGATCCACTTTCATAATGTCCCTGTTTCAGAAACATTAAATTTTTCCTGATTTCTTGCATATCCAAACAATTAATTTCAATCCTAATTTTTAAAATTTCCTCTTTGTGTTTTTTCTAGTTCCTTCAGTTTATTTTGTAATTCCTCCAATGTTTTATTCCTTATTTTTTTCTTATATGATGATATCGCTATAAATTTCCCTCTGAAGACAGCCTTCAGAGTATCCCATAGAATGGGAGGTGAAACCTCCCCATTATCATTGAATTCGAAGTAAAGACCAATTTCTTTTTTAATTTGTTCCTTAAAATAGGGATTATTGACTAGACTTGAATTCAGTTTCCAAATAGTTTTCTTTGGTTGTAGGTCCAAATCAACAGATGAATATATAGGTGTGTGGTCACTTACATATATTTTCCCAATTCCACAGGTATTTATTTTGTCTTTGTCTTTTCCAAATGTTATGAAATAGTCATTCTTGTATATACAGAATGGGGGGGGGGGGGGAGCAGAATAATGAGTGTAATCCCTTCTGTCGGGGAAAAGGTCCCTCCATATATCAATTAGAGCAACATCCTCAAAAAGTGTATTGACTTTGTTTTGTAAGGATCTTGTTTCATACGTTCTTCTATTGGAAGAGTCTAACTTTGGTTGTAATTGTAAATTTAAGTCTCCCCCACATATCAGGAGACCTTCTGTTTCCATTACCATAATATTAGTAATTTTCTGAAAGAAACCAATATCACTTTCTGGGGGTGCCTATATTTTCAATATATATTATATATATAGGAGGGTCAGACACCCTGAGCCAATAGGCTGATCCTGGACTTATTTCCTGGCATAATTTACATATTACTATTTAATTATTTATGGTTTTATTACTATTTAATTACTTATGGTGCAACTGTAACGAAAACCAATTTCCCACGGGATCAATAAAGTATGACTATGATTATGTCTATGACTATGAATAGAGTAACTGAATTTCCATCTATATTTCCCCTTACCAGAATATATCTACCCTCCATATCTCCCATTTCGAATATTTTTTCAAAATTTAGTTTGCTTGAGATGAGAATAGCAACTCCTCTCCTATGTACTGATTTATATGAGGAGAAAAACAAATTAGTGAAGCCCATTCTCTTTAGTTTTCTACGCTCGTTGTCGCTTAAATGAGTTTCATGTAAATATACTACATGGGCTTGTTCTTTTTTTCATTTTGTATAGAATTTTACTGCGTTTGATGGATTTCACAGCCCATTGACATTAAAAGAAATGAATTTTACTTTGCTCTTAGCCATGTGTATTTATGTCAGTATATCACTGAAATTAGCAGAATAAAACTTAATCAATCTCCTCCTTGAACAAACAAGAACCAAGAAACGCGAATAATAAACAAAAAGGCAACAAAGGCATGATGTGAAGGCTGAGGTGTCTAGCAGATGACCCTGGGTTGAGCTAGAGGAAACGTCTAGCCATGGGGGATAGCCCCTCCTACCTGTGAGTTGAGGGCCCCCATTGCAGTACCTATAAAAGTAAGTGAAAAAATCTATGTGCATTACACAGAAAAGATTTCCCCGTGTATTCCTCCCATGTATTTATTCTCATTTAAGAGGGAAGAAGGAGTGAATGTACAAATAAAAACTAAAATAATTGAGTAATATAAAATTCACACTGTAGTAAGTATTTCTTGAGATAAGTATAGCACAATCTATTTTTGCTTCTGCTTATTTTATCGCCGTCATCATCGTGGTTATCCCTCGAGGTCGAGGATGATGGTCTTCATTCTGTTGATCTACTTATGGGCTCTCAAGTGGCTTATGAGTCCAATCTTGGCTTTGAAGGTTCTTCCACATTTAGGACAGGTAGTTCCAGATGGCAGATCGGGCTTTGGTTGTTGCTGCCTCCCCTCCCATTTTCTTCTCTTTTCTTCTAATTCTGCACATCTGTTGGCTTCAAAAGTTGCTGATCCTTCTCGGATGATGGCTTGCCAGAGTTTCCTGTCCTTGGCATTGGTTTCCCAATTGTTGATGTCGACATTACATTTCTTCATGTTGGCTTTTAAGATGTCTTTGAATCTCTTCTGTTGTCTGCCTCTTTTACGTTTGCCTTCTTTAAGCTGGGAGTAGAAGATTTGTTTCGGCAGACGTTCATCTTTCATTCGGACAACATGACCGCTCCATCTTAGTTGGTTCTTGATAATGTAGGCTTCAATGTTTGTTGTTTTTGCTTCATTCAGCACGCTGACATTGGTTCTTCTATCTTCCCAGCTGATATTTAAGGTGTTTCGAAGACAGCGTTGATGGAACTTTTCAAGTGCCTTCAGATGTCGTCGGTGTGCTGTCCAGGCTTCTAATGCATACAGGAGCGTTGGGATTACCTCTGCTTTGTACACTAACATTTTGGTGTCTGTTCGGATGTCACAATCATGAAAGACTCTTGTTCGGAGACATCCAAAAGCTGTTCCAGTGCATTTAAAACGATGTTGGATCTCTTCGTTAAGGTTGACATTGGACGAGAGGTGACTTGAGTTGAGAACTTGAGTCCGAAGTAACTTTGTCCGCCTGTTCCACCATTGAGGTCTTGGTTGGATTGTTCTTTGTTAGGGACCTCACCCTCTACCTTACCCCCATGGGTGATCCAAACAGGAGCATAGCTCCAGACGGCATCGCTCTCAAGATCTCAGGACCACACAAGCCTCTCCACCGCGACAAGGTGACAATCCACGGAGAAGTTACCTTATCAACACTTTTGAAAGTACCCAGACCTTATGAATCTTCTGGAGGGGGTGGGGGCTGTCTTTGGAAAACTCACAGTCTCTTCCTGATATATTTCTCTCATCCTCCTCCCATTCCTTGCTTCCTCGATTCTCTATTGCCCAGGCAGATCAGAATAACTATTCAGCTAGGCTTTCCCTTGGTTTGACCACTCTGACGGGCAACTCTCTGTTTTTCATGTCTGTAGTCGCCTCTTGCACTGCCTGATACAGTTGCGTTCCGTTGTTGTAAAATACTCGCAGTTTAGCGGGGTTCGGGGTTTGGAATTTAATCTTTTCTTGCCTTAATGTTTGTTTCACCTCTGAGTATTCCTTCTGTTTCTGCAGAACCGCTGGGGGGTAATCTTGGTCGAAATATATTAATTTCCCGTCCAAAAAGCGCCCTCTTCTTTCCCCAGGCCCAGAATCTCTGCCTTGGTATTATATCGAAGGAATCAAATTACTACTGAGCGTGCTTTATCCTTTCTGTCTCCAGAAGGCCTCGGGACGATCCGCAATGCGCTCCCTCAATTTCAAGCTCCATAGTCGGAGGAATCTCAAGCGTGTCCCGCAGCAACTTTTCTACAAAATCCATCATAGACAACCCCTCCGCTCCTTCAGGAACATTGTATATTCTGATATGTTTCCGTCGTGATCGATGATGTAATTGTCTTGTGATGGGGGGGGGTGAGGTCACATGATGATCGATTTCAATCGTTATAAAAGAGGAAGGCGGGAAACTATTGCGCAGTTTGTTTAAGGAGTTAGGTGGAAGAACAGACCGGTGGTGTTTTCGCTAACCATCGTGGTTAAGTTTACTGGGAAGAATAAGAAAGAGAGTGAGAGTGAAGAAATACCCAGCTTTAATCGAGACCCAGAAGTGCAGGAAAGTCTGTGACTGGCATTTGATTCCGTGCCATGCAATTTCGGCTGAGTCCGACATAGTTGGATATTGTTGTGTGGTAACCACATTTGGGAAAAGCTAGTCAATGTGAGAAATTATTACATTCGGCGGAAGTGCTCTTTGGGGACAAGGTATTTCTCGGCGGAAATCTGCATCGGCTGATTCGTCTTTCTGGTAATCGCTGGTATTTGGAAAGTCTGTCCTCTCGTCAACTTCATAAATCATGGACTGCTTGAACTAACATTATAAGACTGTGTTTGAGTAAGATCTGCTAAGAATTTGCTAAGTTTCGATGTTGAACTGTTGATCGCTATAGACGCTTAGCACTGTTAACTACCGTTTTAGTTAGTTGTTAGTCTTCACTAAGGAGGACATAAATAATCTTCCAGAAATAGTAGGAGACAGAGGGTCCAATGAGATGGAGGGACTGAGCGAAATACATACTAGTAGGGAAGTGGTGTTAGGTAAATTGAAGGGATTAAAGGCAGATAAATCCCCAGGGCCAGATGGTCTGCATCCCAGAGTGCTTAAGGAAGTAGCCCAAGAAATAGTGGATGCATTAGTGATAATTTTTCAAAACTCGTTAGACTCTGGACTAGTTCCTGAGGATTGGAGGGTGGCTAATGTAACCCCACTTTTTAAAAAAGGAGGGAGAGAGAAGCCGGGAAATTATAGACCAGTTAGCCTAACGTCGGTGGTGGGGAAACTGCTGGAGTCAGTTATCAAAGATGTGATAACAGCACATTTGGAAAGCTGTGAAATCATCGGACAAAGTCAGCATGGATTTGTGAAAGGAAAATCATGTCTGACGAATCTCATAGAATTTTTTGAGGATGTAACTAGTAGAGTGGATAGGGGAGAACCAGTGGATGTGGTATATTTGGATTTTCAAAAGGCTTTTGACAAAGTCCCACACAGGAGATTAGTGTGCAAACTTAAAGCACACGGTATTGGGGGTAAGGTATTGATGTGGATAGAGAATTGGTTAGCAGACAGGAAGCAAAGAGTGGGAATAAACGGGTCTTTTCAGAATGGCAGGCAGAGACTAGTGGGGTACTGCAAGGCTCAGTGCTGGGACCCCAGTTGTTTACAATATATATTAATGACTTGGATGAGGGAATTAAATGCAGCATCTCCAAGTTTGCGGATGACACGAAGCTGGGCGGCAGTGTTAGCTGTGAGGAGGATGCTAAGAGGATGCAGGGTGACTTGGATCGGTTGGGTGAGTGGGCAAATTCATGGCAGATGCAATTTAATGTGGATAAATGTGAAGTTATCCACTTTGGTGGCAAAAATAGGAAAACAGATTATTATCTGAATGGTGGCCGATTAGGAAAAGGGGAGGTGCAACGAGACCTGGGTGTCATTATACACCAGTCATTGAAAGTGGGCATGCAGGTACAGCAGGCAGTGAAAAAGGCGAATGGTATGCTGGCATTTATAGCGAGAGGATTCGAGTACAGGAGCAGGGAGGTACTACTGCAGTTGTACAAGGCCTTGTTGAGACCACACCTGGAGTATTGTGTGCAGTTTTGGTCCCCTAATCTGAGGAAAGACATCCTTGCCATAGAGGGAGTACAAAGAAGGTTCACCAGATTGATTCCTGGGATGGCAGGACTTTCATATGAAGAAAGACTGGATGAACTAGGCTTGTATTCGTTGGAATTTAGAAGATTGAGGGGTGATCTGATTGAAACGTATAAAATCCTAAAGGGATTGGACAGGCTAGATGCAGGAAGATTGTTCCCGATGTTGGGGAAGTCCAGAACGAGGGGTCACAGTTTGAGGATAAAGGGGAAGCCTTTTAGGACCAAGATTAGGAAAAACTTCTTCACACAGAGAGTGGTGAATCTGTGGAATTCTCTGCCACAGGAAAAAGTTGAGGCCAGTTCATTGGCTATATTTAAGAGGGAGTTAGATATGGCCCTTGTGGCTAAAGGGATCGGGGGTATGGAGGGAAGGCTGGTGCAGGGTTCTGAGTTGGATGATCAGCCATGATCATAATAAATGGCAGTGCAGGCTCGAAGGGCCGAATGGCCTACTCCTGCACCTATTTTCTATGTTTCCATGTTTACTTTTGTTTGTTTTGAGTTGAGATTAATAAATAACATTGTTTATTCATAACAACCCGACTCAAATTCACATCTATTGCTGCTGGTCAGTTTCGAAGTCGAAGTCGAAATCTATATCGTAACACCTGTGCCCCGCATCTTGGGTGTAACTCACCTCTCTTCATGTCATATCTATCACCCCCTCCACCTCCCGAATGATCTGGAATCTATCGATTTCCAGCTCCAACTCCTTAAAGTGCAGGGTTAAAAGCTGCGGCAGAATGCACATCTTGTAGGTGAGGGGATCAGGGACAGTGGAGGTCTCCCTACCTTCCCACCAATGTCCCCTCTAATTTGTAATGTCCAGTGTGCACATCAATGTTGTACTGTGCATTTTTTACCCAGTGGCAACATGTGCACAGTGAATTTTAAATATAGAGGTATTCATTTTACCAGCTAGCAAATCACTGTCGATAGGAACTTCGGTCTCCTCTAGGTTCGATCGAGTTCATCTGCACTCTCACACAACCTATGTAGCAGGCCTGTAACGGGTAATGAAGGATTTTCTCACCAGAGCTTTTGCACATTGTCCATATCTGGTTTGCTTCCTAAATTTTGCTTTAAAAAGTCAGTTTTCCAAATATCAGTCCACTTTTTCCCACTTGTAAATTCTCCAGCAACTTTTGCGCCGCCACAATACGCACAGGTAACACCAGTTTCTGTATCGGACATAAATATTTCCCCTGGACCCTCCAGAGGAGTTGAGGATACATAAACAAATCATTTCGAACCTATGTATCCTCTGGCTGAAAGAATAATTGGGACTGAATCGGAATTTTTGAACTGAAGTAAACTCTGCCTTCAGCGGTTAGCTAACACAGGCTCATTACCACTTCTCTGCGACTTGCAGAGAGAGACACTACGAGCTGATAACATTATACATTGTACCCTCGTTAATTGATAACACTATACATTGTAAACACGAGGAATTCTGCAGATGCTGGAAATTCAAGCAACACACATCAAAGTTGCTGGTGAACGCAGCAGGCCAGGCAGCATCTCTAGGAAGAGATACAGTCGACGTTTCAAGCCGGGACCCTTCGTCAGGACTAACTGGAGGAAGAGCTAGTAAGAGATTTGAAAGTGGGAGGGGGAGGGGCAGATCCAAAATGATAGGAGAAGACAGGAGGGGGAGGGATGGAGCCAAGAGCTGGACAGGTGATTGGCAAAAGGGATATGAGAGGATCATGGGACAGGAGGCCCAGGGAGAAAGACAAGGCGGGGAGGGAACCCAGAGGATGGGCAAGGGGTATAGTCAGAGGGACAGAGGAAGAAAAAGGAGAGAGAGAAAAAGAATGTGTGTATATAAATAACGGATGGGGTACGAGGGGGAGGTGGGGCATTAGCGGAAGTTAGAGAAGTCAATGTTCATGCCATCAGGTTGGAGGCTACCCAGACAGAATATAAGGTGTTGTTCCTCCAACCTGAGTGTGGCTTCATCTTTACAGTAGAGGAGGCCGTGGATAGACATGTCAGAATGGGAATGGGATGTGGAATTAAAATGTGTGGCCACTGGGAGATCCTGCTTTCTCTAGCGGACAAAGCATAGGTGTTCAGCAAAACAATCTCCCAGTATGCGTCAGGTCTCGCCAATCTATAGAAGGCCACATCAGGAGCACCGGATGCAGTATATCACCCCAGCTGACTCACAGCTGAAGTGTTACCTCACCTGGAAGGATTATACATTGTAAACTCGTTTGAGTAAAGGGAGGAGGGCTCGCCGAAAAGGACAGGAATGAACTTCTGTCTGTAATTAAGTCAGGGTCCTGCAAAGGGAATAACTGATGGGGACTCGACAGTACATCCATCTGTAATTAAAAACTTGATTTAGTGAACTCTCTTATCTACGTAATTAAGTTTTGCACCAACAGACTTGGTGGGCATACCAGTTCAAATAACATCCTGCAATCGTAATGTATGTATCGTACTATGTATAAATATACGACAGTAACCTGACTAATTCAGTCCACTTATAAGATGGTAGCAGTGCTTACGTGCATTCGCTTTGGCAACTGGGTCTCTAACTCCTGCAGGAGAATGCGCAATGAACTGTGGTGACGATAAGAAGCTCCTCTCCCGAGTTTTATTCAGATTCAACTTTAACATCCGGCGTCACGAACAGGATCCCGATATAGGGAGTACCAAGCAGGCCCCCTGGTAGCAGCAGAGATACAGAGGAGCAGATTGGGAGGCAGATTTTGGAAAGGTGCAAAAATAACAGGGTTGTTATCATAGGTGACTTTTACTTCCCTAATATTGATTGGCACCTGATTAGTTCAAAGGGTTTAGATGGGGCAGAGTTTGTTAAGTGTGTACAAGATGGTATCCTGTTACCGTATGTGGACAGGCCGACTGGGGGGAAAGCCATACTAGATCTAGTACTAGGTAGTAATGACCGGGTCAGGTCTCAGATCTCTCAGTGGGTGAGCATCTGGGGGACAGTGATCACCGCTCCCTGGCCTTTAGCATTATCATGGAAAAGGATACAATCAGAGAGGACAGGAAAATTTTTAATTGGGGAAGGGCAGATGATGAGGCTATATGGCTAGAACTTGCGGGTGTGAATTGGGATGATGGTTTTGCAGGGAAATGTACTATGGACATGTGGTCGATGTTTAGAGATCTCTTGCAGGATGTTAGGGATAAATTTGTCCCGGTGAGGAAGATAAAGAATGATTGGGTGAAGGAACCATGGATTACAAGTGAGGTGGAAAATCTAGTCAGGTGGAAGAAGGCAGCGTACATGAGGTTTAGGAAGCAAGGATCAGATGGGTCTATTGAGGGATATAGGGAAGCAAGAAAGGAGATTAAGAAGGGGCTGAGAAGAGCAAGAAGGGGGCATGAGAAGGCCTTGGCGAGCAGGGTAAAGGAAAACCCCAAGGCATTCTTCAATTATGTGAAGAAAAAAAGGATGACAGGAGTGAAGGTAGGACCGATTAGAGATAAAGGTGGGAAGATGTGCCTGGAGGCTGTGGAAGTGAGCAACATCCTCAATGAACACATCTCTTCGGTACTCACCAATGAGAGGGAACTTGATGATGGTGAGGACAATATGAGTGAGGTTGATGTTCTGGAGCATGTTGATATTAAGGGAGAGGAGGTGTTGGAGTTGTTAAAATACATTAGGACGAGTAAGTCCCCGGGGCCTGATGGAATATTCCCCAGGCTGCTCCACAAGGTGAGGGAAGAGATTGCTGAGCCTCTGGCGAGGATCTTTATGTCCTCGTTGTCCACAGGAATGGTACCGGAGGACTGGAGGGAGGCGAATATTATCCCCATGTTCAAAAAAGGTAGTAGGGATAGTCCCGGTAATTATAGACCAGTGAGCCTTACATCTGTGGTAGGAAAGCTGTTGGAAAAGATTCTTAGAGATAGGATCTCTGGGCACTTAGAGAATCATGGTCTGATCAGGGACAGTCAGCATGGCTTTGTGAAGGGCAGATCGTGTCTAACAAGCCTGATAGTGTTCTTTGAGGAGGTGACCAGGCATATAGATGAGGGTGGTGCAGTGGATGTGAACTATGTGGATGTTAGCAAGGCACTTGACAAGGTTCCACTCGGTAGGCTTATTCAGAAAGTCAGAAGGCATGGCATCCAGGGAAGATTGGCCAGGTGGATTCAGAATTGGCTTGCCTGCAGAAGGCAGAGGTTCAGGGTGGAGGGAGTACATTCAGATTGGAGGATTGTGACTAGTGATGTCCCACAAGGATCTGTTCTGGGACCTCTACTTTTCGTGATTTATATTAACGATCTGGTTGTTGGGGTAGAAGGATGGGTTGGCAAGTTTTCAGACGACAGAAAGGTTGGTGGAGTTGTAGATAGTGTAGAGAATTGTCAAAGATTGCAGAGAGACATTGATAGGATGCAGAAGTGGGCTACGAAGTGACAGATGGATTTCAACCCAGAGAAGTGTGAGGTGGTACACTTTGGAAGGACAAACTCCAAGGCAGAGTACAAAGTAAGTGGCAGTATACTTGGTAGTGTGGAAGAGCAGAGGGTTCTGGGGGTACATGTCCATTGATCCCTGAAAGTTGCCTCAAAGGTGGATAGTGTAGTTAAGAAAGCTTATGGGGTGTTGGCTTTCATAAGTCGAGGGACAGAGTTTAAGAGTCGCGATGTAATGATGCAGCTCTATAAAACTCTGGTTAGGCCACACTTGGAGTACTGTGTCCAGTTCTGGTTTCATCACTATAGGAAGGATGTGGAAGCATTGGAAAGGGTACAGAGGAGATTTACCAGGATGCTGCCTGGTTTAGAGAGTGTGGATTATGATCAGCATTAAGGGAGCTAGGGCTTTACTCTTTGGAGAGAAGGAAGATGAGAGGAGACATGATAGAGGTGTACAAGATAATAAGAGGAATAGATAAGAGTGGATAGCCAGCGCCTCTTTCCCAGGGCACCACTGCTCAATACAAGAGGACATGGCTTTAAGGTAAGGGGTGGGGAGTTCAAGGGGGATATTAGAGGAAGGTTTTTTACTCAGAGATTGGTTGGTACGTGGAATGCACTGCCTGAGTCAGTGGTGGAGGCAGATACACTAGTGAAGTGTAAGAGATTACTAGACAGGTATATGGAGGATTTTAAGGTGGGGGGTTATATGGGAGGCAGGGTTTGACGGTCGACACAACATCGTGGGCCGAAGGGCCTGTACTGTGATGTACTATTCTATGTTCTATGTTCAGACGGACTTAGTAAGCGGCTGGACCACTCTGGGGACTGTGGAGACCGTCCAGGCGCCTAATAGGTATTTTACCTTTTGATGTTGTCCGTTAGTTGCTTTGGAGGTACGGTCCCTCGCCCAAGGCTGATCACATACCTTGAAGGAATCAGAAAAGAATCTGTCAGGAGACTCGTATCAGATAGGCAGAATTTTACGAAGTGGGCACTAGGCAGTACCGGGTAAATTTTACTAAGTGGGCAGGAGGAAGACGTGCCGTGCAAATTTATCAATTGAGCAGGAGGTGCCAGCCAGGTAAATTTATCTGATTGTTAATTGAGCAGGAGGCTTTGTGCCGGGTAAATTACTGAGATAACATGGGTCAATTGCAGTCGATTGATACGAGTCGGCTAGAAGCAGTCCTGCACAATATGTGTGAGAGTTTTCCAGACAAGGAAAGATTTGCGAACGTTGAGTGCAGCGCTGAATAAGAAATTGGGGAACAAAATGTGTCCACTGGGGATGGAATGTGGGATGTTACCTCATGACAACAAGCAGCAAATTTGATATGGAAAAAGAACTGTGGAAAGAAGTGGAAATTGTTGAAAAGGGAATGGAAGGAAAAGCCAGATGTAAAGTGGAACAGTATATTATTAGCAAGTTGGAGGAATTATGCATGTGACAAAGGGATAGAGGTATGTACTGCAGGTCTCTGCTGCATGATTCTCTCAGCTGATGAGGGAATGGAAAGCTGAATTGAGATACCATACCTATCAGGAGTTACAGGCGGGAAACCATGATGAGAATGACCAGATTATTCAAGCCTTGGAAAGGGCTCTCCAGCAACCTGCAAACGTCACTAAAGTACTTGAATGCAAACCTAAGCCTGGGGAATCGAGACCAGACTATTGGGAGCGATTTGTGGCCTGCTATGGCACTTTCGCAGAAGACTAAGACTTTAATGATGGGAATCCGTCCCTGCAGTTTAATGTCTTGCTGCTCCAATGCTTACCAGCAAAGTTAGTCAACATGATTAAAGCAAATAATATGGATTGGCCTGACAATGACCGAAATCGAATGCTTTGACATATTATCGGGACTCGGCTTTCGAATCCTGATGAACCTCGAAGGGAACTAATATTAAAGGTGAATATGTTCAGCGGGAAGAAGGATGTGAGCCGGCTGGATCTGGGGATCAGAAATGGGAACAAAAACCTACCAAGGTACAAGTGGGGACAACAACCCATTTAGAAATTGACAAGCAAGGAAACTTCCCACCGTAAGTACCACTCCTCAGGAAAGGCCCAATGTAATATTGCAAGTTGCTGGAATTCTGATTCTATTTATGATATGGGGGCAACCACAACCACTCTCTTTCTTTCTTTTGCAATCTTTTTATTGGTTTCATAATAATAAACATAACATAGTATTGATACAAAGTTATTGGGATTACATTGTTGTAATTAACAAATTTAAATATAAACCCAGTTGACACATGGGTATTAAACTTCCTAATCATACAGGATACAAATATAATATACAAAAAAATTTAAAAATATATAACATGAAAAAGGAAAAAAATATATATACCCCAAAAGAAAAACTAACCTAAAGAATGTTAACTAACTAAACTAAGGGGAAAAAAAGACAAGGGCTGTTATGTAATATCAAAACAAAAAAAGAACCATTAGTGTCGTCGACTCCGCTCCTCTTAATATATAAAGAAGAAATAGAATAGGTTTGGATAAGGTCAAATTACATCACATGGAAGTGCTGAATAAATGGCCTCCAAGTCTTTTTGAATTTAATAGAGGGATTATAAATAACAATTCTAATATTTTCTAAGTTTAAACACAACATAGTCTGAGAGAACCAATGAAATGTGGTGGGAGGATTAATCTCTTTCCTATTCAGCAAAATGGATCTTCTAGCTATTAATGTAAGAAATGCAGCCATCCGACGAGCTGAAGAGGTTAAATGACTTGATTCTATCATTGGTAACCCAAAAATTGCAGTAATAGGGTGAGGTTGTAAATCAATATTCAGAACAGTTGAAATAATATCAAAAATATCTTTCCAATATTTTTTCAAAACAGGACATGACCAAAACATATGAGTTAAAGAAGCTATCTCGGAGTGAGATCTAACACATACAGGATTTATATGAGAGTAATAACAAGCTAATTTATCCTTAGACATATGAGCCCTTTGCACTACTTTACACTGTATCAACGCATGTTTAGCACATATAGAGGATCAGTTAACAAATTGAAGAATTTTTTCAAATTTTTCAATCGGTAAAGTAATCTTAAACACGAGGAATTCTGCAGATGCTGGAAATTCAAGCAACACACATCAAAGTTGCTGGTGAATGCAGCAGGCCAGGCAGCATCTCTAGGAAGAGGTACAGACGACGTTTCAGGCCGAGACTCTTCGTCCTGACAAAGGATCTCGGCCTGAAACGTCAACTGTACCTCTTCCAAGTAATCTTAAGTTCCCTTTCCCAAGCAGTCTGAACTTTATTAGATACGTCTGGATGTATTTTCATAATTATATTATAAATAGTTGCTATTACACCTTTCCGAAAAGGACTTAAATCTAAAATATTTTCCAAAATATCTGTTGAATATAAATTCGGGAAGGTAGGAAAAACAGTATTTACAAAGTTTCTAATCTGTAAACATCTAAAAAAATGTGATGTAGGCAAGTTATATTTTTCTTAAATAATTGTTCAAAGGACATGAAACAATGATCCAAAAATAGATCACAAAATCGTACTATACTTTTAGTTTTCCAAGCCAAATATGATACAGGGTTGAAAGAAGAAATTAGATATAATAGGACTTGCTAGAAAAAATTGATTCAACCCAAAGAAAAATTCAAAATTGAAACCATATTCATAAAGTATATTTCACTATTGGGTTATCCATTTGTTTATACAATTTAGAAAGACTAAAGGGAAACAAAGTCCCTAAAATAGAACTCAATGAAAGCCCTTGTAAAGAATTACATTCAAGATTTACCCAATGTGGACCTGAAGTTACGTCAGAGTCCCATCATCAAAATTTTAAATATGGAATATTAATTGCCCAATCGTAAAATCTAAAATTCGGCAATGCCAAATGCCCCTCCTTTTCAGATTTCTGTAAATATTTTTTACCTAACCTAGGATTTTTGTTCTGCCATATATATGAGGAAATTTTGGAATCAACATTATCAAAAAAGGCGTTTGGAATAAAAATTGGCACTGCTTGAAATAAATACAAAAAATCTTGACAGCATTGATCCCACCGATCAATGAGAGAGACTTTGGTGACCATTTAGTAAACAGAAGTTTAATCTGATCAATTAATAGTTAAAAAAAAAAGCCTTAAATAAATCCTTATTTTTTTTTGTAATTTTAACCCCTAAATAAGTGAAAAAGTCGGTACCAATTTAAATGGTAAACAACCATAAATTGGAACCTGCACATTTAGGGGAAATCATTCACTCTTATTAAGGTTCAATTTATAACCAGAAAAATTACTAAACTGAACAAACAAGGATAAAATAGCGGGAATGGATTTCTCAGGATTAGAAATGTATAATAACGAACCATCTGAATTTAATGATAACTTATGTATTTCTTTCCCACGGGTAATACCAAAAATGTTAGGTGAGTCTTGGATAGCAATTGCTAAAGGGCAATATCAAATAATAATGGACTAAGAGGACATCCCTGCCTAGAACTCAAGCTAAGTGAAAAAAGGAAGATCTTTGATTGTTAGTACAAACCGAAGCTACAGGGGTATGATATATCAATTTAATCCAAGATATAAATATCGGATTAAAATTAAATTTCTCAAGCACACTAAATAGATATGGCCATTCAACTCTGTCAAAAGGTTTTTCAGTATCTAATGACATAACACATTCTGGAGTACTAAGTGAAGGAGTATAAACAATATTCATTTACCTCCTAATATTAAAAGATGAATAACGATTTTTAATAAATCCAGTTTGGTCCACAGAGATAATTTGAGGTAATACTTTCTCTAACCTAGTTACTAATACTTTAGAAAAAAAATAGAATCTACATTCAGGAGAAGTATCGGTCTGTATGATGCACAACCAGTAGGATCTTCATTCTTTTTAAGAATTAAAAAAATAGAAGCTCCATAAAATGATTGTGGTAATTTACCTAATCTGATAGCTTCTTCAAAAACTTTAGACAACCAAGGAGAAAGGATAGAAGAAAAAAAACTTTTAAAATTCCCCTGTAAAACCATCTGGACCCGGTGCTTTGCAAGAATTCATTGAGGAAATAACAGCTGTATAGTTATGGAGAAGAAAAGGTCTGGACCCAGGGTTGAGATTTTTGATTGGAGAAAGGCTAACTTTGAGGAGATGCGAAAGGATTTAGAAGGAGTGGATTAGGACAATTTGTTTTATGGGAAGAATGTAATAGAGAAATGGAGATCATTTAAAGGTGAAATTTTGAGAGTGCAGAATCTTTATGTTCCCGTTAGGTTGAAAGTTTGAGAGACCCATGGTTTTCAAGGGATATTGGAAATTTGGTTCCGAAAAAGAGAGAGATCTACAATAAATATAGGCAGCATGGAGTAAATGAGGCGCTCGAGGAATATAAAGAATATAAAAAGAATCTTAAGAAAGAAATCAGAAAAGCTAAAAGAAGATACGAGGTTGCTTTGGCAAGTAAAGTGAAAATAAATCCCAAGGGTTTCTACCATTATATCAACAACAAAAGGATAGTGAGGCATAAAATTGGTCCCTTAGAGAATCAGAGTGGACAGCTACATGTGGAGCCAAAAGAGATGGGGAGATTCTAAACAATTTATTTTCTTCGGTATTGACTAAGGAGAAGGATATTGCATTGTATAAGACAAGGGAAACAGGTAGGGAAGTTATGGAAACCATGATAATTAAAGAAGAGGAAGTACTAGAGCTTTTAAGGAATATAAAAGTGGATAAGTCTCCGGGTCCTGACAAGATATTCCCTAGGACCATGAGGGAAGTTAGTGTGGAAATAGCAAGGGCTCTGACAGAAATATTTCAAATGTCATTAGAGACGGGGATGGTGCCGGAGGATTGGCGTATTGCTCATGTTGTTCCTTTGTTTAAAAAGGGTTCTAAGAGTAAACCAAGCAATTATTGGCCTGTGAGTTTGACGTCAGTGGTGGGTAAATTGATAGAAAGTATTCTTACAGATGGTATATATAATTATCTGGATAGACAGGGTCTGATTAGGAACAGTCAACATGGATTTGTACGGGGAAGGTCATGGTTGACAAATCTTACTGATTTTTTTTGAACAGGTTAGTGGGAATGTTGACGAGGGCAAAAGCATTGGATGTTGCATGTATGGACTTCAGAAAGGCCTTTGACAAAGTCCCACACGGAAGGTTAGTTAGGAAGGTTCAATCGTTAGGTATTACTATTGAAGTAGTAAAATTGATTCAGCAGTGGCTGAATGGGCGACACCAGAGAGTAGTGGTGAATAACTGTAAGTCAGATTGGAGGCCGGTGACTCGTGCTGTGCCTCAGGGATCTGTACTGGGTCCGGTGTTATTTGTCATATACATTAATGATCTGGATGATGGGGTGGTAAATTGGATGAGTAAGTATGCAGATGATACTAAGATAGGTGGAGTTGTGGATAATGAAGTAGGTTCTCAAAGCTTGCAGAGAGAATTAGGCCAGTTAGAAGAGCGGACTGAAAGATGGCAGATGGAGGTTAATGCTGATAAATGTGAGGTGCTACATTTTGGTAGGACTAATCAAAATAGGACATACATGGTAAATGGTAGGGCATTGAAGAATGCAGTGGAATAGAGGGATCTAGGAATAATGGTGCACAGTTCCCTGAAGGTGGAATCTCATGTGGAGAGGTTGATGAAGAAAGCTTTTGGTATGCTGGCCTTTATAAATCAGAGCATTGCATATAGGAGTTGGGATGTAATGTTGAAATTGTACAAGGCATTGGTGAGGTCAAATTTGGAGTATTGTGTACAGTTTTGGTCACCAAATTATAGGAAAGATGTCAACAAAATAGAGAGAGTACAGAGAAGATTTACTAGAATGTTACCTGGGTTTCATCACCTAAGTTACAGAGATGGGTAGAACAAGTTGGGTCTTTATTCTTTGGAACGTAGAAGGTTGAGGAGGAACTTGATAGAGGTACTTAAAATTATGAGGGGGATAGATAGAGTTGACGTGGATAGGCTCTTTCCATTGAGAGTGGGGGAGATTCAAACAAGAGGACATGAGTTGAGAGTTAAAGGGCAAAAGTTCAGGGGAACTTGGGGGGGGGAACTTCTTTACTCAGAGAGTGGTAGCTGTGTGGAACGAGCTTCCAGCAGAAGTTGTTGAGGCAGGTTCGATGTTGTCGTTTAAAGTTAAATTGGACAGCTATATGGACAGGAAAGGAATGGAGGGTTATGGGCTGAGTGCAGGTTGGTGGGACGAGGTGGGAGTAAGAGTTCGGCATGGACTAGAAGGGCCGAGATGGCCTGTTTCTGAGCTGTAAATGTTATATAGTTATATGGTTATTTCTTCATCCGTAATAGGAGTTTCTAATGTTAAACATTCTTCGGGTGATAATTTCGGAAAATTCAATTACCTTAAAAAGTCATGCATGGTGTTGGGATCCTGAGGAAATTCAGAATGGTATAATGAGGTATAAAATTCTTGAAAAGATTTGTTTACGTCACCATGATTAACTGTCAAGGTATCATCATGTTTGCGAATCTTAATAATTTGATGTTTAACTGAAGCAGTTTTCAATTGGTTAGCTGATAATTTACCCAATTTGTCACTATGTATATAAAACTCAATTCTAGTTTTCATTAATTGATTTTCAATTGAGGATGTTAATAATAAGTTGTGTTCCATTTGAAGCTAGACTCTCTGTTTATAAAGCTCCTTACTAGGCGCAATAGAATATTTCTTATCAATTTCTTTAATTTTATCAACCAACAAAAGTGTTTCATTCTTAATACGTTTTTTCAAACCAACAGAATAAGAAATAATCTGTCCATGGATATATGCGTTAAAAGTGTCCCATACTGTCCCGTTGGAGATTTCTTCCGTAATATTAGTTGAAAAGAAGAGATCAAACTGTTCCTTCATAAACTTAACAAAATCCGGGACTTGGAGCAAATCAGCATTAAATCACCATTGTCTAATACTCAGAGAAGTATCCATTAACTTGATAGAAAGTTTCATTGGAACATGATCAGAAATGGCGATAATGTTATAATTATTGTCAATTACAGATGGAATTAAACGAGAGTCAATAAAAAAGTAGTCAATTTGAGAATAAGAATGATAAACATGTGAGATGAAAACTCTTTATCCTTACGATATAAAAATCTCCAAATTTCTGGAAGTCCAGAAACAATCATAAAAGATTTGATAAGAGTAGCTGACTTATTCGGTAAAGCCTGACTAGATATGGATCTATCCATCAGGGGATTTAAACAGGAATTAAAATCTCCACCCATTATCAACATATTCTTTTTTTAAATTACGAAAAGAAGTAAATAAATGCTTAAAAAATTCGGGGAAATCCATGTTTGGAACATAAACATTGACCATAGCAACTTTTTTTATTAAAAAGTAACCCAGTAATTAACAAAAAGCTACCACTTGGATATGAAATGATGTCATGATGAACAAATGTAATTGAGGAATCTATAAAAATTGAGACTGGAAGAGGAGAAGATGACAGCGTGTCACAGCGCGCAGCGGTCACTCCACTGAATGATATCTGTAATCTGTCAAGTAGGGTGCCGTGCACAATCCTGATTTGATGGAGACAGACGTGAGAGAACAGAGGAACTTCTGAAATGCCTGTTTCGCTGCTGCTGCGACTGTGTGATCCAGAGTCTCCAGAGAAGGCTCCTAGTCCTTGGCTTTGCTTGTTGCTGAGCGGCTGGAGCAGGGTGGAGGCGCTCGGCAGAGATGGTGCTCGGTACTTGGTGTTGGAGGCTCGAAGTTTTCGGACGGACTCAGTCGGCTGTGGTCGGATGTTTCCAGGGTGCTGCATCAGCAGTTGTTGGTTTCTGGAGGTTTATGGCAGGGAGAGTTTCTCCCTTTTACCGCCTGCTATCGGGGACTATCGGGAGTCAATCGGAACTTTGAGACCTTTTTTAAAACTGTGCCTATGGTCTACTCTTTATCAAATTATGGTATTGCTTTGCACTGCAGTAACTATATGTTATAATTATATGGTCTTGTCAGTGTTAGTCTTTGGTTTGTCCCTTTTTTTGTGATATCTTTCTGGAGGAACATTGTATTATTTCTTAATGCATGCATTTCTAAATGACAATAAACGAGGACTGAGTGTCCTCATAATCTAATCTAACCTAAACTATTCCAATGGCTTTGGCCTGAGAGTTTGAGTGATACTTTTATTCCTTCCAAAACCTAAAGAAACATTGATTATCCTCTTTCTTCACATGAGTTTCTTGTGCAAAAATAATATGAGCATTCAGTCTGTGGAATACTTGAAAAATCTTTTTCCATTTTATTGGATGGTTTCAGCCATTTGTATTCCAAGAGACAAAATTAATAATCTGAGCCATAGTTTAAAGACAACCCTTTGGTATATAAAAAGTTAAGCTTAAGGTAAACACGTGAAATCGGAAGAGGAATAAATATTCAGAGCAGAACCGGAAGTCACGACACTGCAGACATCTTTGTAGTTCTGAATCAGCCCAATAGAAAAGTCTAATAACAAAAGTAAAGTACTCCCTACCTTCTACCCATAAAGTCCCGAACCTATGCCAGAAAGGGCTAGAAAAAGAACTAAGAACTAATACTAAATCTACCCCCATTTCTCCAGAAGGCAACTCCAAAGATATATGTTAAAAAGAACCACACCCCCCGAAATCCAAAATAATTAAACATTGTACTATAATAATCTTCAAATTGTGATTTCTAAAATGAACGAAAAAAATGTAAGCGCCGACGCATATTTTTAATCAATTACAAATATAAATAATTGAAAATGGCACTTCAGAAAAGAAAGGAATTATGGGGAGAAGGAACATGAAAAGATGGCATAGTAAAAAGACAAAAGGTATTCTGAAAGAAGGGAGACAGACCGCCATCTTAATCATACAAAGCCAAAAAAATAAACAAGATATTCCTCCATACAATAGAAATTCACCATCAAATCATTAGTGATAATATCAGAAATCAAATAATTAGTAACTAACAAAGTTAAAAAAAATGAATTCATTAACAAGAAAAAAAAACTTTAATTGAAATGTGAAAAATGTCTATGAACCAGAAACGAAAAGCTTGAACTTATAAAAGTCCATCTTAATACGATGATTATAGGCTTTAAAGAAAAAGCACGTAAAAACAGAGCCAATGCTGCGAGAGCCATACATTAATTAGAGCAAAGTATCCGTAGCAGTTGAATAGTGCTCATCCAAAAAACTTCGAACCGCACTTGTGGAATAGAAGACACGGCGTGGTCGCTCTGAAGGAGAAATTCTTAAACAGGCAGGATACAATAAGGCTCGTCTGAGACCTTTTTGGTAGCATTCTGACATCAGAGGTTTGAAAGCCAGCTGCTCCTTCATCACTTCTGGACTGTAGTCCTCCACTAAACGGAACTGATAATGTTGAAATTTAATCATACCTTACCGACAGGCAATTCAGATGAGATGCTCCTTAACATGAACATAATGGAAATGGAGGATCACTGGCCTCGGTTTAAACTCAGAGGTCAGTTTGGGACGCAATGTACAGTGAACACGGTCAAGCAATGGAGGATCATCTGGGAATACAGAGCTAACTGCATCCTTTAAAAGTTGAGAGAAGAATTTTAAAGGGCCCCCTTCCTCGACATCCTCGGGGAGACCAATTATACGTAAGTTCTGTCTTCTAGATCGGTTTTCAAGATCAATAATCTTGGATTTAAAACGCTCTAGCTATTTAGTTGTATAAGACAATTTCTATTCCAAACTCTCAATTTTCAAATCTTCCAAGCTTTGTTGTCCAATTCAGTAATTTTACTTTGTTTCTGTTTAACTTCACAATCAAGCGATTCCAAAGAATCCTTAATTGACTTTAAATCTTCTTTAAAACTTTGACGTTGTTGTTCAAATTTTTCATTTAAAAGATTCAGCAGAATATCATAAGATAGTTCAGATTGCTTGTATTCACCTATTTCTCTCCTGTTCCCATCGGAATCTTTCCCATTTTTAGGATCTCGCACTTTGGATCTTGTACTTATTTCCTTGCTCATTTCTTCAAATTTCACAGTTACAGTTCAAGGATAAATCAATAGTGCAGAATATATCTTCTAGATTAGGTAAAATAAATTAAATAAGGGTGATCATAGGTTAAGAAAAAAGTAACGATAATGGAGCAAAGCCAAAAACAACCTCACTCCATGAGCGCCTCCTGGAGAATCCACAGAAAATGGGACATGTGGTAAGACACTCTTTTAATCTTGACTGAATCCAAGATGTTGTCCCGCATCTCTGGGCAATTTCCGGCCATGAATTGGGTGAGCATCTGGGGGACAGTGACCACTGCGCCCTGGCCTTTAGCATTATCATGGAAAAGGATAGAATCAGAGAGGACAGGAAAATTTTTAATTGGGGAAAGGCAAATTATGAGGCTATAAGGCTAGAACTTGCGGGTGTGAATTGGGATGATGTTTTTGCAGGGAAATGTACTATGGACGTGTGGTTGATGTTTAGAAATCTCTTGCGGGATGTAAGGGATAAATTTGTCCCGGTGAGGAAGATAAAGAATGGTAGGATGAAGGAACCATGGGTGACAAGTGAGGCGGAAAATCTAGTCAGGTGGAAGAAGGCAGCGTACATGAGGTTTAGGAAGCAAGGATCAGATGGGTCTATTGAGGAATATAGGGAAGCAACAAAGGAGCTTAAGGGTCTGAGAAGAGCAAGAAGGGGGCATGAGAAGGCCTTGGTGAGTAAGGTAAAGGAAAACCCCAAGGCATTCTTCAATTATGTGAAGAAAAAAAGGATGACAGGAGTGAAGGGAGGACCGATTAGAGATAAAGGTGGGAAGATGTGCCTGGAGGCTGTGGAAGTGAGCGAGGTTCTCAATGAATACTTCTCTTTGGTACTCACCAATGAGAGGGAACTTGATGATGGTGAGGACAATATGAGTGAGGTTGATGTTCTGGAGCATGTTGATATTAAGGGAGAGGAGGTGTTGGAGTTGTTAAAATACATTAAGACAGATAAGTCCCCGGGACCTGACGGAATATTCCCCAGGCTGCTCCACGAGGTGAGAGAAGAGATTACTGAGCCTCTGGCTAGGATCTTTATGTCCTCTTTGTCCACGGCAATGGTACTGGAGGACTGGAGGGAGGCAAATGTTGTCCCCTTGTTTAAAAAAGCTAGTAGGGATAGTCCGGGTAATTATAGACCAGTGAGCCTTACATCTGTGGTGGGAAAGCTGTTGGAAAACATTCTTAGAGATTGGATCTATAGACATTTAGAGAATCAGTCAGCATGGCTTTGTGAAGGGCAGATCGTGTCTAACAAGCCTGATAAGAGTTCTTTGAGGAGGTGACCAGGCATATAGATGAGGGTAGTGCAGTGGATGTGATCTATATGTATTTTAGTAAGGCATCTGACAAGGTTCCACAAGGTAGGCTTATTCAGAAAGTCAGAAGGCATGGGATCCAGGGAAGTTTGGCCAGGTGGATTCAGAATTGGCTTGCCTGCCGAAGGCAGAGGGTGGTGGTGGAGGGAGTACATTCAGATTGGAGGATTGTGACTAGTGGTGTGCCACAAGGATCTGTTCTAGAACCTCTACTTTTCGTAAATTTTATTAACAACCTGGATGTGGGGGTAGAAGGGTGGGTTGGCAAGTTTGCAGACGACACAAAGGTTGGTGGTGTTGTAGATAGTGTAGAGGATTGTCAAAGGTTGCAGAGAGACATTGATAGGATGCAGAAGTGGGCTGAGAAGTGGCAGATGGAGTTCAACCTGGAGAAGTGTGAGGTGGTACATTTTGGAAGGACAAACTCCAAGGCAGAGTACAAAGTAAATGGCAGGATACATGGTAGTGTGGAGGAGCAGAGGGATTTCGGGGTACGTGTCCACAGATCCCTGAAAGTTGCCTCACAGGTGGATAGGGTAGTTAAGAAAGCTTATGGGGTGTTAGCTTTCATAAGTCGAGGGATAGAGTTTAAGAGTCGCGATGTAATGATGCAGCTCTATAAAACTCTGGTTAGGCCACACTTGGAGTACTGTGTCCAGTTCTGGTCACCTCACTATAGGAAGGATGTGGAAGCATTGGAAAGGGTACAGAGGAGATTTACCAGGATGCTGCCTCGTTTAGAAAGTATGCATTATGATCAGAGCTTAAGGGAGCTAGGGCTTTACTCTTTGGAAAGAAGGAGGATGAGAGGAGACATGATAGAGGTGTACAAGATAATAAGAGGAATAGATAAGAGTGTATAGCCAGCGCCTCTTCCCCAGGGCACCACTGCTCAATACAAGAGGACATGGCTTTAAGGTAAGGGGTGGGAAGCTCAAGGGGGATATTAGAGGAAGGTTTTTTACTCAGAGAGTGGTTGGTGCGTGGAATGCACTGCCTGAGTCAGTGGTGGAGGCAGATACACTTGTGAAGTTTAAGAGACTACTAGACAGGTATATGGAGGATTTTAAGGTGGGGGCTTATATGGGAGGCAGGGTTTGAGGGTCGGTACAACATTGTGGACTGAAGGTCCTGTACTGTTCTGTACTATTCTATGTAATTCAGCCGCACTAACTGCTCCCCTGTCCAGATCACTGTGGAAGAAGGACAGACTCTCCGATCCATTGCGCAATACCCGAGGCAACGTTTTATGAGGATGGAAGCTCTTTTGTGGATCCAGTAGGAAAACGATATTCTGGCTATGTGATAGTGATGGACAGTGAATAGTTGAGCAGGCCTCTTTTGAAGCAGCAGTCTCTGCCCAGAAGGCTGAGCTGTTTGCCCTGACTCATCCCTGTATCCTAGCAACAGACAAAAGTGAAAACATTTACACAGACTCCCGTTATGCATTTGAAGTTGTACATGACTATGGGGCTCTCTGGGAACATGGGGATTCCTGACTTCCTCTGGCCACCCCATTAGTAATGCCATCTTTGTAAACAACTTCCTCACCGCTCTACAGCTACCTCGAGTTTTGGCTATTATTAAATGTGCGGCCCACACCCGCATGTCCGACCGGGTCACTAAAGGCAATGCTTTAGCGGATTAGACAGCGAAAAGTACAACACAATCCTCAGTAGTTGTAGTCCCCTCGGGTTCCCATCAAGCAACCCTCCGTGACTCAAGCAGAACGGGTTTGCCAGACTTGCGAGAGGTATGTACTTTTCAGGGGGACGCCTCTGAGGAGCAGCACAAACTGTGGTCCCAGATGGAGTGCCAGAAAGACACTGACCTAGGCTTTTGGGTCACCTCAGTGGGACAGGTTTGTGTTCCTACACAGCTTTTATAAATATTGGTTGATTATATACATAATTCTACACACCTGGAAAAGGAGGGAATGGTTGGTAACCTGTACCGCGAACACCGGGTACGACTCCCTTGCCAGGTGGACCTTTTTCATGTCTACAAGTTGATCTTATTGTATTGTCTAGAGTACTTTGCTATAGATACTGCTTAGTTGTTATAGATGTGTTTAGTAGATGGATTGAAGCTATTCCAACTACCAATAATACTGCTATGACTGTTGCGAAGTTATTATTATGGGAAATAATTCCCAGGTACGGCCTGCCAGAGATGCTGAGCTCTGACAATGGCCCACAATTTGTGGTGAAAGTAAACGAAGAGGTATGTAACGAACTAGCTACCAAGCAACAATTCCACTGTGTACACCACCCACGGGCCGCTGGCATTGTGGAGAGAGCTAACCGCACTCTGAAGAGCAAATTGGCCAAACTAACAGTGGAGACTGGACTCACTTGGTTGAAGGTCCGACCTATTCCACATGTTGTTTCCCCCACAGGGGAAAACAGAGTTGTCACCAGCTAAAATAATTTATGGACGGCCCATGAGGACACCCTGGGGACCATGACCTTGTGTACCATTGCTCCCAGAAAGTCTACCAGAAAAATTGGATATGCATACCCTAGGGGAAGAGACGGGGAAATATATATGCCAACTAACCAAAATTTTCCAAGCATTACATTCACAGGTACAACAGGCTTACAAGGAAGGGAACTACTCCACAGACAGGAGTGACTATCCCACCATAGAACCTGGGAATTTTGTCCTGGTCAAGAAATGGGATTGAGGGAAACTCGGACCTCGGTGGAGAGGAACATATCAGGTGTTACTGACCACTCCCACGGCTGTGAAACTGAAGGGGCAATCTCGGTGGATACATCGAACAGACAACAAACGTGTTACTGAAGGAACTGAGTAGAAGGAGTCTGTCGGACTAAAGGAAAATGAATTGGTTGATAGTGGTGTTTGTGTCTTTGAGAGGGCTCACCCCAGCATCCGGGGGCCCCCATGTTAACACCTTTCTGTCTCTCTGTCACACCTATGCCAAACAGGTAGAACTAGGGGCCTGCTGGGTTTGTGTCGAATTCCCGCAGCATGGTAAAACTATGATTCCAATGTCAGTAATCCCGCTCAACCAGAGTGAGGAATTCTCAGCCTGAGTTTTCTGAAATAACACCCAGGGAAGTGAGGCGAGGAACTGTGGTCCAGTCAGAGATGACTGTGGCTGTCAGTGTTTTGGGGGATGGTATCCCAGGCTCCACCAAGCAGAACTTCCTACTGGGAAACATGCATCCTGACCATACTTGCAGGTGCCCAGCAGCAGAGATGAATAACTGAAACTGAGCGATTTTGGCTGATCACTTTTCTCTCCTATGGAGTAGCCAGGAATTTGCGAGAGATAATCAATTTGGCTACAGCACTTGAGGAGCTGGCCACAATACTGCAGGGGCCCTGACAGAAACACAGGCCCAAATAACAGAAATATCCACTGAAAGGATTGCAATCTGGCAAACAGTCCTACAGAATCGTATGGGTTTAGATTTTATCCTAGCTGAGAAAGGGGGAACCTGTGCTATTATTGAGACAGAATGTTGCCCCTATATCCCTGATCAGTCTAACATTACATCCCTCTCTGAGCACACGGCCAAGGAGATTGACAGCATCAAGAAAGTAGGGCAGGATTTACACGGCTTCACCGAAGGGTCAAAATAGTGGTCTTCGAAGGCCTGTTGGGGAATATGTGGGGCATGATATTTCATTATGGTCTAATATTTGTACATATTATTGTTATAATTTCTGTTGTATGCTGTTTTTACCCACTGATAAGTCAATCTTGTACTCAGTTGCTTTTTCTGTAAAAAATTACTGCTTTGTTGATCATGTAATGATAAAGTATGTAAAAGGGTTAACACTTCATTAATCAATAGCAGCTTGTTTTTCTGAAAGAAACTGCTGATGATCAACAGATGTGCTAAGCCATATTTCTTCTTGAGGGTAGCTAGCTAGGGTTTCAGGGTGCTTATCTCCTTGTGCACTCATGTGTAGAGATAGGACAGCTTCATTCTGTTCTGTGTGTGTAAGCCATTATGACTATTTTGTAATTTGACTTTAGGGGCTGTCATGTAGTAAATAACTCTGGCTCCAGCCTGTCTACTTGCGACGGGGGGGGGGGGGGGGGGGGGGGGGGGGGGGGGGGGGCGCAGTATCTGGATGGGTATACCTGTGGTGTAAGGGGAATTGTTAGTCACTTAGTGGATTGGACAGGACAAGTCACAGACTGTTCCCGTTTGAGCGACTAACTGAGTAAGCCCAGGATGTTTGGAATAAAGTGTTTGTACTTATACGGTCTCTGAGTGACTTTATCCAGATTTGAGTTCCACTGAATGGGACTAGTTTTAAAAGGCTGGGCTGCTGGAACCAAATTATCAGACCTGGAATGATTGCAACTAGGTCTGATAGAGGCATAACTTCTGGGCACATTCAGTCTCACCCCAACTATTTCCTACCTTCCTTTGTACAGGTATGTAATGTCGAAAGGACCAGTGTTTGAGTAAATGAGACTCACCAAACTTTCTCCTGACTGAGTCACTGGAATTTCAGAGTCAGATGGGTCCTCTCCAGTTGATGCTCTCAATCCTTGGGCTGGTTCACTTGTTGCTGTTCCCTCGTCTTCAGAAGTGGTTTGCTTCCAGTTGGGGCTTTTCTTCCAATAAATCTCTCACTGCAGATCTAACTTTGATGAAGCACATTAACAGTAAAAAGGAGAACCAAACATTTCTGCTTCCTGTTTCTAAGAACAAAACTCACTGAAATTTAATGACTGAAAGTAAAGTATAATGATCTTAGTGAGCAATCTTTTATTGTCCCTGACACGTCACAAAACGATATGGGATAAGAAGGAGCCATCATTCAGTCATGGTAAGACATAAGACACAGGAACAGAACTAGGTGATTCGATCTATCTGGTCTGCCCCACCACTCAACCATGGCTGAGTTTTATTCCAACACCATATTCCTGCCTTCCTCCTGTAACCCTGAAGCTACTTAGCAATCATGAATATATTAATCTGTCATAAATATACCAAAAATGGCAGCATCAACGAACTCTGCGGCAACAAATTCCACAGATCCACTACATTTTGGCCAAAAAAATTTTCTCATCTCAGTTTTAAAGGGAAGCATCTTTATTCTGAGACTGTGCTGTCAGATCACAGACTCTCTGTCTAATGGAAACATCCTCTCCATGTCCACTGTATCCAGGCTTTTCAGCATTCGGTAGGTTTACTTAACCATACATCCCTCCACCACCCCCGCCGTCCCTCTGAACTCCATTGAGCACAGGTCCAGAACCATCAAATGCTCCTTGTACATAACACCGATCATTTCTGAGATTATTCTTGTAAACATCATTAGTAAGAACTGTACTGAACACATTTCCAGGAATAACAGACTAATTGGTACCAGGATAATTTACAGGGAAAATTTGTTGTTTCTTTAATGTTCTACTATCACAGAACGAGCCATTTCCATTCCCAGGTTAAAACAGGTCCATTTCAGGAAATATAAACTATTCCAGGGTGAATGTAATAAAAAGAAACTGGAATTACCAGAAACACTCAGTGTATAAGGAACAGCTGTGGGGAGAGAAACAAACTTAACAATTCAGGTTAATAATGTTTTGTCAGAGTGACTTCAAACACTTTCAGTTTTTAGTACAGATTTCCAGCAACTTAAGATTCTGCCTGATTTCCACCGAGTCACAGACAGGTGACACTGAAGGGGAGATTTCCAAACACAGTTTGAACACCAAACTCAGGGGTCTATTTCTATTGTTGCAAACACAGAACAGCCCATTTACTCAAAGCTTCTCCCTGTTGGAATGGGAACTCATCTTCTCCTCAGATTAGCAGTCATTTCTTCCAAAAGAACTCCACAAACAAGCATCTGATCCCAGACCAGAAATTCTTGCTCAACACCTTATAAGCCCAAGCAGCTCGATCCCTGGGTCCATTTTACCTGGATCAAAAACTGTGATATCCAAGGACCCAACCTCACAGAGTCACACAGCTGAATCTGCCACTCACTGACCCTGAGAGTCTCACACATCGTCCCCGCATCTCACACTGAGTAGTGAAATCCGGGATTTCCCCACAACCAATGTCCAGCTGCTCGAAATTTCTGCTTCATTGCAGAAGGACGACCATCCAGCCCCATCTGTATAAGCACTAACCAAAGTCAAAGCCAAAACACCGACAGTTCCATATGCCTGGAATGTAGATCACAGGATTATAGCCCAAGCACCAACTCTCCCAGTAGCTTTGTTGCCAGTAAAATGCTGTACTGTGTCAGCCAGTCACTGTTAAAAATCTAGCACCTCCACACAAATGCAAACAGAACTGATACCTGATGACCTTCTGGCATTCCAACTAACAAAAAACTATTCTGGAAATAACTGAGCAAGGCCAAAGGTGCAAAAGAACACTTCACAATGAAGAGAAAGGTTAGAAGAAAGATAGCTGATATATAACATTGAGCTGGTGGGATACAGGGTGGACTGAGGTTGACCCCGATGGTTGATGCACAGCACTGAAGGGGGGGGGGTTTGGGGTGAGGAGACTGGACAGAGGTTAAACAAGATGGACAGGGGTGAGCAGATGGAACCAGGTGGGAGAAGGGATCACGGACAATCACTGACTATCCTCCAGCAATACACAGGTACAGAATGAATAGTACATATTACTGCATAAAAGATTCTAAAATCTTTGCCATATATACTTTGACCCTCACCAAATTGTTATCAACACACCATAGAAAGTTTCCCATCCGGACACTTCACGCCTTTTGCATGGTAACTACTCTGCCCGTGACTGCGAGGAGCTGCAGAAATGTTTGGATACAGATCAACACATCAGACCTCCTTCACCCCAAACCCCCTCCCAGCTTGGGAACCACAACTAAGAAATACCACGGCCCACCTCGGGCGCAAAGCTAAAACAAGGCCTGCGGGACCGGAGAGCCCGGAGCCTTCGACCGTCCAGCAGAGCCCCGTCCCGGCCATTTCCCAGTGCAGCCAGCCCCCGATTCACACCACTGTGGGATCTCATCCTTCCGCACCGCCGCCGACAGCTGTGGTCGGCACCGTGCCTGCGTTTAGCAGGAGGTTCTCCGCAGCATCACCCGCGGCCAGAGGTCCATGCGACGCCGCCGGTAGCCGGAGGCGGGAGGGACAGCGGAGAGGTAAATCACTAACATGAGAAAGTCAGCAGATACGAGGAAATCTGCAGATGCTGGAATTTCAAGCAACACACATAAAAATTGCTGGTGAACGCAGCAGGCAAGGCAGCATCTCTAGGAAGAGGTACAGTCGACGTTTGGGTCTGACACCCTTCAGGACCTGACGAAGGGTCTCGGCCTGAAACGTCGACTGTGCCTCTTCCTAGAGATGCTGCCTGGCCTGCTGCGTTCACCAGCAACTTTGATGTAAAGTCAGCAGATGCTGGAATTCCAAACCAGCACAAACAAAATGCTGGCGGAACTCAGCAGGCCGGGCAACATCTATGGAAAAGAGTCAACTGTCGACGTTTCCAGTCGAATCCTCCTTCAGGACCGAGAAGGAAGGGAGGACATATCTGAATAAAAATGGGGTGGGTGAGGAAGGGGTTCATATGGACCACACTGTCACGTGTTGAGTTTACCAGGAGACAAAGACTGCGGGGACGAGGGGTTTTCTGTTGACTAATACACTGTGCGTGGACCCCGCTGGCAATTCTGGTGTTGTGACCCAAGTCGAGACAAACACCACGCTGCCCACTCCACCAGCAACATGGCACAGCTGGACACATAACAGGGGACTTTACATGTTACAGCACTGGATTCTGTGATGAAACCCGTGATTCATGTTGTTGTCCCACTGAAATCAGAAAAAACCTCCATTAAGGGGCTTTTAAATACAAGCGCTCACCCACAGGTGATGTCACACAGTCGCCCCACACGCCTGACGTCACACATGGGTTCCCCACACCGGGATCTGCCCTCACGTGCGCGGAGTCTTATGTCACCCACGCGCTGCTGAGCTCGAGCTTTATCGGTTTAAATACTGGGCTACTAATCACATGACAAACCCTCCCCTCCCCCCGCTGACAACAGAGGATTCAGCAGCTGCGCTATTCCCAATGGTGCGCAGCGATGTCAATCACTAGTTACAACCAGTCGCGGAGGCGAACCAGCTGAGAGGGCGTTACCCCCGCTGTTCCCGTCTCCGCTCTGGAGCCGAGATGTCCCCGGGACCTGACGGAAATATTCCCCAGGCTGCTTCACGAGGCCTCTGGCCGGGATCTTTATGTCCTCGTTGTCTACGGGAATGGTACCAGAGGATTGGAGGGAGGCGAATGTTGTCCCCTTGTTCAAAAAAGGTAGTAGGGATAGTCCGGGTAATTGTAGACCAGTGAGCCTTACGTCTGTGGTGGGAAAGCTGTTGGAAAAGATTCTTAGAGATAGGATCTATGGGCATTTAGAGAATCATGGTCTGATCAGGGACAGTCAGCATGGCTTTGTGAAGGGCAGATCGTGTCTAACAAGCCTGATAGTGTTCTTTGAGGAGGTGACCAGGCATATAGATGAGGGTAGTGCAGTGGATGTGATCTATATGGTTTTTAGTAAGGCATTTGACAAGGTTCCACACGGTAGGCTTATTCAGAAAGTCAGAAGGCATAGGATCCAGGGAAATTTGGCCAAGTAGATTCAGAATTGGCTTGCCTGCAGAAGGCAGAGGGTCGTGGTGGAGGTAATACATTCGCAGGGTTGTGACTAGTGGTATCCCAGAAATATTGGTTCTGGGACCTCTACTTTTCATGATTTTTATTAACGACCTGGATGTGCAGGTAGAAGGGTGGGTTGGCAAGTTTGCAGACGACACAAAGGTTGGTGCTGTTGTAGATAGTGTGGAGGATTGTCAAGGATTGGAGAGAGACATTGGTAGGATGCAGAAGTGGGCTGAGAAGTGGCAGATGGAGTTCAACCTGGAGAAGTGTGAAGTGGTACACTTTGGAAGGACAAACTCCAAGGCAGAGTGCGAAGTAAATGGCAGGATACTTGGTAGTGTGGAGGAGCAGAGGGATCTGGGGGTACATGTCCACAGATCCCTGAAAGTTGCCTCACAGGTGGATAGGGTAGTTAAGAAAGCTTATGGGGTGTTAGCTTTCATAAGTCAAGTGATAGAGTTTAAGAGTCGCAATGTAATGTGCAGTTCTATAAAACTCTGGTTAGGCCACACTTGGAGTACTGTGTCCAGTTCTGGTCACCTCACGATAGGGAGGATGTGGAAGCATTGGAAAGGGTACAGAGGAGATTTACCAGGATGCTACCTGGTTTAGAGAGTATGCATTGTGATCAGAGATTAAGGGAGCTAGGGCTTTACTCTTAGAGGTGGACAAGAGAATAAGAGGAATAGATAGAGGAATAGATAGATAGAGGTGGGAACCAGTGCAGAGAGGCAGAGGGGTGTAAAGTGAGGGCAGAAACAAAAAGTACTATGGAGAAAAGTAAAAATGGCAGGCCGACAAATCCAGGGCAAGCATTAAAAAGGGCCACTTTTCAGCATAATTGTATAAGGGCTAAGAGAGTTGTAAAAGAGCGCCTGAAGGCTTTGTGTGTCAATGCAAGGAGCATTCGTAATAAGGTGGATGAATTGAAAGTGCAGATTGTTATTAATGATTATGATATAGTTGGGATCACAGAGACATGGCTCCAGGGTGACCAGGGATGGGAGCTCAACGTTCAGGGATATTCAATATTCAGGAGGGATAGACATGAAGGAAGGGGAGGTGGGGTGGTGTTGCTGGTTAAAGAAGAGATTAACGCAATAGAAAGGAAGAACATAAGCCGGGAAGATGTGGAATCGATATGGGTTGAGCTGCGTAACACTAAGGGGCAGAAGACGCTGGTGGGAGTTGTGTACAGGCCACCTAACAGTAGTAGTGAGGTGGGAGATGGTATTAAACAGGAAATTAGAAATCTGTGCAATAAAGGAACAGCAGTTATAATGGGTGACTTCAATCTACATGTAGATTGGGTGAACCAAATTGGTAAAGGTGCTGAGGAAGAGGATTTCTTGGAATGTATGCGGGATGGTTTTTTGAAACAACATGTCGAGGAACCAACTAGAGAGCAGGCTATTCTGGACTGGGTTTTGAGCAATGAGGAAGGGTTAATTAGCAATCTTGTCGTGAGAGGCCCCTTGGGTAAGATTGACCATAATATGGTGGAATTCTTCATTAAGATGGAGAGTGACATAGTTAATTCAGAAACAAAGGTTCTGAACTTAAAGAGTGGTAACTTTGAAGGTATGAGACGTGAATTAGCTGAGATAGACTGGCAAATGACACTTAAAGGATTGACGGTGGATATGCAATGGCAAGAATTTAAAGGTTGCATGGATGAACTGCAACAAATGTTCATCCCAGTTTGGCAAAAGAATAAATCAAGGAAGGTAGTGCACCCGTGGCTGACAAGAGAAATTAGGGATAGTATCAATTCCAAAGAAGAAGCATACAAATTAGCCAGAGAAAGTGGCTCACCTGAGGACTGGGAGAAATTCAGAGATCAGCAGAGGAGGACAAAGGGCTTAATTAGGAAGGGGAAAAAAGATTATGAGTGAAAACTGGCAGGAAACATAAAAACGGACTGTAAAAGCTTTTATAGATATGTAAAAAGGAAAAGACTGGTAAAGACAAATGTAGGTCCCCTGCAGACAGAAACAGGTGAATTGATTATGGGGAGCAAGGACATGGCAGACCAATTGAATAATTACTTTGGTTCTGTCTTCACTAAGGAGGACATAAATAATCTTCCAGAAATAGTAGGGGACAGAGGGTCCAGTGAGATGGAGGAACTGAGCGAAATACATGTTAGTAGGGAAGTGGTGTTAGGTAAATTGAAGGGATTGAAGGCAGATAAATCCCCAGGGCCAGATGGTCTGCATCCCAGGGTGCTTAAGGAAGTAGCCCAAGAAATAGTGGATGCATTAGTGATAATTTTTCAAAACTCGTTAGATTCTGGACTAGTTCCTGAGGATTGGAGGGTGGCTAATGTAACTCCACTTTTTAAAAAAGGAGGGAGAGAGAAACCGGGGAATTATAGACCGGTTAGCCTAACGTCGGTGGTGGGGAAACTGCTGGAGTCAGTTATCAAGGATGTGATAACAGCACATTTGGAAAGCGGTGAAATGATTGGACAAAGTCAGCATGGATTTGTGAAAGGAAAATCAAGTCTGACGAATCTCATAGAATTTTTTGAGGATGTAACTAGTAGAGTGGATAGGGGAGAACCAGTGGGTGTGGTATATTTGGATTTTCAGAAGGCTTTTGACAAGGTCCCACACAGGAGATTAGTGTGCAAACTTAAAGCACACGGTATTGGGGGTAAGGTATTGGTGTGGGTGGAGAGTTGGTTAGCAGACAGGAAGCAAAGAGTGGGAATAAACGGGACCTTTTCAGAATGGCAGGCAGTGACTAGTGGGGTACCGCAAGGCTCAGTGCTGGGACCCCAGTTGTTTACAATATATATTAATGACTTGGATGAGGGAATTAAATGCAGCATCTCCAAGTTTGCAGATGACACGAAGCTGGGTGGCAGTGTTAGCTGTGAGGAGGATGCTAAGAGGATGCGGGGTGACTTGGATAGGTTGGGTGAGTGGGCAAATTCATGGCAGATGCAATTTAATGTGGATAAATGTGAAGTTATCCACTTTGGTGGCAAAAATAGGAAAACAGATTATTATCTGAATGGTGGCCGATTAGGAAAAGGGGAGGTGCAACGAGACCTGGGTGTCATTATACACCAGTCATTGAAAGTGGGCATGCAGGTACAGCAGTCAGTGAAAAAGGCGAATGGTATGCTGGCATTTATAGCGAGAGGATTCGAGTACAGGAGCAGGGAGGTACTACTGCAGTTGTACAAGGCCTTGGTGAGACCACACCTGGAGTATTGTGTGCAGTTTTGGTCCCCTAATCTGAGGAAAGACATCCTTGCCATAGAGGGAGTACAAAGAAGGTTCACCAGATTGATTCCTGGGATGGCAGGACTTTCATATGAAGAAAGACTGGATGAACTGGGCTTGTACTTGTTGGAATTTAGAAGATTGAGGGGGGATCTGACTGAAACGTATAAGATCCTAAAGGGATTGGACAGGCTAGATGCAGGAAGATTGTTCCCGATGTTGGGGAAGTCCAGAACGAGGGGTCACAGTTTGAGGATAGAGGGGAAGCCTTTTAGGACCGAGATTAGGAAAAACTTCTTCACACAGAGAGTGGTGAATCTGTGGAATTCTCTGCCACAGGAAACAGTTGAGGCCAGTTCATTGGCTATATTTAAGAGGGAGTTAGATATGGCCCTTGTGGCTACGGGGGTCAGGGGGTATGGAGGGAAGGCTGGGGCGGTGTTCTGAGTTGGATGATCAGCCATGATCATAATAAATGGCGGTGCAGGCTCGAAGGGCCGAATGGCCTACTCCTGCACCTATTTTCTATGTTTCTATGTTTACAAGAGAATAAGAGGAATAGATAGAGTGGATAGCCAGTGCCTCTTCCCCAGGGCACTACTGATCAATCCAAGGGGACATGGCTTTAAGATAAGGGGCAGGAAGTTCAAGGGGGATATTAGAGGAAGGTTTTTTACTCAGAGAGTGGTTGGTGCATGGAATGCACTGCCTGAGTCAGTAGTGGAGGCAGATACACTAGCGAAGTTTAAGAGACTACTAGACAGGTATAGAGGAATTTAAGGTGGGGGCTTATATGGGAGGCAGGGTTTGAGGGTCGGCACAACTTTGTGAGCCAAAGGGCCTGTACTGTGCTGTACTATTCTATGTTCCATGTTCAAAGTGGAACAAATATCTAAGTAAATGTCTGGTTTTTGATTTATTTCCATTTCCCTCTAAGGGAAGTTGGGGCATTTGTAATTCCATAGAGGGTTAACAAAGAGGTTAGTGAGTATTTGTTATAGAGAGTGCAATGAAGATTCACTAGACTGATCCCTGGAGTGGTGGGGTCATCATATGAAGAAAGATCAAATGCGATAAACCTTTCATTTAGAGAATCGAGGACTGAAAGGTGAACACATTGAAATGCAGAACATCATTACCAGTTGAACCAGGGATCCCAGTCTCTGAAAAAGGGGGTGGACTGTCCGTGACTGAGATGAGGGGAAATGTCTCCACTCCGAGGGTGGTGCATGTCTGTAAATCCCACCACAGAGGGCTGTGAAGACTCAGTGATTGTCCTCACATAACACCGAGGCCGGCAGATGTGTGCAGACCAAAGGGATCGAGGAAATGAGGATCGGGCAGAAACACGTGGCTGAGTTATGAGAGCAGCTGCCATGTTGTTGATGGTTAGAGGGGCTGAATGGACACAGATACAGAAGAGCAGAGAGATTGAATAGACCTGCGAGATAATCTTAATACACAGAGGTAGTGAGTACCTGGAATGAGCTGTTCAGTGTTTGCTTCATTGGTTATCTACCGCGGGTTCAGTATTCTCACCGTGTTTGGAAATTCCCACTCATTGTTGTCTGTCTGTGAGCAGCTGGAAATTAAAGAAACACAAAAGATACTGGAGACCTGAAATCAGCTCAGAAATTGTTTGAAGCTATTCCAACACAGGCTGTTGGAGCTGAAACATTAACTTTGTTCCTCTGCACAGATTATCTGTTGAATGCTTCTTGTATTTGCAGTTTTTTAGAACATTTCGTTGGAATAGTTTAAGTCTCCTGGGAAATGGTCTTGTGTAGGATGCAGAATGTAATTCATTCTCCTACAGCACAGAAAGAGGACTTTCAGCCCATCCAGTCTGTGCCATTTTCTGCCTGGAACCATCCACGTGCACCCAGACTAGAGATGTCAATACCTCCCTCATCCATGTACCCATAGAAACTTCTCTTCAATGCTGCAATTAAATCCGCATTTATACATAGAACATAGAATAGTACAGCACAGTACAGGCCCTTCGGCCCACAATGTTTTGCCGACTATCAAACGCTGCCTCCCATATAAGGCCCCAACTTAAATTCCTCCATATACCTGTCTAGTAGTCTCTTAAACTTCACTAGTGTATCTGCCTCCACCACTGACTCAGGCAGTGCATTCCACACACCAACCACTCTCTGAGTAAAAAACCTTACTCTAATATCCCCTTTGAAATTCCCACCCCTGACCTTAAAGCCATGTCCTCTTGTATTGAGCAGTGGTGCCCTGAGGAAGAGGCGCTGGCTATCCACTCTATCTATTCCTTTTATTATCTTGTACACCTCTATCATGTCTCCTCTCATCCTCCTTCTCTCCAAAGAGTAAAGCCCTAGCTCCCTTAATACTGATCATAATCCACACTCTCTAAACCAGGCAGCATCCTGGTAAATCTCCTCTGTACCCTTTCCAATGCTTCCACATCCTTCCTATAGTGAGGTGACCAGAACCGGACACAGTACTCCAAGTGTGGCCTAACCAGAGTTTTATAGAGCTGCATCATTACATGGCGACTCTTAAAATCTATTCCTTGACTTACGAAAGCTAACACCCCATAAGCTTTCTTAACTACCCTATCCACCTGTGAGGCAACTTTCAGGGATCTGTGGACATGTACCCCCAGATCCCTCTGCTCCACCACAGTACCATGTATCCTGCCATTTACTTTGAACCAGGCCATTAAACTGAACAACTGTGGTCAGGGACTGATCTCTGGGTTACTCCAAGTGCTACCTCCTTCCAGTCTGAAACGACCCACTCACCCAGCCGCACACTACCGGCAGTTTATTGATCTCCAACGAAAAAGTCGAATAAACTATTCCTGAGGTTCAATACCATTGCTAACTCTGAGTTTACCACCGTCAAATGCCAGGAGGGACATAATAATCAGAAAGTCTCTAGTCGCAGCCGTGTAAATAAAATGTGATCTTAGTGGCTGTGTGGCGCATGCTCAGAATGCGAAGGAGACAGACAAACAAACTGAGCCAAGTCACAGACTGATGAAGGGGAGGAAGGATCCATTTTGATACAGAGAGGGAAGCAGAGAGTTTGATATTGTGCCTGATGCCGGAACTGTAGCCAGTTAGAAGATGAAGTCTTGTTGCCCCAAATTGTTTTGAGCTGTGACAGTGTTTTTATCAGAAGGCACCATGACGACTAAAACTATCTGAGTCGAAATGTTGTCCTTCACTCATTGGCATGCTTTGTAAACTTTTAACAGTGTAGAAAAGTCAAAAGATTTGTGTATGGGGATCTTAAGCACAACAGCACATTAGTTCTGCTGTATCTGTCAATTCACCAGCGCTTGAATGCCGCCGATCCCTGAATGTGGAGGCGGGGATGCTGGAGAAGACAGCGCCCCACTCGCTACAAGGAGAGCCCGAACACGTGTCCATGGCCGTGATCTGATTGGATACATTGCCATGTTGTTGATAGCAGTGAGATGTCTTTCACTGGCTCTCATTTTGGAAGGGATTCAGTCAGCCATCGCAGATACACTAACAGCTTCACACTGGCAATCGAAAGTTCACCTGCTCTGTGTGTGCGAAGAGACTCATTCAATTAACCTACCTTGTGATGCTCCGGTGAGTTCACAATAAATAGAGACTACATTTCTGTTCGGAGTGAGCAAAGAGTTTTACTCAATCATCCCCGCTGCTTCAACACCAGCAACTTCACATCAGGGAGGAAGTTCAAATCAGCTCTGTGTTAAATGTTTAACCATCATGGCGACTGGAGGCAGCTGCAGGTTCACGAGGGAAAGTTACTGTCAGATACTGCAGTTCTTGCGGCTGCTCATCGCACCCAGGACTGAATCCTAGTCTAACTAGACTGGTGTTTAATATTGTAGAGCTTTGAAAGATAGGCTGTATCAAATCCCGTGTCTCAGTTACTTACTATCTCTACCACACTCACAATGTACACTAGAGAGGCCACTCGGCCCATCTGGTCCCTGCCCATGTTTCTGTTCCATATCAGTATATCAAAATCTATCCCAGTCCCGCCCTTCTCACTCCCTGTGATGACAGGTTGCAACTAGTCAGAGAAGAGATCAGACAGCAAATGTCGAGAGGAATAAATAGACAACGTTTAGGCCGAGCCCCTTCAGCATTTCTAGACTGTGTACTTCTCTGCTGAGTTGCTGCCTGAACTGCAGAGTTCCTCCAGCATTTTGTGTGTGTGCGTCTACATTTCCGGCAACAGCAGAATCTCTTGTGTTTTATATATGCATTTGTAAGAAGTTTCTACTTTGGCATTAGACACGCGGGAAGTTTGCTGATATTAAGTGTATTGTTTATGGGAGCTGCTTTCTGCGTTGAAGGAGCTGCTGAGTTTTCTACACAAAAAAAAACTGAGGTATGGACACGGAACCGATTCTTTAATGGGTCTGTGATTACCCAGAAAGCTCTGCAATGCAATTTTCTCTTCGCTAAAGCACTGATCAAATGCGCAGGCGTCAGAGTTGCGGATGTTCCTGAATATCGTGCATGCGCGCAATACACACACGGCCTTAGAGATCGACTGCAGGTAAGAGTAGAGTTTGCTGGTTCCAGACAATTGCTGTGAGCTCCGGACACCGTGGCCCGTAATCCCGGAACAGTCCTGCTCTCGTCCCTCTCGCTCAGCCCCACGATCTGTACACGGGCCCGGGGAGCTTCCGGCTGATGAGGGAATGGGAACCGATGGATCTCTCAGACAGAGCTGAGCTCCAGCTGTCTAAATGCAAGGATTGGGAACTCGGAGAAAGGGAACAAAATCTTTTACATCAGCTGTTGAGAAAATCACCTTTATTTCACCTTCAGTCACAAACAAGAGAAAATCTGCAGATGCTGGAAATCTAAGCAACGCACACAAATTGCGGGAGGAACTCAGCATTAGTACCCTTTGCATAGATGCTGCCTGGCCTGCTGAGTTCCTGCAGAATTGTGCATGTGTGTGTTGCTTGTTCTACCTCTTCTTGTTCTGGAACTTTCTTCCCGTGAGAACATGTTTTGACTCATTCTCTCTGGGAACATAATGATATCAAGCAACTTTGTCCTGGGCGACAAGTAGCATTAACAGCACAAATGTGCCAGACTCCAATGAGACAGACTCCCTTCCCCTCGCAGACTGGGAGATCATTTCGCTGAACACTTATGCTTTGTCTGCCAGAGAAAGTAGGATTTTCCAGTGGCCACACATTTTAATTCCCCGTCCCATTCCCATTCTGATATGTCTATCCACAGCCTCCTCTACTCTAAAGATGAAGCATAGAAACATAGAAAATAGATGCAGGAGTAGGCCATTCGGCCCTTCGAGCCTGCACCGCCATTCAGTATGATCATGGCTGATCATCCAACTCAGAACCCTGTACCAGCCTTCCCTCCATACCCCCTGATCCCTTTAGCCACAAGGGCCATATCTAACTCCCTCTTAAATATAGCCAATGAACTGCCCTCAACTGTTTCCTTTGGCAGAGAATTCCACAGATTCACCACTCTCTGTGTGAAGAAGTTTTTCCTAATCTCGGTCCTAAAAGGCTTCCCTTTTATCCTCAAACTGTGACCCCTCATTCTGGACCCCCCCAACATCGGGAACAATCTTCCTGCATCTAGCCTGTCCAATCCCTTTAGGATTTTATACGTTTCAGTCAGATCCCCCCTCACTCTTCTAAATTCCAACGAGTATAAGCCTAGTTCATCCAGTCTTTCATCATATCCTGCCATCCCAGGAATCAATCTGGTGAACCTTCTTTGTACTCCCTCTATGGCAAGGATGTCTTTCCTCAGATTAGGGGACCAAAACTGCATACAATACTCCAGGTGTGGTCTCACCAAGGCCTTGTACAACTGCAGTAGTACCTCCCTGCTCCTGTACTCGAACCGTCTTGCTATAAATGCCAGCATACCATTCGCCTTTTTCACCGCCTGCTGTACCTGCATGCCCACTTTCAATGACTGGTGTATAATGACACCCAGGTCTCATTGCACCTCCCCTTTTCCTAATCGGCCACCATTCAGATAATAATCTGTTTTCCTGTTTTTGCCACCAAAGTGGATAACCTCACATTTATCCACATTAAATTGCATCTGCCATGAATTTGCCCACTCACCTAACCTATCCAAGTCACCCTGCATCCTCTTAGCATCCTCCTCACAGCTAACACTGCCGCCCAACTTCGTGTCATCTGCAAACTTGGAGATGCTGCATTTAATTCCCTCATCCAAGTCATTAATATATATTGTAAACAACCGGGGTCCCAGCACTGAGCCTTGCAGTACCCCACTAGTCACTGCCTGCCATTCTGAAAAGGTCCCATTTATTCCCACTCTTTGCTTCCTGTCTGCCAACCAATTCTCTATCCACATCAATACCTTACCCCCAATACCATGTGCTTTAAGTTTGCACACTAATCTCCTGTGTGGGACCTTGTCAAAAGCCTTTTGAAAATCCAAATATACCACATCCACTGGTTCTCCCCTATCCACTCTACTAGTTACATTTTCAAAAAATTCTATGAGATTCGTCAGACATGATTTTCCTTTCACACATCCATGCTGACTTTGTCCGATGATTTCACCGCTTTCCAAATGTGCTGTTATCACATCTTTGATAACTGACTCTAGCAGTTTCCCCACCACCGATGTTAGGCTAACCGGTCTATAAATTCCCTGGTTTCTCTCTCCCTCCTTTTTTAAAAAGTGGGGTTACATTAGCCACCCTCCAATCCTCAGGAACTAGTCCAGAATCTAAAGAGTTTTGAAAAATTATCGCTAATGCATCCACTATTTCTTGGGCTACTTCCTTAAGCACTCTGGGATGCAGACCATCTGGCCCTGGGGATTTATCTGCCTTTAATCCCTTCAATTTACCTAACACCACTTCCCCACTAACATGTATTTCCCTCAGTTCCTCCATCTCACTGGACCTTCTGTCCCCTACTATTTCCAGAAGATTATTTATGTCCTCCTTAGTGAAGACAGAACCAAAGTAATTATTCAACTGGTCTGCCATGTCCTTGCTCCCCATAATCAAGCCACACTCAGGATGGAGGAACAACACCTTATATTCCGTCTGGGTTGCCTCCAATCTGATGGCATGAACATTGACTTCTCAAACTTCTGCTAATGCCCCACCTCCCCCTCGTATCCCATCCATTCATTATTTGTATACACACATTCTTTTTCTCTTTCTCCTTTTTCTCCCTCTGTGCCTGTCACTATACCCCTTGCCCATACTCTGGGCTTTCCCCCTCTCCCCTTTTCTTTCTCCCTTGGCCTCCTGTCCCATGTTCCTCTCATATCCCTTTTGCCAATCACCTGTCCAGCTCTTGGCTCCATCCCTCCCCCTCCTGTCTTCTGTCATTTTGGATCTCCCCCTTCCCCCTCCCCCTCCCCCTCCCCCTCCCACTTTCAAATCTCTTACTAGCTCTTCTTTCAGTTAGTCCTGACGAAGGGTGTCGGCCCGAAACGTCGATTGTACCTCTTCCTAGAGATGCTGCCTGGCCTGCTGCATTCACCAGCAATTTTTATGTGTGTTACCTTCACCTCATATTTATTGGCATTGCCATCAATGAGTTCACCACTGTCAGTCACCTGGGGGAGGGTTCAGGGGAAATATTTAGTTACAATACAGAAACTGGTGTTACCTGTGTGTATTGTGGCAATGCAAAAGTTGCTGGAGAATTTGCAAGTGGGAAGAAATAGAGTGATATTTGGAAATCTGACTTTTTAAAGCATCATTTAAAAAAAAAATCACATATAGCTCTGGTGAGAAAGTCCTTCTTTACCCGCTACAGGTCTGCTACATAGTTTGTGTGAGACTGCAGATGAACTCGATCGAACTCAGAGGTGATCAAAGTTCTTATTGACAGTGATTTGCTAGCTGTTAAAATGAATATCTCTCTCTATAAGTTCACTGTGCACATGTTGTCACTAGATAAAAAAAATGCACAGTACAAGATTTTTGCGCACATTGGTCATTACAAATTAGAGAGGACATTGGTGGGAAGATGTGGAGACCACACATGCAAGATGTATTTTCAGCTTTAAGGAGTTGGAGCTGGAAGTGGATGAATTCTGGATCATCCAGGAGTTGGAGCGGATGATACATATGACATGAAGAGAAGTGAGTTACACCCAAGGTGGAAGATTCAGGAAACTGCGTGAGAGGTCAGGAAGGGGAATAAGCTTGAATACCCATTGCAGAGTTCTCTTGTGGCCATCCCCCACAACAGGTGGACCACTTTAGAAACTGTTGGGAGGGATTACCTGGCAGTGTAAAGTCAAAGGGGTGATAGGGGATTCGTTAGTTAGGGGGTCAGAACAGGAAGGGGACTAATATCCTAGTGGTAAGGCTTCCTGGAACTAGTGTGTGTGTGGGGTGGGGTGGGGTGATGTGGTTAAAATAAGTTGCAGGGGAAATGGGAACCAGAATGACAGAAAGATAGTGGAGAGGGTGAATTGAATTGAATTGACTTTATTACATACATCCCTCATAGACATGAGGAGTAGAAATCTTTATGTTAAGTTTCTGTCTAAATGTGCAATGTGTAATTTATAGTAATTTATAATAAATAGTTTGTACATAGGAAGTCAATATAATATAGAAATCAGTTAATTAGTCTGATGGCCTGGTAGAAGATGATGTCCCAGTGCCTGTTGGTATTTTGCCGTGGTACCGTTTCCTGGATGGTAGTAGCAGGAACTGTTTCTGGTTGTAGTGAATTGGGTCCCCAATATCCTTTGGGCCCTTTTTACACACCTGTCTCTGTAACTGTCCTGAATAGTGGAAAGTTCACATCTACAGATGCGCTGGGCTGTCCGCACCACTCTCTGCAGAGTCTTTTAATTGAGGGAAGTACAGTTCCCAGACCAGGCAGTGATGCAGCCAGTCAGGATGCTCTCAATTGTGTCTCTGTAGAAAGTTCTTAGGATTTGGGGCCTCATCCCAAACTTCTTCAACCATCTGAGCTGAAAGAGGTGCTCTGTGCTCTTTTCACAACACAGCTGGCATGTACAGACCATGTGAGATCCTTGGTGATGTTTATGCCGAGGAACATAAAGCTGTTCACCCTCTTAACCCCATATCCATTGTATCAATAGGGTTTAGCCTGTCTCCATTCCTCCTGTAATCCACAATCAGCTCCTTTGTCTTTGTGACAATGAGGGAGAGTTTGTTTTCTTGTCAGGTGTTGTTCAGACCTCAGATAGAGTCAGCAATCAAATGTTTGAGCATGGTGAGATGAATGTGCTGAGCTCTGTAAATCACAATGCAAGAAGCATCGTAGGAAAGCCACATGACATCAGGACAGGGAATGATGATATTGTAGCCATTATTGGGACTTGGTTGCACCCAACAGTCTGAGGGATTTAGAGGAACAAATTTGTAGAGAGATCGCAGACCATGCCAAGAAACAAAGGTTGATTCAGTAAGTGATTTTAACTTTCCGTATATTGACTGGGACTCCCATACTGTAAAAGGACTAGAGGGGTAGAGTTTGTCAAATGTGCCGTTAATCAGTACGTAGAATTCCTGACGTAGAAGTGTGCAGTAAGCTGTTAGGAAATGATCCAGGGCTGAAGTGACAGAAATTAGTTATCATAATGCCATGAAATTCAAAGTAAACATGGAAAAAGAGATGTCTGGACCACGGGTTGAGATTCTAAATTGGAGAAAGGTCAATTTTGATGGTATGAGAAAGGATCCGACAAGTGTGGCTTGGGACAGGCTGTTTTCTGGCAAAGCAGTACTTGGTAAGTGGGAGGACTTCAGAAGTGAAGTTTTGAGGGTGTAGAGTTTATACGAGCCTGTCACAATAAAGGTTGAAAGGTAACTGGTGCAGGGAACCTTGGTTTTCTGGAGATATTGAGATCCCGGATATTTTGTTCCTCTAAATGCCTCAGACTGTTGGGTGCTGCCAAGACTCATTAATGACTGCAGTATCATAATTTCACACCCTGAGCTCATCGGACTTTTTTTTCTGTTGATTTCTAAAGGCTTCCCAATACTTTTTGCTCATTTGTTTGTCCTCTCTTTGGCTTTTATGTTGGCTTTGGCTTCTCATTTCAGCCCCATTTGTGTCCTCCTGCCTTTCGAATGCTTCTACTTCTTTAGGATGTATCTATCACTCAGCTTCTGAATTGCTCCCAGAAACTCCATCCATTTTCACTCCTACCAGTTTTCCCTTCCAAACAAGTTTGGCCAGCTTCTCTGTCATAGAAACATGGAGAAGTTCAGTACAGAAACAGGCTATTTGGCCCATCTAGTCAATGGTGAAAAAACATTTAAGCTGTCTAATGCAACTACCTGCACCGGGACCATCGCCCTCATACCCCTACCATCCAGGCTCCCATCCAAACTTTTAAATAGTGAAACCCAGCTCATATTCAACACTTTTGCTGGCATCTCATTCCACCTTTCAGAACAATTTCAGTAAAGAGCTTTTCCAAATGTTCCCGCTAAATTTTCACCTTCCCCACTTAGCCATGACCTCTGGTTGTCATCCCACCCGACCTCAGTGGAAAAAGCTGCTTGCATTTACCCTATCTATACCCTCATAATTTTGGTAACTTCTAACAAATCCTCAAAGCAATGTATAATTTCCTTGTTTGTGTTTAGAGCCTTTTTTAGATGTATAAGATGATGAGGGCATTGATCACGTAGAAAGCCAGAGGTTTCTTCCCAGGACTGAAATGGCTAACACGAGGGAGCATAGTTTTAAGGTGCTTGGAGATAGATACCGAGGGGATGTCAAGAGTAAGTTTTTTACACAGAGAGTGGTGGGTGAGTGGAATACACTGCCGGCTATTTGTGTGAGAGTGTTTCAGTTACTGTGGGGCCAGAAACCCATGCAGCTCATTGGGAACAGGGAATAATACCAGTGGAGAGAGTCAAACTGAGCCAGGTCACAGATTGGAGATGGCAGAAATGCCCCGTTCTTATAGAGACAGGAAGAGCATCAGAGAATTTGATGGTCATTCCAGGTACCAGCACTTTGTCCAGTTAGAAGATGATTTCTCTCTGCAACTTGGATTGAACTTTACTGTAACAGTGTGATGCCAGATCACACCTTAACAACTCAAGTGATCTCATCTGAAATGTTGTCCTACACCCATTGATAGATTTTGTAAATCTTTTTACAGGTTAAAAATGACAAAGAATTTGTCTACGAGAATCTCGAACACAACACGCCAGTTTTACTGTCTCTGTCCAGATAATTAAGAAGTGGAGCAAGCGAATCACTCGATCATCCTTCCTGCTCAGACTGTGGGGAAGGATTCACTCGATCATCTGACCGACTGGTACACCCGTCATTTTACACAGGGGGGAACCCAATCATCTGCTCAGACTGTGGGAATGGATTCATCTATCATCTCAGCTGAAGGTATGTCAGCAAGTTCACACTGGGACAAGGCCATTCATCTGTTCTATGGGTGAGAAGGGAATCAGTCGGTCTTCCCACCTGTGGACTCACCAGTCAGTTCATACTGGGAAGAGGTTGGTCATCTGCTGAATTTGTGGGGAAGGATTCACTCGGTCATCTCACCAAATGGCTCACCAGCGAGTTCACACCGGGGAGCGGCCGTTCACCTGCTCGGACTGTGGGAAGGCATTCACTAAATCATCTCACCTACTGAGACACCAGTCAGTTCACACTGGGGAGAGGCCATTCACCTGCTCAGACTGTGGGAAGGGATTCACTTGCTCATCTGAACTGAAGGTACATCAGCGAGTTCACACTGGAGAGAGGCCATTCACCTGCTCAGACTGTGGGAAGGGTTTCACTCAGTCATGTCAACTGAAGGTACATCAAAGAGTTCACACTGGGGAGAGGCCATTCACCTGCTCAGACTGTGGGAGGGAATTCACTATGTTATTTCACCTACAGAGACACCGGTTAGTTCACACTGGAGAGAGGCCATTCACCTGCTCAGACTGTGGGAAAGGATTCACTCGGTCATCCACCCTAATGGCTCACCAGCGAGTTCACACCAGGGAGCGTCTGTTCACCTGCTCGGACTGTGGGAAGGTATTCACTTGCTCATCTAAACTGAAGCTACATCAACGAGTTCACAATGGAGAGAGGCCATTCACCTGCTCAGACTGTGGGAAGGGATTCACTCGGTCATCTAAACTGAAGGTACATCAGAGAGTTCACACTGGTGAGTGGCCATTAACCTGCTCGGACTGTGGGAAGGGATTCACATGCTCATCTGAACTGAAGGTGCATCAGCGAGTTCACACTGGGGAGAGGCCATTCACCTGCTCGGTCTGTGGGAAGGGATTCACTTTGTCATCTCAGCTACTGAGACACCAGTCAGTTCACACCAGGCAGTGGCCATTCACCTGCTCAGACTGTGGGAAGGGATTCACTTGCTCATCCCAAATGAAGGTACACCAGCGAGCTCACACTGGGGAGAGGCCGTTCACCTGCTCAGACTGTGGGAAGGGATTCATTTGCTTATCCCAACTGAAGGTTCATCAGCGAGTTCACACCGGGGAGAGGCCATTCACCTGCTCAGACTGTGGGAAGGGATTCACTTTGTCATCTCAACTAAATGTACATCAGCGAGTTCACACTGGGGAGAGGCCGTTCACCTGCTCAGAGTGTGGGAAAGGATTCAGTCAGTCATCCCACCTACAAGCACACTGGTCTGCTCACACGGGGGAGCGGCCGTTCTCCTGCTCAGACTGTGAAAAGGGATTCTCTTCGTCATCTCAACTTAAGGTACATCAGCGTGTTCACACTGGGGAGAAGCCATTCCCCTGCTCAGTGTGTGGGAAGGGATTCACTCGGTCATCACATCTACTGAGACACCAGCGAGTTCACACTGGGTAGAGGCTGATCACCTGCTCAGACTTAGGGAAGAGATTCTCTCAGCCAAATCAACCAAATGTGCATCATTGAGTTCACACTGGGGAGAGGCTGTTCACCTGCTGTGAATGAGGGAAGCGATTCACTCAGTCATCTAACCTTGTGTAACTCTCGCAGCTTAATATAGTGGGTGATAGCCCCCAGCCCGGCCGAACTTAAGAAATCTCATTTGGGTGGATGCTGCATGATGTGTGCCCTGTTACAAATCAGTACCCCAAAATAACAAACAGTACACAATATGGGATTAAACGATTGAGCTTTATCATTCTTACTTTGACTGTAGGGTTAGTGAAGTAAACAAAAAAAAAAGGGCCCACTCTCTCCATTCACGTCTTCTCATCTCTCCCCAGCAAAAGACCACGAAAATCTGTCTTCCAGACTGACAAGAAAGAACATTTCTGTCAGTGGATAGCCCCGCACTCCAAAACTCTGTTATCTCTAGCCGTAATCTAAACATTGCTGCTACAGGGAAACCATTACCTCAGCAGTGAAACATTACAGAGAGCCATTATATGAGCAGTGAAACCTTATAGCATGTTACACTTACGACACACTACCCGTTTCACACTGGGGAGAAACTTGCAATAAGCTGCATGTTGGATATTTATCCATCACCATGCTGAATGCAATTTTGAGAGTGACTGTCGGTGCTGAACTCTGCTATTATTGCTGCTGCTCACCACACCCAGTTCTGCACCCTGGTCACTGGGCATAGGAGGAGATTCTTCTGCTGCACATTCATCTTTAATGTGACTGGAGCTTAATGTTCCAGATCTGAGACAAAATAAATCGGTTCAAATTTAAACTATGTCTTTGGTACTTAGTGAATTTATAACACAGCTAGTGTACTCAGGCCTGCTGGAACCGGCCAGTGACTCAGTTCCACGACAGTCCTTTTAAATCCTCCCCTGTTGTTCATCTCTCGCTATCTGTGTGGTGATGGGTTGCAGTCACCACTCTGTGGGTGAAGCGGTTTCCCTTGAATTTTCTGCAGACTGAAGAAGTCGAGCTGACTGCAGTTCTGTCTGAGAAGTTCTTCGCCCCTCTAATCTCTGGGTTGAGGAAGAACAACATTGGTAGTTAACCTCCTTAATCATGACTCATTTCCACATTATGGGTCATTTTCCCTACTTCTAAAGGGTTGTTGAAAACACCACTGTCCTCTAAAGGCTGAAAGCAGAATGGGAAAGCATCAGTTGAATGTTCACCGAAGCAAGGTCAGAAACCAGAGGCGGTTCTGTACAGGCCAGAGATTGGGGCTCTAGACGATGGTCGGAGTAGGAACGTGTGATGAGGAGAAGGGAATCAGCAGCAGGGCGTGGCAGTGAATGACAGAGTAGTAACATTTGGAAGCTGATCTGACAGAAAATAATTCAGTTGTCTGACTGATGACACAAACAATGTATGTGGTGAGGTGCTCCACTGGTCAAGGAACATGTGTGTGTTGAGAATGGTTATATCTATTGAGGGAGTTGTTCCTGCTTGTTTATCCTGTAATATTATATGTGGATGGTTGTTTTAGATTATCCCATCTGTAATAATGTATTGATTACCAGATAAATTGTGAAATTCTGTCCCTAACTAGATCAGGCCTGAATTTATGGTGCCTTAATGAAGTTATGGTGGTAATTTGAGAGTTTGTATTTTAAAGCTATATTTTGGTGAATGATATTTGCCACTTAATTGTACCTGCATAAGTAATCAGATTGAGTTAAACTGCTGCAGGATCCTGGAATGTGTTGGATTGTGTCTGGTTTCTCCTGGCATTTACTGCCTTGTTTGTTTGTAGTGTGTGTATTTTTGATTTTTTTTTTTCTTTTTATTAACCACCTTGTCCTGTGTTTCTGCAAGGAATCCCTCTGTTTTTGGGAAGAGGTCTCCAACTCTCAGTCAAGTGCTCGATGCTTCCTTGTCACCATCTCAGCTGCTCAGATCATTGGGGTGTCTCCCGTAGAGGGTCATACTCATTCCACTGGTTAATGTTTTCTTCCATAGTGATGATTCATTTTTCTCTGAGTTAGCTTCTCATTTAAGTTTTCTGGTCTGTATTTCTTATCACAATTGCATATACACACACACACACACAGAGAGCATTAAATCATGTTCATTTTTGATGAAAATATATACTTAGAATTCCATTTTGTCTGACTGTTGTGTGATTTTTGTTCATGTGTGTTATTCCTCTTCCTCCATCTGTCCAAGGTAGTGTAAACCTAAGTGGGTTGGAGTGTAAATAGTCTTCTCTAAAGTTGTCATTGCAGTTGTTATTTTTCTTTGTAGATTTTACTAATTGAAATAGGACCAAGATATTTTCATTAAAAAAAGTCAATGTCAGTATTGATGAAAGTGTTTATTGCCTTTGTTGTGTTTGTTAACTATTTAGCTCTGTTTGGCAGTTTTTTTTTTAAAGCCTTGACTAAATTTTATCAAAGGTTTTCTGTATTTCACACTACTTTTTATTTTCTTTGTTTATTGATATTCCAAATACGTGGGTATCAAGAGTCCTGAAAAAGGATCTTGGCCCAAAATGTTGATTCCCATCTATAGATGCTGCCTGACTTGCTGAGCTCCTCCAGCACTTTGTGTGTATTTCTGTAGATTTCTTGCATCTGCAGGTCCTCTTGTTTTCCAGATACTTATGTTTCTTGAAATAACAAGCCAGTAGTAGGGTAGTGTGGCTCTGTTGGTAAAATATTGAATAAAATCATTAGAACCAGGGGGCATAGCATTGGAAGGTGTAGAATCTGTGGGTAGAATTAAGGAACAGCAAATGTTTAAAAAAAAAATCCTGATGTGAATTGTATAGAGACCTCCAAACAGTGTAATTTGTGGACCACATACTTACTAATGGGAGGTAGAAAATGTGCCAAAAGGGCAATGTTACAATAGTCATGGGAGGATTGTCATGCAGGTGATTAGGAAAATTAGGATGGTGTTGGTCTCAAGAAGATGAATTCCCAGAGTGCCTGCAAGATGCTTTTTTAGAGCAGCTTATGGTTGAGCCCAGTTGGGGATCAGCTATTCTGGATTGGGTGTTGTAATGAACCGGAATTAATTTGGTCACTTAAGTTCAACGAACCCTTAGGGGCAAGTGATCTTAATATTAAGAAAGTCACCTTGACATTAGAGAAGCTAAAGTCAAATGTGGAATAAAGAGAATTTTAGAGCACGAGAGAAGAATTGGTCAAAAATGATTTGAACATGGGCAGGGATGAAAACAGCAGCGATGGCTGGAATTTCTGGAAGCAATCACACACACACACGAATTAGTATTCTAAAGGTAAGGTGACAAAACTGTGGCTGATAAGAGAATCCAAAGACAACATAAAAACCCAAAGAGAGGGCATAGAGCAAAAATTACTTGGAAGTTAGAGGATTGGGAAGGTTTTAAAAACCAACAGAATACAACTAAAATAATTAAGGAAAAGATGGAGTACATAGGTGAGCTAGGCAGTAATATAGAAGAGAATACTAAATTTTTCTTCGGGTACATATACAGTAAAAGTGGAAGTGGATATCGGACCATGATGCTGGAGAGGTAGTAATAGGGTGGGGGTGCAAGGTGATGGCAGATGAACTGATTAAGCATTGTACATTACTCTTATCTGTCAAAGACACTGGCAGGTATATTGAAGTCCCAGATGTCAGTGGCCAAAACATGTAAAGTTACATTACTTGGGAGAAGGTAAGGTTCTTGGGAAACAAGGATCTGAAGGTAAATAGGTCACCTGGACCAGATGGTATACACCCCAGAGATCTGAAAGAGTTGGCTGAGGAGATGTGGAGGCATTAGCAATGATCTTTCGAGAATCGTGAAGGAAATTATATCCTAAGAAGTTTTCCTTCACAACTCCCCCTCTCCCAGTTTCACCTATCACCTACCACTTCCTCCACCCCTTTCACCTCCACACTTCTTCCTCTGCCATCTCATCTCCCTCCCCCCCCCCCCCCCCAACCCCCAGTCCTGATTAAGGGTCTTGGCCGGAAATGGCCACTGTTTACTGTTTCCCATATATGCTGCCTGGCCTCCTAGGTTCCTCCAGCATTTTGTGTATGCGTTGCTTGGATTTCCAGCATCCGTGGATTTTCTCCTGTTTTTGATTAAAGCAAAAGCAGGGTCATGTAATATAGCAAGAAAATTGGGGGAGTTAGAGGATTGGAAAGCTTTCACATAACCAACAGGAGACAATTTAAATAAAACACACAGGATAGACAAGATGAAAAATTAATGTAAGTGAGCCAATAATATCAAGTATCAATTTTTTTTCCAGATATATAAAGAGTAAAAGAGGCAAGACTTGATATTGTACCACTGAAAGATGATGCTGGCGAGTTAGTAATAGAGCAAAGAAATAGTGGCCGAATATAACAAGTATTTTGTGTCAATCTTCACTGTGTAAGACACTAGCAGCATAAAGACCATAAGGCATAGGAGCAGAATGAGGCTATTCAGCCCCATCAAGTCTGCACCGCCATTCTATCATGTCTGATCCCAGTTCTCACTCAACCCCATGCACCTGCATCCTCAGCATATCCTGTAATGCCCTGACAAATCAGCAAGCTATTAGCTTATGCCTGAAATATACCCACAGACGTTGCCTCCACTGCTGTCTGTTATAGAATTCCACAGATTCACTGCTGTCTGACTAAATAAAATCCTCTAACTATTCTAAAAGGTTGCTCCTCAATTTTGAGGCTATGCCCTCTGTTATGGCTACCCCACCATAGGAAAAGTCCTCACCTCATCCACTCTCTAGACCTTTCCACATTCGGTGAGTTTCAGTGAGATTTACCCCCCTCCACCCACATTTATTAAACATAGGTCAGTGCAGGAGTACAGGCCCAAGGCTGGCAAACACACCTCATATCTTAACCCCTTCATTCCTGGAATCATCTTGAACATCCTCTGGACTCTCTCCAATGTCAACATACCCTTTGAGATATGGGTCCCAAATTCTCTAAGTACAGCCTACGTCTTATAAAGAGCCAGCATTATCTCCTTGCTTATATATTCTACTTCACTTTAAATAAATGCCAGCATTGCATTTGCCTTCACCACATGCTCAGCCTGTAAATTAACCTAATGGGAGTCTTGATGGAGAACTCATATTTCCTTCTGTACTTCTGTTTGAACCTTCTCCCTAATCTTGCCAACATTCATTGTCGTACATTTCTCAATATTGTATTCCATCTGCCACATTTTTGCCCATTCTTCAAATTTGTCTGTGTCCTGCTGCAATCACATTGGTTCCTCAGCACTACCAACACCTCCAGCTATCTTTGTATCATCCGCAAATCTTGCCACAAAGCCATCAATTCCATTATCCAAATCATTGACAAACAATGTGAAAAGTAGCAGACCAAATACTGACCCCTGAAGACAATAGATGCAGGAGTAGGCCATTTGGTCTTTCAAGCCAGCACCGTCATTCACCATGATCATGGCTGATCATCCACAATCAGTACACTGCTAGAGCCTTCTCCCCATATCCCTTGACTCCGCTATCATTAAGAACTATCTAACTCTTTATTGAAAGAGTCCAGAGAATTGGCCTCCACTGCCTTCTGAGGCAGAGCATTCCACAGATCCACAACCCTCTGTGTGAAAAAGTTTTTCCCCCAACTCCATTCTAAATGGCCTACTCCTTATTCTTAAACTGTGGCCTCTGGTTCTGGACTCCCCCAACATTGGAAACCTGTTTCCTGCCTCCAGCATGTCCAATCCCTTAATAATCTTATGTTTCAATCAGATCCCCTCTCATCCTTCTAAATTCCAGTGTATACAAGCCCAGTTGCTCCAATCTTTCAACATATGACATTCCCGCCATCCCTGGAATTAACTCAGTGAACCTACGCTGCACTCCCTCCATAGCAAGAATGTCCTTCCTCAAATTAGGAGACCAAAACTGCACACAATACTCCAGGTGTGGTCTCACCAGGGCCCTGTACAACTGCAGAAGGACCTCTTTGCTCCTACACTCAACTCCACTTGTTATGAAGGCCAGCATGCCATTCGCTGTCTTCACTGCCTGCTGTACTTGCATGCTTGCTTTCAGCGTCTGATGGACAAGGACACCTAGATCTCATTGTACTTCCCCTTTCCCCAACTTGACACCATTCAAATAGTAATCTGCCTTCCTATTCTTACCAAAGTGGATAACCTCACATTTATCCATATTAAACTGCACCTGCCCACTCAACCTGTCAGTCATCCTGTATTCTCCTAACATCCTCCTCACATTTCGCACTGTCACCCAGCTTTGTCTCATCTGCAAATTTGCTAATGTTACTTTTAATCCCTTCATCCATATCAATGTATATTGTAAATACCTGCTGTCCCAGCACCGAGCCTCGCCATACCACATTAGTCACCGCCTGCCATTCTGAAAAGGACCCGTTAATCTCTTTCCTGTCTGCCAATCAATTTTCCATCCATGTCGGTACCCTACCCCCAATACCATGCACTCTAATTTTGCCCACTAACCTCCTGTGTGGGACCTTTACAAAAGCTTTCTGAAAGTCCAGGTACACCATATCTACTGGCTTTCCCATGTCCATTTTCATAGTTACATCCTCAAAAAATCCCAGAAGATTAGTCAAGCATGATTTCCCCTTTGTAAATCCATGCCAACTCGGACCTATCCTGCTACTGCTATCCAAATATGCCGCTATTTCATCTTTTATAATTGATTCAGCATCTTCTCCAACACTGATGTCAGACTAATGGAACGTGGAACAGTACAGCACATTACAGGCCCTTCAGCCCACAGTGTTGTGCCGACCCTCAAACACTGCCTCCCATATAACCCCCCACCTTAGATTCCTCCATATACCTGACTAGTAGTTTCTCAAACTTCATGAGTATCTGCCTCCACCACTGACACAGGCAGTGCATTCCACACACCAACCACTCTGAGTAAAAAACCTTCCTCTAATATCCCCCTTGAACTTCCCATCCCTTACCTTACAGCCATGTCCTCTTGTATTGAGCAGTGGTGCCCTGGAAGAGGCGCTGGGTATCCACTCTATCTATTCCTCTTATTATCTTGTACACCTCTATCATGTCTCCTCTTATCCTCCTTCTCTCCAAAGAGTAAAGCCCTAGCTCCCTAAATCTCTGATCATAATGCATACTTTCTAAACCAGGCAGCATCCTGGTAAATCTCCTCTGTACCCTTTCCAATGCTTCCACATCCTTCCTATAGTGAGGCGACCAGAACTGGACACAGTACTCCAAGTGTGACCTAACCAGAGTTTTATAGAACTGAATCATTACATTGCGACTCTTAAACTCTGTCCCCCGGCGTATGAAAGCTAACACCCTATAAGCTTTCTTAACTGCCCTATACCTGTGAGGCAACTTTCGGGGATCTGGGGACATGTACCCCCAGATCCCTCTGCTCCTCCACACTACCAAGTATCCTGCCATTTACTTTGTACCCTGCCTTGGAGTTTGTCCTTCCAAAGTGTACCACCTCGCACTTCTCCGGGTTGAACTCCATCTGCCACTTCTCAGCCCACTTCTGCATGCTATCAATGTCTCTCTGCAATCATCGACAATCCTCCACACTATTGCAACACCGCCAACCTTTGTGTCATCTGCAAACTTGCCAACCCGCCCTTCTACCCCCCACATCCAGGTTATTAATTTTAAAAAAATCACTAAATGTAGAGTTCCCAGAACAGATCCTAGTGGGACACCACTAGTCATAATCCTCCAATCTGAATGTACCAATGAGAGGGTATTTGCTGATGGTGAGGACAATATGAGTGAGGTTGATGTTTTGGAGCATGTTGATATTAAGGGAGAGGAGGTGTTGGGAGTTGTTAAAATACATCAAGACAGATAAGTCCCTGGGACCTGACGGAATATTCCCCAGGCTGCTCCACGAGGCGAGAGAAGAGATTGCTGAGCCTCTGGCTAGGATCTTTATGTCCTCGTTGTCCACGAGAATGGTACCGGAGGACTGGAGGGAGGCGAATGTTGTCCCTTTATTCAAAAAAGGTAGTAGGGATAGTCCAGGTAATTATAGACCAGTGAGCCTTACGTCTGTGGTGGGAAAAGCTGTTAGAAAAGATTCTTAGAGATAGGATCTATAGACATTTAGAGAATCATGGTCTGATCAGGGACAGTCAGCATAGCTTTGTGAAGGGTAGATCGTGTCTAACAAGCCTGATAGAGTTCTTTGAGATGGTGACCAGGCATATAGATGAGGGTAGTGCAGTGGATGTGATCTATATGGATTTTAGTAAGCCATTTGACAAGGTTCCACACGGTAGGCTTACTCAGAAAGTTAGAAGGCATGGGATCCAGGGAAGTTTGGCCAAGTGGATTCAGAATTGGCTTGCCTGCAGAAGGCAGAGGGTGGTGGTGGAGGGAGTACATTCAGATTGGAGGATTGTGACTAGTGGTGTCCCACAAGGATCTGTTCTGGGACCTCTACTTTCAGTGATTTTTATTAACGACCTGGATGTGGGGGTAGAAGGGTAAATTGGCAAGTTTGCAGACGGCACAAACGTTGGTGGTGTTGTAGATAGTGCAGAGGATTGTCAAAGATTGCAGAGAGACATTGATGGGATGCAGAAGTGGGCTGAGAAGTGGCAGATGGAGTTCAACCCAGAGAAGTGTGAGGTGGTACACTCTGGAAGGACAAACTCCAAGGCAGAGTACAAAGTAAATGGCATTATACTTGGTAGTGTGGAGGAGCAGAGGGATCTCGGGGTACATGTCCACAGATCCCTGAACGTTGCCTCACAGGTGGATAGGCTAGTTAGGAAAGCTTGTGGGGTGTTAGTTTTCATAAGTGGAGGGATAGAGTTTAAGAGTCTCGATGTAATGATGCAACTGTATAAAACTCTGGTTAGGCCACACTTGGAGTACTGTGTCCAGTTCTGGTCACCTCACTATAGGAAGGATGTGGAAGCATTGGAAAGGGTACAGAGGAGATTTACCAGGATGCTGCCTGGTTTAGAGAGTATGCATTATGATCAGAAATTAAGGGAGCTAGGGCTTTACTCTTTGGAGAGGAGGATGAGAGGAGACATGATAGAGGTGTACAAGATAATAAGAAAAATAGATAGTGGATAGCCAGCACCTCTTCCCCAGGGCACCACTGCTCAATACAAGAGGACATGCCTTTAAGGTAAGGGTGGGAAGTTCAAGGGGGATATTAGAGGAAGGTTTTTTACTCAGAGAGTGGTTGGTGCGTGGAATGCACTGCCTGAGTCAGTGGTGGAGGCAGATACACTAGTGAAGTTTAAGAGACTACTAGACAGGTATATGGAGGAATTTAATGTGGGGTCTTATATGGGAGGCAGGGTTTGAGGGTCGGCACAACATTGTGGGCCCAAGGGCCTGTACTGTGCTGTACTATTCTATGTACTATGTACTCCCTCCACCACTACCTTCTGCAGGCAAGTCAATTCTGAATCCACTTGGCCAAACTTCCCTGGATCCCATGCCTTCTGACTTTCTAAATAAACCTACTATGCGGAATCTTGTCAAATGCCTTACTAAAATCCATATAGATCACATCCACTGCACTACCCTCATCTATATGCCTGGTCACCTCCTCAAAGAAGTCTATCAGGCTTGTTAGACACGATCTGCCCTTCACAAAGCTATGCTGACTGTCCCTGATCAGACCATGATTCTCTAAATATCTATAGATCCTATCTAAGAATCTTTTCCAACAGCTTTCCCACCACAGACGTAATGCTCACTGGTCTATAATTACCCGGACTATCGCTACTACGTTTTTTTTTGAACAAGCGAGATTATTCGCCTACCTCCAGTCCTCCGGCACCATTCCCGCGGACAACGAGGGCATAAAGATCCTAGCCAGAGGCTCTGCAATCTCCTCCCTCTCTTCGTGAAGCAGCCTGGGGAATATTCCATCTCACCTGCCCGCTCTCAATGATATAACCCAGGAAGCTGACCGAAGGAATGTGGAACCCCCATTACAACCATTTCTCCCATTTCTAAACAGTTACTGTTTAGGCCTCTAATCAATACAAAGACGAAGCCACCCGTCCTTCTTTTCTACCAGGGAGGAAAAAGGTCTGATAATTCCCGCCGCGATGGACTCGCTATGTACTTCTCCATGGCCTCTCTCTCCGCTCCGGATAGGTTAAAATGGCGACTGGTGGGTAGCGAGGCCCCGGAGAGAAGGTCGATGGCACAATCATATGGGGGGGTGCGGAGGTAAGGAAAGGGTCCGTTGTTTACTGAATACCTGTGCCAGGTCATGGTATTCTGTGGGGACTCGGGACAAATCGAGGGGTCTGGGACAGGCGGGGTTGCGATAGCTTCCCTGGGAGATGGGGCTGATCGCAGACAGTTGGCGTGGCAAGACTGGCTGCATTCGGCTATCCTCCCGGTAGACCAGTCGATGTGGGGATTGTGTTGGGTCAGCCATGGATACCCGAGAACTACCGGGACTTGAGATGAATGAATGAGACTGAATCGTACCTCCTCCCGATAGTTGCCGGATAGGATCAAGGCTAGGGGCGGCGTAGTGGGTCACCCGAGCCAGCAGTTTTCCGTCCAGGGCCCGGACCTCCAGAGGGTTGGTTAGCGGCTCGCGAGGTATTCCAGCCTGGGAGGCTATGTCTTCGTCCAGCAGATTGCCCTCAGCACCAAAGCGGATATGGACAGGGACTGTCGTTGGTAATTCACGATAGCCGGGATCTGCATCCGAGTCTGGGGGGCTGAAGGGAGTATCTTCCGGCTCACCGGGACCCCCTTTTCACTGGTGAGCCTTCCCTTTTGGCCGCTGAGGGCAGGTATCCCGGAAATGTCCTGGCTGGCCGCAATAGGAGCAATCCCCAGCTCTCCACCTCCGAATTCGTTCGGCCGGGGAGAGACGATTCCATCCCAGCTACATCGGTTCCTCCCCCAGGGTGGTGGGGACGGTCGGAACAGGAGCTACACTTGGAGTGGCTGGGGAAGGGAGGCTGGCTGAGACTGGTAAGGTGGACCGTGGGCTTCCCAGAGGAACGAGGGTGAATGGTTCTTTCTCAGCCGCTCTTGAAGTCGACTATCTAATCTAGTGGTTAGCGAGATTAGAGAGTCTGGACAGACCGGGATGTCCCTCGCTGCCAGTTCATCCTTTATCTTGTCCGGGAGACTCTGTCGATACATCTCCCGTGGGGCATCGTCATTCCACCCTGATTTGCGGCTAAGGTCCGGAACTCGATGGAATACCTTGCTATGCTTCGCGAACCCTGACAAAGAGTCAGCAAGCGTTTAGCGGTGTCCTTACCTTGAATGGGTTGTTCAAAGACGTTCCTCATCTCAGCAACAAAGGAGGGAAAGGAGGAACAAACCCCTGGTTGCTTATCCTATATCGCGTTTGCCCAAGCCACCGTAACCGCCCCCATGATGTACGCAATCTTGGATTTATCTGAAGTGGAGGTACGTGGCTCTAGCTCAAAGACCAGAGAGCATTGTAACAGGAAGGCCCGGCACCTCCCTAGGTCCCCAGCGTAGGGTTCGGGCGCGTATGGTTCTCAAGGGGACTGTGTTGCTGATCCCAGGGGCGACGCCATCCCGAGCTATGCGGTTTGGGTAGCCGGGGTTCTTGGAGAGGATGGAGAAAGGGAAGCGGAAACTCGGTCCACCTGCTCACTGACCTTCCGTACATTCCTAGACAGCATCCGAAGGTTTTCCATGATCTCCCTAAGTAGTTGGTCGTGGGCGCCCAGTAGTTAGCCCTGGCTGCCGAGAGTCTGTTGTACGGGATTCGTGTCCGCTGGGTTCATTATGGCCAGTTCGTTCTGTTACACGGGTGTGGCCGTGGCCGAACTCAGGTACAGAACACGGGCGCGGAGGCAGAGTCGGGAGGCGTTCTTGCCGTAGCGAGCGTGGAATCGGTTTCCAGGAGAGTCTTTACCCGAAGTCTTCGGTTTGGAGAGAATCCAGGAGCAATGCTAAACTTAGAACTGACAGCGCTAAGAACCATGAGACGCGGTTACTCGCACCGGAGTCGACCAATGAACTGGCAATTCCTTGTTGTGATCACAGGGTCTTTATCCTGCATTTTCTGATGGAAAGCAGGTGTGTGTAGTTAGTGGAACCTGGGAATGATTGGAAATTAAACGAAGGGTTGAATAGTAAGGAGGGGGATTGCCAGAAGGTACCATGACAACATGAGGCCTAGAATACCAGCAGACTAAGACCTAGGCATACAAATTTAGAAGGATGGGTTGTTATCAGGAGAAACAGGTTCAGAGGGGAAAAGACGCTCTTCTTCCTTCCCCCAGGAGTGTTTAATAATCTGTAATTTGTTTCCCGATCAATTGGCGAATACAGACAGTTCCACTGAATTTCGGAACTGTCAACATGAGTACTTGGAAAGGGAAGACGCATAGGGCTCCTGACCGAATGAAATATTTGTGAATACTTTAGTTTGACACAGTATCATGAATTTGTGATATCCAAGCAAAGGGTCCGGGCTCACACTGCTCTGAGGAAAATGCCTGGTGGAATGCTTCCCCGCCCCGTAGCGGTCAGGATGTTTCATGTTTGCTCCGTGATACCCCGCGGGCGGTTTGGAATTGGATTTGTTTTACTGTTGTCCGTAAAGCAGTGAAGTGGATGTTTATTGAAGAGATTGTTATGCATACTATTCATGCAGACAAATTATTATATAGTGCATTGAAGTAAAACAACGGCGACACAGAATAAGGTGTAAAAACTACAGGTGAACAGTAAAGCACAATACTACAACAAGATTTATTGTGAGGTCGTTTCGGTCGTATCCGCTCTACTCTCGCCGCAACAAGAGAGAGAACCGTAAAAGGGGTCAACTCGCTGTAAGCACCTACAGGGAGAGTGAAGGGAAGGAAGAGAAGGTGGAAAGTGAATTCTAGTGGAGTGGAGTGGGAAAGCGGGTTATTGGGACTGCGGGATGAAAGAGAATCATAAATGAAGCCGGGAGCCGATAGCTGGAAGACGTGCAGATGAGGAAGCGGAATCTGGAAGGACAGATATCCATGGAATCAAATAAAGAGTTTTGATGCTGGTCGGCAAGTCATGAGGGCGTGGGTGGCGAGAAAGCGCGAGAAGCTCACCTGACTGAGAGGAAAGAGAAAGGAGAGCTTTGAGAAAATCGACGAGATTGTTTACCGGTGGTAAGAGAAAGGGATGTGCTGTAGACAACAAAAGTCACTGTGGGCCGGCTGTTGTAGGCCGAATCCTGTCAAAATGTAAAGTTTCAACTTCTCAGTAACAGGCTGCTGTGTGCAACGACTGTATTTAAGTTTACTCATCAGAAATTTGACCTTTGCATCTGGAGCATTAAACTTTATTAAAAATAAAAGTTTACTTACAACACGCGGACACAAGACAATCAATATTTGCAAGACAGTAACTACGCCCAAAATTACTGTATGATTGCTGCCGTCTATAAAACAGTCAATCCGGCGTCGTGACCACCGCTCACGGAAATCCCTCAATGTGCCCGCAACGAATAATAATATATTAATGATTTAGATGAGGGAATTAAAAGTAACATTAGCGAATTTGCCGATGACACAAAGCTGGGTGGCAGTGTGAAATGTGATGTTATGAGAATGCAGGGTGACTTGGACAGGCTGGGTGAGTGGGCAGATGCATGGCAGATGCAGTTTAATGTGGACAAATGTGAGGTTATCCACTTCGGTGGTAAGAACAGGAAGGCAGATTATTATCTAAATGGAGTCAGGTTAGGAAAAGGGGAAGTACAACGAGATTTAGGTGTTCTTGTACATCAGTCACTGAAAGCAAGCACGCAAGTACAACAGGCAGTAAAGAAAGTTAATAGCATGCTGGCCTTCATAACAAGGGGAATTGAGTATAAGAGCAAGGAGGTCCTTCTGCAGTTGTACAGAGGCCCTGGTGAGACCACACCTGGTGTACTGTGTGCAGTTTTGGTCTCCAAATTTGAGGAAGGACATTCTTGCTATTGAGGGAGTGCAGCGTAGGTTCACAAGGTTAATTCCCGGGATGGCGGGACTGTCATATGTTGAAAGATTGGAGCGACTTGGCTTGTATGCTCTGGAATTTAGAAAGCAGAGAGGGGATCTTATTGAAACATATAAGATTATACAGGGATTGGACACGCTGGAGGCAGGAAGCATGTTCCCGCTGATGGGTGAGTCCAGAACCAGAGGCCACAGTTTAAGAATAGGGGGTAGGCCATTTAGAACGGAGTTGAGGAAACACTTTTTCACCCAGAGAGCGGTGGATATATGGAATGCTCTGCCCCAGAAGGCTGTGGAGGCCAAGTCTCTGGTAGCTTTCAAGAAAGAGATGGATAGAGCTCTTAAAGATAGCGGAATCAAAGGTTATGGGGATAAGGCAGGAACTGGATACTGATTGCCGATGATCAGCCATGATCACAGTGAATGGCGGTGCTGGCTCGAAGGGCCGAATGGCCTACTCCTGCACCTATTGTCTATTGTCTATTGTCTATAAATTGCACGTTACCTAGACATTAGATATCACTCCTCCAGCCTGTGAGTGGCCTCATGGTGGCGCAAGACGAGGCCATAGACCGACATGTCGGCTCGGGATAGGGATAGGAATTGAAATGTTTGGCCACAGGGAAATTTCGCTTTATGTTGATGGACATCAGGTGCTCGAAGAAGCGTTAATTAATTTGAAGAAGTGTCTAGGCCAGAAACGTCGCGTGTTTGTTCATTTCCATAGATGCTGCCTAATCTGTTGAATTCTTTCAGCGTTTTGTGTGTGCTGCAATTAAGTTTGTTAATGGTTTACATGTGTTCTGTACCTACTTCAGCCTGGATGCGATATTAGTTTAAGTCCCGTCACTATATTGCAGAAACGTACAAAAACATTTTTTTTAATAATTCAATTGTAAGGTCCATAACCGAGACGATTTCCTCAGTGAACAGAGCAGCCCAATAACGGTTCACAATTGCTCAATGACGGCAAAATCTATGCAGCCAAGGAATAGACATCACATGATCAACAATAACAATCCTGAAAACGAGAGGTGACCCTGAGAGCGTTCGGTAACAACATTCGCTGATTGCTAGAATCGTCGTTTCTTTGTCCTTGAGATTTTACTATTCCTATCAACCTATCAATACCTCATCATAATTGCGACTTTAGTTGAATTACATCATATTTGTTTTTACCCCAGCCGTTGGAAGGCACGTCAGTCTTGTGCAGTACTGAATATTCAGTGTTCTGGAGCAAGTATAAATGAATGAACGCGGCGATTCATCAGCTCAGAGTTTCTTCAGCGAGATGGCGCGCAGCTGGAAGACAGGCTGAATCTCACACAGAATGCCATCACACAGAAATATTTTACCGCGTGAGAGCGATATGGTACACGATCACTGCCGTCATCGGTTCTCCTGGTAAGAGCATATACCAACTAACAATTGCGGTTTTGTGTGCGCGGTCTGTGAACTCGTTCAGTTACCGACAGCGTTGTGATGCCGGTGTATCAATAAGTGCGGTGCAGACATTGTGACAAATCTCTGCGTTCGATCCGAAGTTTCCTTGCTGTTTAATCCGTGCCCTCGACTGAAAATCACCTGGCGGTTGAAATAGATGCAGTATAGAAGATCGGAGATATGATTCGTGGCAGGCTGTCGAAGTGAACTCCGATAATCCAGCGCTTTTGCGCCGTTGCGGGCTATTGGTGTTACTCTGTATCAATAGAGCAACATGATCTAAATTCAAATTTAAATTATTGCGCAGTGTTTTCAGACATTGCTGCAAGTTTGATGGGAATGCAGGAAGCGGATCGCCGGTGAGATTCAGCGAGGAGAAGTAGACATATCTTGTGATACACTCACAATGAAAAAGTGTACAGATGACTTTACGGTAAGTCCGTCTCGGCCGGAAGTGTCGACTTTACTCTGTTCCGTTGATGCTGCCTGGCTTGCTGAATTCCTCCAGCATGTTGTGCGTGTTGCTTAGATTTTCAGCATCTGCAGACTTTATCTTGTTTGTGATTGGATTACATCACTTGCGAGTTAGACTCCGAAACATCAGGAGTTTCCAAAATTCAAATAAGGTTCTGTGTGCGTTTTCGTGTACCAGGCTCTCTTCCCACATAAAGTGAAGCGAGCCTTAAGTGCCAACTCAGTGGTGTCAGTTGCAGATCAGGCGGGGTAATCAGAGTGGGGATACTCCACTCTAGAACAATAAGCATTGACTCATTTAGAATAATCCTGCAGCAATCTGGAAACAAAACTAAAAGAGACAGATGTCTTGAAGTACCTATATTGCCTTTCTTTTGGAAATTGGATAGTTTAAGCACTCAAGGGTCAAATAGCGGAAAATTCAGCGGGTCAGGCAGAATCTTTCAAAACAAAAACTGAAATTCTCTGACCGGATACCTTCGGTTGTGTGCAGTAACCGCGGATTTACATTGAATTCCCCAAAGCGCCCCAGGCGATCAGTTGTCAATGCCTCCTGACCAAACCATGACTGTCTTCCAGTACCCTTTCACCCAGCACGTACGTGTGCGTGGCTTCTTCCACTCCCGCCCTACACATTTTAAACTTTCAGAAATAAGTGTCTGCAAAGTTTGATTATTGTCAATTACCAGCTTATTTCTGTCCTGAGACATAGCGAGCGTCGACAGAATAATTAACGTTCCTTTTACTGTTTTTCCAGTGAATTTAGTGGCGATTGCTATCCTGTCCTGGGGCTAGTATGACCTCTTCACCTGCACCACTCGCTACCTGGTGGCCATGGCAACGGCTGATCTACAAACCGTCATCTTTCATGTCAAATTCTGGCGGGCCAGTTATTATTACTTCCCCGGGACTTTCCTGGACATCACCCCCGTGTGCAGTGTGATCTCTGCCCTGGGAGAGGCAGCCACAGACTGTTCTGTCTGGTTCACCGTCACTTTTACTTCGCATCGGTGTGTCGCCATTTGTTGCCAGAAGCGGAAAGCAAAGTATTGCACCTGGAAAACTGCGTCTTTGGTTCTGATAACAACCTGTGTTCTGTTCTTTTTTAAAATGTTAATACTGCCCTTCGACATTCTGACAGTCAGACACATTTTAGTGACCAATCGCGTCCGTAAGGGTCTGGGGGGTCAGAGCAAGGCGGAGAACCGCAGTGACCCGGAGATGGAGAGCAGGAGGAGGTCTGTGATCTCACTTTTCACCATCTCCTGGAAACTCATCATCTTGTGGTCGGTGATTGTTGCCGAATTCCTTTATTACATCATTGCCGGACTGCATCCAAATAATTACAACGATTCGTAATACATACTTCAACACTCTGGATAATTGCTGATGATATTAATATGCTGCACAAGCACTTTTATTCATGGGCTAATTCAGTCCAAGTTCAGAGAACAGTTCATCAGCACAATGAAATATCCGCTTACGTCAATTATTCAACCAAATATTAAACAAAATATCTAACCTATTCTCCGACGCCATCGCTGTGTTTTCACCTAGACACTACAGAACTGTCGTCAACGGACACCGCGACACCGGGGAGAATTAAACTTGTTTGGAGCCCAGAGAGTCACAGCACCATTCGGCACGCGCAGCCCACGATCTCCATGTTCTACCAATTATTAATCTCATCCTACCAGTTATTTTTATTTTTTTCACCAAATTCCCGCTGTCGTCTCCAGTGGTGTCCCTCAAGGATTTCTTCTGGGACCTCTACTTCTCGTGATTTTTATTAATGACCTGAATGTGCGGGTAGAAGGGTGGGTTGGCAAGTTTGCAGACGACACAACGATTGGTGGTGTTGTAGGTTGTGTAGTGCATTGTCGAAGATTGCAGAGCGACATTGATAGGATGCAGAAGTGGGCTGAGAAGTGGCAGATGGAGTTCAACCCGGAGAAGTGTGAGGTGGTACACTTTGGAAGAACAAACTCCAAGGCAGAGTACAAAGTAAATGGCAGTATACTTGGTAGTGTGGAGGAGAAGAGGGATCTGGGGGTACATGTCCACAGATCCCTGAAAGTTGCCTCACAGGTAGATAGGGTAGTTAAGGAAGCTTATGGGGTGTTAGCTTTCATAAGTCGAGGGATAGAGTTTAAGAGTCGCGATGTAATGATGCAGCTCTATAAAATGGTTAGGCCAGACTTGGAGTACTGTGTCCATTTCTGGTCGCCTCACTGTAGGAAGGATGTGGAAGCATTGGAAAGGGTACAGAGGAGATTTACCAGGATGCTGCCTGGTTTAGAGAGTATGCATTATGATCAGAGATTAAGGGAGCTAGGGCTTTACTCTTTGGAGAGGAGGAGGATGAGAGGAGACATGATAGAGGTGTACAAGATAATAAGCGGAATAGGTAGAGTGGATAGCCGGCACCTCTTCCCCAGGGCACCACTGCTCAATACAAGAGGACATGGCTTGAAGGTAAGGGGTGGGAAGTTCAAGGGGGATATTAGAGGAAGGTTTTTTACTCAGAGAGTGGTTGGTGCGTGGAATGCACTGCCTGAGTCAGTGGTGGAGGCAGATACACTAGTGAAGTTTAAGAGACTACTAGACAGGTATATGGAGGAATTTAAGGTGGGCGGTTATGTGGAAGGCAGGGTTTGAGGGTCGGCACAACATTGTGGGCCGAAGAGCCTGTACTGTGCTGTACTATTCTATGTACTATGTTCTATGTCTCCGCCGCACCCCTTTCAATAATGATAGAACGGGTCTGGATTGAAGGATATCCAAGAACAACTCTGTAGAAATGTAAAGTCATTCGTTATTTTAGTCTTTTGCATCAGAATGAAATGAAAAAGAAAGTCAACAGTCCACAGTAAACTTGCACTTCAGCTTCGGATTAAAAGAAACTTATGGAGAAATCTTTAACAGACCAGAACTCGTGCATTGTCGAAGATTGCAGAGCAAACAGCATGTTGCATCTCCTCTGCGTTCACTCCAGTACAATCGGATGCTAATTATTATTACTTTTTCCCCCAGCCAAAACTGGTAAAACCTGAAGTACATCGACAGACGCAGTTGCTTCTCAATTATTATTCACTTCGGGACTATTCCAGTGGTGTTTATTATTGTGGCTGTCTGGAGATTTAAGTAAATGGTGCCGGGAAAGCCAAATTGTTTAATGCTACTGTGAAGTGACTTTGGGATGATACCAGTTATACATATTACTGTTTGGACAATGTAAACCCTGTTCCTGAAACAGAATCTTTCAATTTCATTTTTAATGTCATCATATTTCTGTTGTTTTTCGCGTATTGATCTCTGTATGTTATGTGTGCTTGGGATGGCAATATCTATTATGTATTATGTGTTTGCTTGTTTATTCTGTAATATTAGTTACGGACGGGCATCAGTTATCCCCCTATCTCTAATAATGGATCGGTGGTAATATAATTGTAGGACACTGAACCTAAAATTTGTCAGAAAGTATCTTTAGTACCTTTCATGAGTTCGTATTTTAAATCAAGATTTTGGTGAATAATGCTTGCCACTAGCAGGTCGCTGTGTCAGTAATTAGATTGAAATAAACGGTTGCAGGATCTTGAAATGTATTGAATAGTTTCTTGTTTCTGTGCCCCCCCCCCCCCCCGCCAACCCGGCCACCATCAGGGTCGCTCGCTCGCTGTCGTCTAGGGAAACAGCCTCGGCCCCGGCAAACTGGGTAATTCGTTTGTGTGGATGCTGTGTGAGGTACCCCACCCCACCCAAATGACAGACAATACACCAGATGCAATTAAATGATATACAGTTTATAGATATTACTGGAACTATATAATTAAAAGAGAATAAAATATAAAAGGCCCACACTTATCAAAGTTCAATCTCTTCGTGCACAAAAACCGTTGGAGCTCAAGGACCTTCTTCTTCACCTTGCGACCCCCTCGGACCACCTCGACCGGCCGCCTGGGACCAACAACGGTGGTCGACCAGACGCTCCACAGGAGTCCGTCTCCGTCTCCTCGCCGAAAGTCCCGCTTGGGGTCCGACCCCCTTAGCGGACTCACAGCACCTCGTCCATCCTCTGTCTCGCTCTCCCGCCTTCTGCCCCCAAACCCCGCGCATACAGTATCTTCAAATACACCAAAACCATAACAACTATCCCAATTGGTTAATAGCAGTCTCTTAACACCCTCTAAACCAAAATAAGCTGCTAGCGCAAAATCTCTCAGCGTTTAACACAACAAAGCCGCATTCCCCAGATTAACATAACAAAGACGCCATTTTAATTAACCTCCGCAGTAACATAAAAGTCGAAACTCCCTTACATTTCTCTGGACATTTTCTGGTTTAATCCTCTTGAACTTTTTTATTGTTTAATTTTGATATTTTTGTGTTAATCCCCTGTTAGGGAATTTCCTTTTCCACACAAGACTCAGATCCAGGTATTTGTTAGGAGTACCTTTGTTTGCATGACATGGAGCGCCGTCCCTCCGGAGAGCAACGACTCCGCGTACAATCAGTACACGCTCCGTGTTTACCGTTGATTATAACGGGTTCAGTTTATTCAACATTTCCATCGTTGGTATTGTTCCAAGGACTTCCAGGCGCAGATCCATGGCTCGCAAGACTAATGGATGCCTTTAAACTTGGGTTCCCCTGTCATAATTCTGGTATCATGTTTTCCGGAAGAAAAGGCCTTCAGCCACGTAGAAAACATACCTAATACCGATCATTGGAAGCCTTCGCCAGCCGGCATGTGCACAAAGTCCGCCTGTAGGTTGGAGAAAGGAGGCTCTGCCAGGGGAAGACGGCCTAACTTTGCGGGTGATTTCCCTTTATTATATGTTTGTCAAATCTCACATCCTTGTACAGTGTGCTTGCCCGCTGGCACCCACTGTTGTAATACCTGGTTTATAATACCTCCTTTCTCTCCGTACCCGCTCCCGTGACTTACGCGAACAAGGGCGGGTAGGACACTCTGTATGCAAACCAGCCGCCAGCAGGGCGGCGCCACACTGTTTCAGAGCCAGGAGCACATTTAGCTTTTCCCGCAGTGGGGCAGAACTTCGGGCCGCTGCTAAGTCCGGTGGGGAGCGCCCGGTGGTCGGTGTAATTTTACACACAGCTTGGACAGGACTCTGCAGTTGCACGTTTCCCGCAGCAGCCTGCTTGCCTACTTTATCTGCTGCCTCGTTGCCTGCGACGTGGGATCCGAGGCACCAGTATGTGCGTTACAATTCATTATTGCTAATCGATATGGCACCTGCACTGCCTGTAGCAGATTAGCCATCAAACTGGCGTGTTGTTTATGCTTCCCAGATGAAGTAATAAATCCGCTATTTTCAGATGGTCCCAAAATCGTGTACCACCCTAAAGGCGAAACCAGCGTCAGTATCGAACTTCCCGGCGGACAAAATACAGGTTTTAGTTATAGCGAATCACTCAGCTGTCTGTGTGGATGTGCCCAGGTGATCGGCGGCTACCTCCGGTGTCTCGTAGGGTGTGACAATCGCACAGCCTGCCGGGATCGTATGATCACTGAGCTTGCAGGAGTCGTCTGTAAAAAAAAATAAGATTGGTATTATCTGTGAGTGGGGGTGATGGGGGCAGTTGAGAGGCGGGGGTTTGGTAGCCAGCAGATCGTCCCTAGGCGAGGTGACCAGCTCGACTGCTTTCCTGTGCCTGAAATCCTGTACAACCCCAAAGGCGTGACGAGAGTCAGTGCAGATCTTCCCGACGGATGGAACACAGGCCTGGATTAAGGCAAATAACTCAACTGGCTGAGCGGATATACGTAGGTTTTCGACGGCTACCTTCAATGTCTCGTAGGATGTGACAATCGCACAGCCTGCCAGGATCGTATTGATCATTGAAATTGCAGGAGGAGTCTTCCGTAAAGAGAGTAATATCGGGATTATCCAGGGGATAGCTAACAGATCGGGTCGGGTCAAGGTGACCACCTCGACTACTTTCTCGCAATAATGAGGTTCGGGAGGACCAGGGAGAGACATCAAGTTGGAAGGATCTAGAGCAGGTGCTCTCTGAAAACAGAGTTTCCGTTTACTTAACAACATGAATCGTAGACCGCTCGAAGAGCCGTGGTAAAATACTGTGTGGCTTCTGAGTTGAGTAGCGGCAGCACTGCGTGGGAAGTCGGAAAGGGAGAGTCATGATCCAAGACCAACGGTGTGGCCTGTTCCATCGCAATGGCGGAAGCGACCACAGCACGGAGGCAGCTAGGCATGCCGCGGACCACGGGGTCAGAAGGGTCGAATAGTAGGCTACAGGCTGCCGAAGTCCACCGTGTTTTGGGTCAAGACAGACCCAGCATAACCCTCTTTTCCACGTACAAAAAGCTGGAAGGATTTCCGATAGCTTAGTAGCCCTGGTGCGCTGGCCTGCGTCAGCACTTCTTTCAGGACAGTGAAGGCTATTTTGTTTTCCATTTGCTCCGTCCATTGGATGATTCCGGCACACTTCGTTTCAAAACCCCCCGAAGGGCCCCGTCGTAGATCCTGTATTCGGCGATCCAGTGCCTACAAGAGTTTGTCATGCCTCGAAACGTCAGCATCTGCTTCTTGTTGGAAGACTCAGGAACCCGTGTGACGGCAGAAGTAGGTTCGACTCCGGTCTGCAATGTACACCCCAGGTAGGTGACTATTGTTTGGCTGTACTGGAACGTAGACAAAGAGGCTCGATAACCCTCAGCCGCCAGGTGTTTTAAAACTGTAATGGACCCCTTTCCACAGGCAGCCAGAGTTTGAGAAGCAAGTAGCTAGTCGTCGGCGTACTGTAACAGAGCGGTATCTTCAGAGAGGGGTATACCAGCCAGATCGCCTCTAGCAGCAGCGGCATACTCAGCCGGGCATTCCATGTGTGCTTGAGGAAGTCCGGTCGATGTACGTCGTTGACCATTGTCACTGAAGGCAAGTAGGTACTGGCTGTCTTCATGCAGGGGGATGTGCAAGAGGGAATAGCTGACATTGTTACAGTCTACGAGCGGCTTTCGGAGGGATTAGAGTTCAGTGTAACACTAGTGTACGGCACATCAGGCCAAATTTGTTGCACGACTTGATCAATGGCCCTCAGGTCCTGTACGAACCACCATTGCTCAGGCCTTCTCAGTTTCGTCGTCCTCGTTAGGTCGCATCTGGAATTTCCAGTTGGCAGATGATTTCCTTCCATGCAGTTCTGACATATTAGGAAATCATGTTCATGCAAGTTACAGCAGTGGTTTGACTTTGCCTTCTGCCGGGTGAGTTTAAAGACATCACCACCTCTTCCGGTGGATGAGCACGACGTCTAAGTGCCTTGTCGTGCTCCTAGCGCTCCACAACGCCTGCTGGCCTGCCTTCTTGACCGTTGGGCCATTAATCGGTCTCCTTCGCTCAATGCGCCAGGGCCAGACTTCACAGGCTGGGACAGACCCTTACCTCACCGAGGGTCGAAGACCCGTCGGCTACCCTCACCTGGTTTGGCCCGTCTGCCGAGACGGTCGACCGGCGTGTGGTCGCGGCGCCTCTTACAGCTACTTGGAGCCATAGGTGAGAGCTGAGCGCCAGGTGGGGACCAAATGTAGGCGAGCTGCTCTGAAAAGGCCACCCACCAGAGGTGCTACCCCACTCTAGACACCCCATATACCTCCTTCTCAGTTTAGAGACTGGTAAAATAGGTGTGTTACAAGAGCTCTCAGTGGGCCGAAGAACCCCTTGTTGTGGCAGGGTCTCGATCGCTGGCCTAATGCCCTCAAGGCGTCCGGGGACAGGGACCACTGTCGGGCGGGTAGGCGCCTAGTCTACTTCAATCACCCGGTGGGGTGGGCGGGGGGTTACTATCTTGACATGGCCTGCGTGATATTAATGTTAAGCCCATAATTGAGGGTTCACTTGCTGAATGTCGGCAGTTCCTGACGCGTGGGATTGGGGAGGGGCCGGGAGATGATGACGAGAACCTGTCCCTTCTGCCCGCTTGGGGATAATCATAATGATGTCGACTTTGGGGTTCAGGAATTATAGCCCGGGTTTCCTTCAATGGGGCAGGTTGACTAGTAATCTCTTCAATTGCTTTGTCGTCTTGTGTTTTGAAATGTTCGTCTCTGTGACCTTATTCATGGGATCGATCGGGCGTCGTTCATGGGGGCCTCCCGTGTACTTTTCCCATCAGGTTGGCTTGACCGAGACTTACTGGGGCGGTTTCCTACTTTAACATTTTCTACTTTTATTTATTCGTGTTATTAGTATTCTACTTTCTATTTCCTGTGCTATCCACGCTTCCTAAACAACTGGTTACCATACACGAAATCCTAGATCATCTTAAATTCCAGAAAATAAAAATATTTTGTCCATCAGGTCAGATTTTCCTCTCCCAGTTTCCTTTTTGTTCTTACCAGAACTCAGGAACTGGGCACCGGCCGGTCGGGGACGGCCTTACTCACGCCTTATCCTGGTCCTGGTCTTGATTCCCGTCTTTCGGGAAAGTCTCACAGGGAGGGATGAGATTCCTTTCCGAGGGATAGGATATAGGGAAATATAGGGATCCCATCTTCGCCGCTAGATTTTTAGGGAATTTCCTTTTCCACAGAAGACTCGGAGCCAGGTATTCGTCAGGAGACTCTTTATTTACGTGACACGTTGAGCCGATCCTCGGGAGAGCAACGACTCCGCTTACAATCTTTATTGTTGATTGGAAGGGGATGGTTTGTTCAACATTTCCATATTTGGTATTGCTCTGAGCAAGCTAGAGGGAAAACACAGGTCACGTGGCCTCGTGCTGTATAGCTACAGGCCAGAGGGAAGTGTGACGTATTCTTTTGTCTACAGCAGTCCGCCAGAGGTCGACTTCAGGATTTTTTGCTAATCCAGGCATTAGGCAATACAAACACAAGATGCCATATCACAAATAGTGCCGAGTGAGACCCCAATGCTCCTCTCCGCGCGGATTTTACTGTCTCCTGTGGTTCGATGCCTTGCAGCTTCCGTACCATAGAAAGATGGAGCCGGACATGACAGTACTCATAGTGTTCCGTAGACGCTGCTCTGCCTTCACTAGTGAGGAGGTGTTGTGGTTGGAGGTTAGATCGTTACTTATGTGCACATCAAGGAACCTCATGCCCCTGACTCTCTCCAGAGCAGAGCCATTGATGAGGAGTGGAGACTGGTCGATGTGTGCCTTCTTGGTCCGCCATCATCGTTGATCTATGTCTCATCCACTCTGACGCTCATGCTGCTGTTCTCCTACCATTTAACAAGCTCCTCTACCTCTTCTTCGTATGCTGACTCACCATTGTTGCTAATGATACCTGCCACTGTAATACCATCAGCTAACCTGATGATGTTGTTCGAGTTGAATTTGGCCATGCAGACGTCAGACAGCAGTTTGGGGAGCGGCGGACTGAGTACACAACCTGGGGGTGAGGGTGATTAGCGCTCAGCGTAATGCAGCTTGTGACGTTTTGCCAACAAGAACTGACTGAGTCTTCCCGTCAAGAAGTCCAACAACTAGTTACGGAGAGGAGTGTTGTGTCACAACGAGAGTATTTTACCCACCAGCCTCTGAGTTATGACTATGTTAACGCCCAGCTGAGGTCTGTGAGCAATAGCCTGACGTGAGAACCATCGTCTTCTCGATGGGACAAGTCGGATAGAAGGACAGGGCCATGACATCATCAGCGGAACCGTTTGAGCGGTAGAAGAACTGGAAATGACCCAATGTAACCAGAAGGTGATATTTTATTCGACCCAGTACCAACCTCTCAACACACAGCAAGACTGTTGAAGATAGTGACACTGTGTGCTATCATTTAGCCCAGTTCTCGTTGTTCTCCTGGGCACCGAAATCGCCATGGCTGCCTTGAAGCTTGAAGAGACATTAGACTCTTTCAGAGAGATTTTAAATTTGCCCGTTCAGACTTCTCTTACCGGGGCCATGTGGTCCTTTGGCAGCTGATTGGTAAGCTGTCTGGCTCTGTGGGTTTGTCTGGGTTGTCCCTGGGTAGTGTCCTCCTCACTTCGGCTCTGGCCAGACAGGGTGTCTGTTCCTCTGGAAGAGAGGAGGCTTTTCTTCAATGACACGTCATTCCATTGGTCCATTCGTGCACACAAAGCATTCAGCCTGTCAGAAATCGAGGCGTGGCAGTTATTGAGGATTAGGGTCCACTTGTAATCCGTTTGGTATTTGTACCTTGCCATATCCTCCGCGTGTCCCTGCTGTTACAAAGGTGTCTGTGCATTTTCTGCGCGACCTGCCGCATCTCCTCCCTGATGGCACGCTATCCGCTCTCTTGCTTTTTGCAGGTTTGTTCCGTGGGATCATGAATGGTTCAGGACAGGCAGATTTGAGGAGAATAGAGAAGCAAATCATACTGCGAATTTACGTGAGCAGAGGAGACAGGAACAACTAGATTAGTTGTTGGAAATATCGAAGAGTTGCAGGAATTTGAAATCACGGACTTACTGCTGATTCTAAAACGAGACACCGGTCGGATTTAAGTATTGCTTGCCTGGTATTGCAGTCTCAGTGATGCACTCCCACTGGCTCTTTACTCTGCCTGGGAGCAACGAAACACCCCCACACAAACAGCAAACACACCTCAGGTTGCTGTTACCGATAGAACTCGGGGTTTAAGACCATCATTCGCTCAGTACTAATCAACAAGCTTCAGACTTGGACTCTGCACCTCATTCTGCAACTGGATCCGCAGTTTCCTTAGCAGGAATTCAGAGTAAATGCAGATCAGTAGAAACTACTTCTTCCTCGCTGAGAGTTCTGATGGACCCTTGGATTGATCTTTCTGTGTACTGTCAATTTTAAGAGTGTGTGCCTGAGTGACGTCAGCCGCCGGCTTTCTTGGCTCCTGTTTGATTCTTACCGAGAGAGAGAGAGAGAGATAGGGAGAGGGGAGCTGTGGGACTCTGCAGCTTGTTTTGATTTAAGCAGGGACACACTCACACACAGTAAGTCGCAGTTGGAGCCGGACAATGGAGGGAAGCCAGTAACAAAGGGTCATTGGTTAGAACTTTAGAGTGCCCACAAAAGTGGGTTAAGTATCGATCCAGCACATCGATAAGTGGCTATAAGTGATTGGGACAACCTTGTGGAATCTACATATGTGTTAACCCTTGCATGGGTGGTAGTTCCCTTTGAAGACGGTGCCCCTGTGATAAGCTACTATTGGTGACGATTCGTAAGTGGATTTAGAACGACGACAGGTAAAACCTACGGCGATTGTCATCTTGTTTTACATCCGTGGAACCTGCGGAATACGACATAAAGGCCTTCTGTCGACTTTCACCTTGGTTTAGAAATATCTCTCTCACATCCTTTAATCCGTGAATGAACTGAACTTTCATACCTTACCATCTCAAGATTTTAAGTCTGGTGCCCCCCTCCCCCCCCCCCCAGCACAATAGTTTGGGAGTTATATGTACTTGTATGTATACTCATAACACTGTTAACGTTTGATTATTCTTGTTTAAGTTGCTATATTAAGTAGATATAAAGACAGTGGTTTTAACACCAAAACCAGACTTCAGGTGTGGTCTATTGCTTCTGGTTCGTTTAAACCGTTACGGGTCCGTAACAGAGTTAACACGGACACACGTGAAGAATGCGTGCTTAGTCGACTGCTGCACGATCTGTCATGTTTGTATATCTAAACGTAGCTGCAAGATTTCTGCTGTATTCGCATGTTCATATGGAATTTTTGTTGTTACAATCTCAGCTGTAGGCGAAAATTGCAAAATCTTGCAAAATTTCATGGATGTGCATGTAAGTCACGTGAGCCCTTTCCCCGCTCCCTTTTTACCGCAGATCTGCCTTGTTTCCGAGGTTCCGCGCCCAGCTCTGATGACATAAATTACAGTCCTGATTTTCCTTCAGTTATGTGTTGAAGCGGGTCGGCGGCGGAGGCGGATCGTCTGTAGGATCTTGGATTGGGAGACGACCATCACCCCCAGAGTCGGGAGTCGGGGGGAGGGTTCACTGTCCAGGCGTGAAAGCAAGTTCTCATCGCTGAGTGCTGAGGCTGGTCCCGAGTGTGGACGTCTGATGTAAGGTAGTGCATCCAGTTGACTTCCCCGATCTAGCAGCCTCTCTGCGCTTTCTGGACAGAACCGTGCGGGGTCGGTCTGTGTTGTGGGACCTTCATAACATACGGATTGAGATGAGCCGCCGCTCAACCCCTCTTTCCCTGGTCCTAAGAATGTGATGGGATGGCGATGCCGAGACTTCACACATCCGTTGAGGTTTATCCCGGGAACTTTACCTTCATCACCCAGTCCCGTACCGGGTCAAAACTCCACTCGGATCGATAGCCGGTGTCTACAATTGTTTTACATCATTCCAGGGCACAAGAAGCAGCCCTTCCACCTGTTCTGTTCTTGCAGACAGAGAAGTTTAAACCGAGTAATCGTACCTTCGGGACACTGCTCCATCTGCCTGAGTAGATCCACCTTTCGCCGGTTCAGACAAGGTAGTGAGATCAAGATCTCTCACGGCCTCTCGTTTTGTGTGGCCATCGTTCAGTTTATTTTTTGTTAACTCCATGCCACTGTTCTGCCTTGCCGAAGTGCAGCCAATGTTTTCGTTTTTATAACCCCAATAAATGCGAGAAATAAACCTCTTCCATTTATCTGAGCTTCTCAAAAGTTTGTAAACTTCAGTTAAACCTCCTTCAACAGGTGGTGCATATCAGCCACACAGATCAATACATTGCAACAGTACATTGAGGTGATATAAGGAAAAACAATAACAGAGGGTAAGAGAGCGTTATGGTTGCAGTGAGAATGCAGTGTACATCGAGTTAGACTGTGAGATCAAGAGTCCAACTTATCACGGTGGGAACATTCAATGTGCAAACTGGAAAGTTCCCTGGAGCCTGGTGCTATGTGTTTTTAATGTAATTTTAAATCTTCGACCCGGCTGAGAAGAGAGAATATCAAGGGTTATGAGGATCTTTGATGCTGTCAGCTTTACCGATGCAATGGGAAGTGCAGTCACAGTTCAGGGAGGGGAGCCTGGTTTCTGTCATGTACACAGCTGTACCCACAGTTTTCTGCAGTTCCTTTCAGTCAAGGGTAGAGCGGTAGCATTATGAGGGTGTTATGTATCCGGATGGTATTTTCTATGACGCTTTGATAAGGTTTGGGGAGGGGTAATGTGCCTAAGCCAAAGTTATTGTTGTTTGGTCGAGGTTTGTCGTTTTATGATCTTTTTCTATCATATTATTCAGTAGCCGTGTACTGCCGAATGACCACCAGTGACTGTCCTTGATCCCTCACCCACATGGTTCCATCTCCTCATTCACTCATATCTTGTGAAACCTCTCTCCGGCCAGTGTGTTCCCACCTCAATGATGGACAGTATATCAGAAAAGTTTCATCCAACATTTGACTTCATTGTGAAGTATTAGCTTGCACTCTTTATCTAACTGATGTATCCAGGATTCGTTCTATGTTAGCTAGACCTACCAGAGGTTTAATTGAATGCAGCACCTGGTAGTGTAAGAGCTACAAGCTTCCAGCCAAGGTTATAGAACATAGAACATAGAATAGTACAGCACCAACCACTTTCTGAGTAAAAAACCTTCCTCTAATATCCCCCTTGAACTTCGAACCCCTTACCTTAAAGCCATGTCCTCTTGTATTGAGCAGTAGTGCCCTGGGGAAGAGGCGCTGGCTATCCACTCTATCTAATCCTCTTAGTATCTTGTACACCTCTATCATGTCTCCTCTCATCCTCCTTCTCTACAAAGAGTAAAGCCCTAGCTCCCCTAATCTCTGATCATAATGCATACGCTCTAAACTAGGCAGCATCCTGGTAAATCTCCTCAGTACCCTTTCCAATGCTTCCACATCCTTCCTATAGTGAGGCGACCAGAACTGGACACAGTACTCCAAGTGTGGCCTAACCAGAGTTTTATAGAGCTGCATCATTACATCGCCACTCTTAAACTCTATCCCTCGACTTATGAAAGCTAACACCCCATAAGCTTTCTTAACTACCCTACCCACTTGTGAGGCAACTTTCAGGGATCTGTGGACATGTACCCCCAGATCCCTCTACTCCTCCACACTACCAAGTATCCCACCATTTACTTTGTACTCTGCCTTGGAGTTCGTCCTTCCAAAGTGTACCACCTCACACTTCTCTGAGTTGAACTCCGTCTGCCACTTCTCAGCCCACTTCTGCATCCTATCGATGTCTCTCTGCAATCGTCAACAATCTTCTACGCTATCTACAACACCACCAATCTTTGTGTCGCCTGCAAACTTGCCAACCCACCCTTCTAGCCCAAATCAAGGTCGTTAATAAAAATCACGGAAAGTAGAGGTCCCAGAACAGATCCTTTTGGGACACCATTAGTCACAATCCTCCAATCTGAATATACTCCCTCCACCACGACCCTCTGCCTTCTGCAGGCAAGCCAATTCTGAATCCACCTGGCCAAACTTTCCTGGATCCCATGCCTTCTGACTTTCTGAATAAGCATACCGTGTGGAAACTTGTCAAATGCCTTACTAAAATCTATATAGATCACATCCACTACACTTCCCTCATCTATATCCCTGGTCACCTCCTCAACGAACTCTATCAGGCTTGTTAGACACGATTTGCCCTTCACAAAGCCATGCTGACTGTCCCTGATCAGACCATGATTCTCTAAATGCCCATAGAATCTGTCTCTAAGAATCTTTTCCAACAGTTTTCCCACCACAGACGTAAGGCTCAGTGGTCTATAATTATCTGGACTATCCATACTACCTTTTTTGAACAAGGGGACAACATTCGCCTCCCTGCAATCCTCCATTCCCGTGGACAACGAGGACATAAAGATTCTAGCCAGAGGCTCAGCAATCTCTTCCCTCGCCTCGTGGAGCAGCCTAGGGAATATTCCGTCAGGCCCCGGGGAATTATCTGTCCTAATGTATTTTAACAACTCCAACACCTCCTCTCCCTTAATATCAACATGCTCCAGAACGTCAACCTCACTCATATTGTCCTCACCATCATCAAGTTCCCTCTCATTGGTGAATGCTGAAGAGAAGTATTCATTGAGGACGTCGCTCACTTCCACAGCCTCCAGGCACATCTTTCTACCTTTATCTCTAATCGGTCCTACCTTCCTTGTCATCCTTTTTTTCTTCACATAATTGAAGAATGCCTTGGGGTTTTCCTTTACCCTGCTCGCCAAGGCCTTCTCATGCCCCCTTCTTGCTCTTCTCAGCCCCTTCTTAATCTCCTTTCTTGCTTCCCTATATCCCTCAATAGACCCATCTGATCCTTGCTTCCTGAACCTCATGTATGCTGCCTTCTTCCACCTGGCTAGATTTTCCACCTCACTTGTCACCCATGGTTCCTTCACCCTACCATTCTTTATCTTCCTCACCGGGACAAATGTATCCCTAACATCCCGCAAGAGATCTCTAAACATCGACCACGTGTCCACAGTACATTTGCCTGCAAGAGCATGATCCGAATTCACACCTACAAGTTCTAGCCTTATAGCCTTATAATTTGCCTTTCCCCAATTAAAAATTTTCCTGTCCTCTCTAATTCTATCCTTTTCTATGATAATGATAAAGGCCAGGGAGCGGTGGTCACTGTTCCCCAGGTGCTCACCCACTGAGAGATCTGTGACCTGACCCGGTTCATTACCTAGTACTAGATATAGTATGGCATTCCCCCTGGTCGGCCTGTCCACATACTGTGACAGGAATCTGTCCTGGACACACTTAACAAACTCTGCCCCATCTAAACCCTTGAAACTAATCAGGCCAATCAATATTAGGGAAGTTAAAGTCACCCATATTAACAACCCTGTTATTTTTGCACCTTTCCAAAATCTGCCTCCCAATCTGCTCCTCTGTATTTCTGCTGCTACCAGGGGGCCTATAGAATACCCCCAGTAGAGCAACTGCTCCCTTCCTGTTCCTGACTTCCACCCATACTGACTCAAAAGAGGATCCTGCTACATTACCCACCCTTTCGGGGAGAAACATTTTATTTATTATGTCTTCCGCAGGCGGATACATAGTGATCAGGGACGAGATTTCGAGAGTAGACTGATGCAGGAGTTACTGAGCATGTCTGGAGTCGAGAGGTCGATAATACGCCCGATCATCCGCAAGGTGATGCCCAGCCTGAGAGCTTTATTCGGATCTTGATAGATATGCTCGGAACCCGGGAGATCAGCAAAAAGAACAAGTGGAATCAACATATGGGATATCCGCTCCATTACTAAAACTGTACATGGAATGCTACCAGCGGTTACTCGCCGTATTTTCTGATTTTTGGGCGGTTGGCGAGGTTGCCCATCATCTTTTGTTTTGCGTCTGGAGAGAAAGAACTACCAAAGAATAATTAACTTAGGTATGTGCCTGTGACGGGGTCCTGAAATACCTTTATAAACTGTGCTTTTCAAAAGAGAGAGAGAGAGAGAGAGAGAGAAGTACTCAACAACAGACACATTGTTAAAAAGGGAAAGAGAGAGTTATTTAATATCTTGCTTTTAAGAGAGAGAGAGATGAAGACTGCTTTGAGATGGTGTTATGATTTTTCGGCAGCATGTTTACATTTCTACAAGAACATGGCCTGCCTGGACATTCTTATACAGACAGAGAAGGGAGGAGCTGATTTTACAGACAGTTGGTACTCAGCACGGGGAGATAAATAGAAGGTCAGATGATAGACCTGAGACACATGATTTTGGACACTGAATGAGCTTTGTTGTGCCCACAGAAAAAGTGGGGTTTGGAAGAACGATCAGGCGGATCGCTCAGTGTCTCTCGCAGTGTGGAGAAGGTGTAACCGGTAGGGAGTTAGTTGCGTCTCCAACTCTCGCCTGGGTTGATAACTCCACCACAGAAGAACGGTCTCCTTTGTTGTGGTCACAGTCGGTGACTTTTAAAAGTGCAAGGGGTTACTTCTTTTATGTTACTGCGTAGGCTAACTAAAATGGCTTCTTTGTTATGTTATAATTAAAATGGCTTCTATGTTATGACAAATGCCGAGAAAGTTCTCTCGCTAGCAGCTTGTTTGGGTTATAGTATTGATAATAGAGCGAATGAAACAATGGGTCTCCATGCTATTCTTTATTATATGTCAGTAAGCTATTGTGATGCGCGGGTTTTGGGCAGAAGGCGCGATGGACGGAGAGAAAATGGACAAGGTGCTGTGAGCTGCCTAACGGGTCGGACCCCGAGCAGGAGTCCGAAGTCCAGGGTCTTCAGCGAGGGGAGGAGATGGAGACAGACTAGTTTGGACCGTCTGGTCGATCACCGTGGTTGCTCCCAGGCGGCAGGTCGAGGTGGTCAGAGGGGATCGAATGGTGAAGAGAGGATCGTTACTAGAGCTCCAACTGTTTGTGCACAAAGAGACTGAACTTTGATAAGTGTGGCTCCTTTTATTTTCCTTTTATATTTTATCTCTATTAATTATATAGTTCCAGTAATATCTATAAACTGTAATTCATTTAATCGTATATGGTGTATTATCTATTATTTGGCGGGGTGGGGTACATCACACAGCATCCACACAAACTTAATTACCCAGTCTGCCGGGGCCGAGGGCTGTTTCCCTAGACGACAGCGAGTTGAGCGACCCTAAGACTTGTTAGGGGGCTTACATTTGAGGGCTTTTGCCCGTGATTGGATTCAGTGGTGTGCTGTGTGGTTGCCCTGTATAAATCTGTAACGTGTGTCTCTGTGGGTTATTTGCTGGTTATTGCTGCATGCGTGGTGGATGAGGTCTTTGTTCGGGTTCAGACTATCGAAGACGAGTTGGTGGTGGGACTCGGGGCTGTCCATGCTGTTGTGAGAGAGAGGAATGAGTGACCCGATTCGGTAGTAGTGTCTGCGAATAAATGCTCCAGCTCTGGCAGGCTCCGCCCGTCTTTTGGGATATTGCCCACCCCAACAGGGGCGGAGGCATGCGAGACGTGGGCGGAGCGGATCTCTCAGTTGTTAGGTGACTGGCAGTGCTCGGTTGAGGGAGGACGACGGGGATTGGTTGTAATTTTGAGTAGGTGGGCTGTTGACGGTGTTAGAACTGTCAGGTTCAATTACCCTATAGTGACAGCTGCCAGTTATCTGAAAGAGGGGAAAACGTTTTCAGTGTATCTTCTCTGGCTAAGAGGGCAGCTAAATTGCTTGCAGTGCCAGGGGGATCATTTTAGGGGATCAGCCCTCCCTCAGTTGTTCAGCTCATCAGAGATGTGTCGGGAAAATTAGTGGAGCCCAGTGGGGAAACAGCTTGGGGTCTCTGGGGGAGCACGTTCCCAGCAATGTACCAAGGTACTTCTGAAAGGAAAAGACCCTATTCCTGAAGGCTTAGAAGGACCACGCCCCAGAGTGTCGTTACGGATAGATGGAAGCGATGCTAAAGCCATCCTGGACACCGGGGCGCAGGTCAAGTTGTTGTATAATTCGTTTTACAACCGGTGTCTGAAGTATCTACCCTTGACAACCGCAAGGGCACCGGAGATGTGGGTACCAGTGCCAGTAGTTATCGGGAAGACGATGATTGGTTAGTGAACCTGGAGTTCATGGGTGCATTGTATGGGCACCCAGCGTGTCGAGCTACTTCTGAGGACGTGTGCAGCAGCCTTGGGCCGGTACCGAATTTAAACAAGATCCAATTGTGGTACGGCCTGGGGGAAGTATCTGAGGGTGAGATCCTCTTAGGAATCGCTCCGAAATACCACGAGGGAGCGGAGTTGACCGCTGAAGACACCTCGGTGAGAGAGAGGTCGCGGCGACTGGACCCTGTAGCCGTGGAAGACATAGGCAGCGTGTGTGTGGATTATAGGACCCTGAACAGGCGCAGTCTCATTGACCAGAACACGGGCCTTAGGGCCAAAGACGCTTTTGATCTGTTTGTCTGGTGCGGCGCAGTTTAATGTGCTGGGTCTGAGGAGTGGATGTTGCCCGATCCCGACGAGTGAGGCCGATGAGGAGAAGACGGCCGTTATTGGTTCCCTAGGATTTTTCCATTCCGAAAAGATGCCACAGGGCATATCCAGAGCCCCTGCAACCTTCCCGCGGGACATGAGGAAGACCATGGGAGAACTGAAGGTGTGTGGATTTTTGACGTATGTGGATGACCGCCTAGAGCTTGGATTCGCCCGGGGGGACTATGAGGCGAGGCGAGCGGCTAACCCGGGCGAAAAAGAGTTAAAGAATTAAAACTTTCTTTCGACAAGTGCCAGGACTGGAGAAAGAGGCAATCGGAGAAAAATGACCCGACATACCAGTTGAACATCCTGGTGTTGGAACAGACAGTGGTGGACCTGGGGAGGAAAACCCAGGTCGTCAATCGGAATGAGACACTGGGGGGAGAGAGGAGACGACCCTTGAAGAATTGGAGTGCACGCTCGTGAAAGTGGAAACAGAGCAACGGGATTCTGAGCCGACACTGCGGTCATGTACTGATGAATTAATCCAGCGAGAAGAAACAATGACCCACCTTCGAAAGGATCAGCAGAAACTCAAGACATCGATCCAGAAAAGATTGGAAGACTTACAAGTTGGGGAAGACCTAGGAAGCTGTCTGACTAGGGCCAACAGAAAACCGAGAGCCCAGGGAGGCGAATTTGACTACACTCCCGAGAAGGTGAAGCAATTGAGGATAGATCTCGGAAAAGAGAAGTGGACGCTTGAAAGGAACCTGAAGATGACTATCGACAGTTTAATTGAAGTGCAAGAACTGAAAGTTGACCTGGAAGAAGTCATCAGGAAGAAAAGAACTGGAGGCTGAACATTCTTTAACTGCTGCTTTTCAGGTCAGGGTGGAAGAAGTTGGTGGGGTAACTGCGTCCCAGACTGAGATGGCCAAGAACCCAGAGTCAGAGCTGCTGAGGCTGTGGCGAGAGTTGGAGCAAATCAAACCGCAGCTATCGATCGAGGAAGTGATGAAAAATATGGATTCCAATGTTGATCTGCTGGACATGTGGTACATGCTGCCTTTCGCGAACTTCCCCATGATTGAGGAAGAGACCTTTGGCCCTTCTCCCACTGAGTCAGGTGTAGTGGGGAGGGCTAGCTGTGGGCAGCCTGTGTTACAGCAGGACCAGGAAGAAAAATAAGCGGGGCCCCGGACACGGGACAGGGGATTCCGAGTTGCAGTGGAGGATTGAGAGAGAATTTGGCAAGGGACCCGAGGTATCCCCCGTAGTGTCCGAGCCTTAAGGATTTAGGTGAGGGGGTACGAAGGTCTCGTAGGATTAGGAAACTTCCAGCTAAGTTGGCTTATGTAGCGCCCGTGGGACGGGCGTAAGGTCCACACTTTGCGGTGCAATGTCACAGTGTGTACCTGGATTGGGATTTTGTGTCTGCAGGAAGGGTTGGCGAGTTATTTAAAAGCCATGAGGACATGACTTTATTTGGTGGGGGGAGAATGTAAGGGGTTTCTTCTTTTATGTTACTGCGTAGGCTAATTAAAATGGCTTATTTCTTATGTTATAATGAAAATGGCTTCTTTGTTCTGTTAAATGCTGAGAAAGTTCTCTCGCTAGCAGCTTGTTTGGGTTACATTATGGATAATAGAGCGGCTGAACCAATGGGTGTCCATGTTATTCTTTCTTGTATGTCTGTAAGCTATTGTGATGCGCGGGTTTTGGGGCAGAAGGCGCGATGGACGGAGAGAGAATGGACAAGGTGCTGTGAGCTGGCTAACTGGGTCGGACCCCGAGTAGGAGTCCGAGGTCCGGGGTTTTCGGTGAGGGGAACAGACTCGTGTGGACCGTCTGATCGACCAGCGTGGTTGCTCCCAGGCGGCAGGTCGAGGTGGTCAGAAGGGATCAAATGGTGAAGAGAGGATCGTTACTAGAGCTCCATCTGTTTGTGCACGAAGAGATTGAACGTTGATAAGTGTGGCGCCTTTTATTTTCCTTTTATATTTTATCTCTGTTAATTATATGGTTCCAGTAATACCTATAACCTGTAAATCATTTAATCGTATCTGATTTATTATCTGTTATTTGGGCGGGGTGGGGTACATCACACAGCATCTACACAAACTAATTACCCAGTCTGGCGGGGCCGAGGGCGGTTTCCTCAGACGACAGCGAGTTGAGCGACCCTGAGTCTTGTTAGGAGGCTTACAAAAGGAGTTCGTAGGACAACAGGAAGATCGACTTCGCCAGCTCACCGGAAGACTGAAATCTCTCCCTCTCTCTCTCTCCATCACTACTCAACTAATACCACGGACTGAACTGAACTTTACTCATGCAACACACATCAAAGTTGCTGGTGAACAGGCCAGGCAGCATCTCTATGAAGAGGTACAGTCGACGTTTCAGGCCGAGACCCTTCGTCAGGACTAACTGAAGAAAGAGCTAGTTAGAGATTTAAAAGTGGGAGGGGGAGGGGGAGGGGGAGATCCAAAATGATAGGACAAGACAGGAGGGGGAGGGATGGAGCCAAGAGCTGGACAGGTGATTGGCAAAGGGGATATGAGAGGATCATGGGACTGGAGGCCCAGGGAGAAGGAAAAGGGGGAGGGGAAACCCAAAGGATGGGCAAGGGATATAGTCAGAGGGACAGAGGGAGAAAAAGGAGAGTGAGAGAAGGAATGTGTATATTTAAATAACGGATGGGGTACGGGGGGAGGTGGGGCATTAGCGGAAGTTAGAGAAGTCAATGTTCATGCCATCAGGTTGGAGGCTACCCAAACGGAGTATAAAGTGTTGTTCCTCCAACCTGAGTGTGGCTTCATCTTTACAGTAGAGGAGGCCGTGGATAGACATGTCAGAATGGGAATGGGATGTGGAATTAAAATGTGTGGCCACTGGGAGATCCTGCTTTCTCTGGCGGACAGAGTGTAGGTGTTCAGCAAAGCGATCTCCCAGTCTGCGTCGGGTCTCGCCAATATATAAAAGGCCACATCGGGAGCACCGGACGCAGTATATCACCCCAGCCGACTCACAGGTGAAGTGTTGCCTCACCTGGAAGGACTGCCTGAGGCCCTGAACGGTGGTAAGGGAGGAAGTGTAAGGACATGTGTAGCACTTGATCCGCTTACGAGGATAAGTGCCAGGAGGGAGATCAGTGGGGAAGGATGGGGGGGGGGCGGGGTGAGGGACGAATGCACAAGGGAGTCGCATAGGGAGCGATCCCTGCGGAAAGCAGAGAGAGTGGGGGAGGGAAAGATGTGCTTAGTGGTGGGATCCCGTTGGATGTGGCAGAAGTTACGGAGAATAATATGTTGGACCCGGAGGCTGGTGGGGTGGTAGGTGAGGATCAGGGGAACCCTATTCCTCGTGGGGTGGCTGGAGGATGGAGTGAGAGCAGATATGCGTGAAATGGGGGAGATGCGTCTGAGAGTAGAGTTGATGGTGGAAGAAGGGAAGCCCCTTTCTTTAAAAAAGGAGGACATCTCCCTCGTCCTGGAATGAAAAGCCTCATCCTGAGAGCAGATGAGGCGGAGGTGGAGGAATTGCGAGAAGGGGATGGCATTTTTGCAAGGGACAGGGTGAGAAGAGGAATAGTCCAGATAACTGTGAGAGTCAGTAGGCTTATAGTAGAGATCAGTAGATAAACTGTCTCCAGAGATAGAGACAGAAAGATCTAGAAAGAGGAGGGAGGTGTCGGAAATGGACCAGGTAAACTTGAGGGCAGGGTGAAAGTTGGAAGCAAAGTTAATAAAGTCAACGAGCTCAGCATGCGTGCAGGAAGCAGCGCCAATGCAGTCGTCGATGTAGCGAAGGAAAAGTGGGGGACAGATACCAGAGCAGGTAAGGAACATAGATTGTTCCACAAAGCCAACAAAAAGGCAGGCATAGCTCGGACCCATGCGGGTGCCCATAGCTACACCTTTAGCTTGGAGGAAGTGGAAGGAGCCAAAGGAGAAATTATTAAGAGTAAGGACTAATTCCACTAGACGGAGCAGAGTGGTGGTAGAGGTGAACTGATTAGGTCTGGAATCCAAAAAGAAGCGGAGAGCTTTGAGACCTTCCTGATGGGGGATGGAAGTATATAGGGACTGGACATCCATGGTGAAAATAAAGCGGTGGGGGTCAGGGAATGTAAAATCATCGAAAAGTTTAAGAGCGTGAGAAGTGTCACGAACATAGGTGTGAAGGGATTGAACAAGGGGGGATAAAACCGTGTCGAGGTATGTAGAAACGAGTTCGGTGGAGCAGGAGCAAGCTGAGACAATATGTCTGCCAGGACAGGCAGGTTTGTGGATCTTGGGTAGGAGGTAGAAACGGGAAGTGCGGGGTGTGGGAACTATGAGGTTGGTAGCAGTGGATGGGAGATCCCCTGAGCGGATAAAGTCGGTGATGGTGTGGGAGACCATGGCCTGGTGCTCCTTAGTGGGGTCACGATCGAGGGGTAAATAAGAGGAGGTATCCGCGAGTTGTCGTTGTGCCTCGGCAAGGTAGAGGTCAGTACGCCAGACTACAACAGCACCCCCTTTATCGGCGGGTTTAATAGTAAGGTTAGGATTAGTGCGGAGGGAGTGGAGAGCAGAGCGTTCGGAAGGAGTGAGGTTGGAATTGGAACAAGGTGTGGTGAAGTCAAGACGGTTGATGTCCCGTCGGCAGTTAAGCAATAAAGAGATCCAGGGCAGGCAGAAGACCCGAGCGGGGTGTCCATGAAGAGCAGGAGGGTTGAAGACGGGAGAAAGGGTCATCGGTGGGGGTGGAAGAGTCCTCGCCGAAGAAGTAGGCTCGGAGACGGAGCCGGCGGAAGAAGAGTTCCGCGTCATGGCGAACGCGGAACTCGCTGAGATGTGGGCGAAAGGCGACAAAGGTGAGGCCCTTACTGAGGACAGAGCGTTCTGCCTCAGACGGTTGAAGGTCGGAGGGGATGGTAAAGACCCGGCGCGGATTAGAGCTGCGATCAGAGGGGGGAGGGGGGAGGGGGGAGGCTGGGGGTATCAGTGGAGACGGAAGGATTGGGGTGAGAGGAAGATGGAGCCTCTGAGGGCCCAGGAGCTGACGATGGGATCTGGGGGAGACGGGGTTGCAGAGTTGTGGTGGGGGAAGGGGAGACGGGAGTCACAATAGCAGCACATGAAGACCCGGCCTAGAGTTCAAGGCTGGAATCTTGAGAGCTCGGATCAGGGCGGGGAGGGGGGAGGCTGGGGGTGTCAGTGGAGAGGGGAAGGTTGCGGTGAGAGGAAGATGGAGCCTCTGAGGGCCCAGGAGATGATAGTGGGATATGAGGGAGACGGGGTTGCAGAGTGGTGGTGGGGGAAGGGGAGACGGGAGTCACAATAGCAGCACATAAAGACCCGGCCTGGAGTTCAAGGCTGGAGTCGCAGTTGGTGGTTACGCAATCGCTTTGAAGGTGTCCATGGTCGTTGCTAGAGTCCGGGTTTTGAATATGCCCTGAGGTGTTGGAACCGGAGAGATCAATGGCAGCGGCCGCAATCTGAAGTTCATGCGTCCGGGCCAGCAGGCTCTGGGGTCTGCAAATGTAGGATCTTGCGATCATTGCCTAACATGACAAAGTCAAAAAAAGGGCGATTGCAGGCATGGATCCGACGGAGGATAAAATAACGGGTGGGACCATTACAGACGGCGAAGAAAGTGTTCCGAATGTGTGGAAGGGTCTGGGATAGGGACACCAAATACCTTCTCATGGCGGAGAGGGTCGCCTTCAGAGCTTGACGGCAGAACTTTACTCATCACCTTAAGACTATCTATTTACCCCTAGACTTGAAGAAGCTTGGTTTTCAGATATTTCCACACTTACCGATATACTTACTTATGTAAAGTCATTGCTTACCTGTTTGATTTATCTGAATTTATATCACTGTATTGCGTAGTTACTAATAAATATCATTAGTTAATTGCGATAGTGGACTCCAAAGTGTTTCCCATTTCTGCTGGTTCTTTAACCCATCACGGGGTACGTGACAAGCTACACAAACAAAGTGGACAACTCCTGAGCTAATCGATGATTTGTCCATGATCACGTAGAAAGAAAAAAGCTGTGGTATCATTTGTGGATCTTTGTTTCCCTTCTGCCGTCATCAAAGATGCCCTCACCCGCATCTCCTCCATTTCCGCACTTCGGTCCTCACCCCATCCTCCCGTCACCACAAAAGCGACAGAGTTCCCCTTGTCCTCACCTACCAGCCCACCAGCCTCCAGATCCAGCACATTATCCTCCGCAACTTCCGCCACCTTCAACAGGACCCCACCACTAAGCACGTCTTTCCCTCTCCACCCCTCTCCGCTTTCCGCAGGGATCGTTCCCTCCGCGACTTCCTGATGCACACGTCCCGCCCCACGGATCTCCCACCCAGCACTTATCCCTGTAAGCGTAAGTGCTACACCTGTCCCTACACCTCCTCTCTTGCCGTCATTCGGGGCCCCAACAGTCCTTCCAGGTGAGGCAAAACTTCACTTGTGAGTCTGTTGGCGTCATCTGTTGCATCCCGGTGCGGCCTCCTCTACATCGGTGAAAACCGACGCAGATTGGGGGACCGCTTCGTCGAGCACCTCCTCTCCGTCCGCCACAACAGACAGGATCTCCCGGTTGCCACCCACTTCAGCTCTGCTTCACATTCCCATTCAGATATGTCCATACATGGCCTCCTCTACTGCCATGATGAGGCTAAACTCAGGTTGGAGGAGCAACACCTCATATACCGTCTAGGTAGTCTCCAGCCCCTTGGTATGAACATAGAATTCTCCAGCTTCCGGTAATCCCCTCCCCCTCCCTTCCCCATCCATATTTCACTCTGCCCCCTCCCCCAGCTGCCTATCACCTCCCTCATGGTTCCGCCTCCTTCCACTACTCATTGTGCTTTCCCCTATTCCTTCTTCACCTTTCCTGCCTATCCCTTCCTTGCTTCCCCTCCCGCACCGCTTTATCTTTCCACTTACTGGTATTTCACCTGACACCTACCATCCTTCTCCTTCCCACCCTCCCCCCACCTTATTTATAGGGCCTCTACCCTTCCCTCTTCAGTCCTGAAGAAGGGTTCCGGCCCGAAGCGTTGACTGATAGTTTCCACGGATGCTGCCCGACCTGATGGAAATAGAGAGAGAGTTGGAGGCATGACCTTGTGAAAGAGGGGAGAGGCTCGGGATATGGAGAGTCTGAGAACCAGGAAGTGGGCAGAGGCTACTGGAAGCGGAAGCTGCATTATTGGGAATATGGAGAGAGAAAGAGATTGTGTCATGAAATGGAGAGAGCTGGATTGTTGAGCGAGGTGCATAATATAGAAGTAAATAATGAAGGGGAGAAAGCTGTGAAAAAGGGGAGGGCAGTGATATTGGGAGAAAGAACGGAGGGGGTAAATGGATGAAAAGAAACGGGAGGGCGTGTGGATGAATGGAGAGTGGATGTAGGGAGACGTGATAAAGTAGGAGAGAGTGTTAACAAAGTCACGGAATATGTCAGGAAGGAGAGGGAAAGGAGGGCAGAGATGGACAGAGAGGGATGTAGGAGACAGAGTAAGGCGGAAAGTCGAGTTGCAGGATGAGAGCGATGTGGAGACATAGGGGAGAAAGTAGGGTTAAAATGGAGTGAATGGGGATGAGGAGTGAGGGAATGGATGACGAGGATAGAACGAGAGAAGGATTGGGGTAGGATGAAGGAGGAGAGTGGATAAAGATGCGAGCGAGGGAGAAGGAGAAAGATAAAGGGAGTGAGGATGCGTAGAGAAGGCTGAAGCAGAAGGGGGGAGGAAGTAGAGAAGGATAGTTTTAAGGATAGAGGGAGGAGGAGAGCGGAGAGAGGGATATTGTAGAAAAAGGGAGAGGAAAGTCTGTATTTCATAACCGTCTATCCAACACTTTTTTCCTGGGATGGGGGAATGTGGGTGACCTCTGTCTGTCTTTTTGTGTAGCTCAACCAAATCATAATCCTTCGGCATACCCTCCACTCTCCCCGTTCTCGCACGCATTACCTCCCACACCCCCAAATTCCTTTCTCACTATTTCACCTCTCATTATGTTGCCCTCTCTCACCGTCCCGTCCACTTCCTCGACTTCCCACCCAGTTCCTGTCGTCAGCCCTCCCCGCTCCCTCTGAGGCGTGATAGCCAACTCCCGCGGATTCTCCTTTGTCCTGATTCCGCCCTCCCATTAACTAAACCCTCCTTTATCTACTGCGCACGCTCCCCTAATTCCCCACACGCCACTCTCCCCTCTCTCTAAAGGCAAAATCCCACCCACGCGGGGGTTTCTACCCTCTCTACAGGATTCAGCAAAAGAGGGAGGCTGGTTTGAAAGGGTGAAAGAGAGATCAGCAGATGCCTGAAATCGATAGTAAAACACTAAATATGCTGCAGGCATTCAGCAGGTCAGCCAGAATCTATGCAGTGATATGTATAGACCACATCAGGACAGTTTTATTTCTCAGTATTTCCGGGAGAACGGGCTTTCCACGCCCGTTTTAGAGAATAGTGTTCCAGGGACTAATAGCAGCAGAATGAACGGCGTCTTCTACAGGAAGCAATGATCGATGTCCCAGAACATGGCTTCAGAGAGCACCTTCCTCCCATGGCTGTACAGCGGATGGTGCTGGCCGCTGGAAGAGAAGGAGAGAATGAGTGAGAGGGAGAGAGAGAGTGCGGGCAAAGAGATAGATTGAGAGGGAAGAGATTGGGTTTGAGGGTGAAAAATGAGGAAGAGAGAATAGGATAGAGAGAGCGAGTGGAAGAGAGGGAGTCAGAGAGAGGGAAGGAGGAGAGGTAGCGTGAGGGAATGGCGGAGTGGGGACTGAAATGGACGACCAAAGCGAGGGGAGAGAGATAAAGGTGAGATAGCAATGGCGAAAGTGTACTGACAGTGTGCGAGAAAGAGAGGGTGTGGTGGTAAGATTGGGAGGGAAGAATAGCAGGTGGGAGAGTTACAGTCACAGAAAATTACAGTAGAAACCGTCCCTTAGCTCCAAACACTTCACGTCAAACCATTTAAAATCCCTGTTCCATCGATGTGCACTGGGACCGTGGTCCTTCGTACCGCCAGCATCCATGTACCGATCCAAATTTCTCTTAAACCTTGTAATCGAGCTCGCATGCACCACTGGCACGAGCAGCCTGTTCCATAATATTACCACCCTCTGAGTGAAGAATCTTCCGCTCCTGTTTACAATCACCCTATCTATACCCTCATAATTTTGTACTCAAACCCATTTTCCTGCCTTCTGTAATCTTTCATGCCCTGACAAATTAAGAAATTATCAACTTCCGCTTTGAACAGGCTAAATTCCCAGCACCACATACGCCTTTGGCAAGAAATTCCACAGATTCACCATTCTCTGGCTATAGCCTTTCATCCTAACCTCCGTTTTAAATGGAGAATCCTCTTTACTGAGGCTGCGCCCTCTGTTCCCGGGCATCCCACCAATCTATATTTCTGCAAATGTACTCTATGTAATCCATTCTATATGCGTTAAATGTCAAATGCGATCTTCCCTCATCATATTAAATTAATGAGAGTAAACGCCAAAAGCCATCAAACCATGTTCAAACGATAAAGCCTGAATTCCAGGAATCTTGGGATTTTCCTTTGAGCCTTCTGTAAAATATCAGCACATCCTTGCTTGTATAAGCGGCCCCAGAGCTGCTAACAACCAAGTGAGTCATCTCCAGTACTTCATAAAGCGTCAGCATTACATCCTTGATTTTACAAATTGATTCCCCTCGAAATAAATGCTAACATGGCATTTGCTCTCCGCGACACTGTCTTAACCGGCAAATTAACTTTTAGGGGGCTGCTGGACAAGTCAGTTTGCACCTTAATTGATTTGTATTTTCGCTCCATTAAAAAAATAGTCAATCCGTTCATTTCTTCTACAAAGTGCATGCCCATACATTTCCGACACTGTATTTCATCTGCATTTCCTTGCATATTCTCTTAATCTGTCTTGGTGTTTCTTCACAACTTCCTCAAAACTATCACCCGCTCCATTTCTTCAATGCAGACGATGTGGATTTTACAGCAGATTTTACTTGGGGAAGAACTGTTTGATATTGGGTGTTGTGTGATAGCGCATATTTCATTAGGGAATGTAATGTAAACATTAAGGAGACAGTGACCATAATATCATTAAATTCATATGCAATTTGGGAGGGAGAAGCATAAATCAGGTGTACTGGTATCGCATTACAGAAGTATGAGAGAGAAGATTGTTCTCGTGTATTTGAGGCCGATGCTTGCTGGGATGATGGCAGAACAAAGGGAGCTGAATCATCTGCCAATTATTCACAAGGCGTTGGATAGGAATCTCGACAAGCAGAGGTAGGCAACCGTGGTGGACAAGGGAAGTTAAGAACTGTATAGAATGGCCAAGGAAAGGAATTATAATATATCAAAGATGAACGGAAAGTTGGATGATTGAGGTGTTTCTAAATTCCAACAAAAGGCAACTGAAAAAAAAACATTTGAAGGGAAAAGATGGCAAATGACGACAGACTAGCCCATAATATAAAGCAAGACACTAAAATGTTTTTATTTATATCAGGAGTAAACAAGTGGGGAGAATTCATATTGGACAACTGGAAAATGATGCTGGTGAGGTAGTCATGGGCTGCAAGGAAACGGCAGGAGACCTTAATAAGTATTTTGCATCTGTCTTCACTGTGGAGGACATTAGCAGTGTGCCAGAGGTCTGTGAGTGCCAGATAGCAGGAGAGAGTGCCATTATTATTACAAATGGAAAGTTACCTCAGAAGAGTTAATCTGGATAAGTCAGTTGGACCAGATTCACTACATCCGGAGTTCTGAAAGAAGTTGCTGAAGAGTTAGCAGATTCATTGGGTATGATCTTGCAAGAAACAACTTGAAAAGATACTTGAAAAGAGAGTACTAGCACATTGTAAATGTCACTCCACTCTTTAAGAAGGGTGGAAGGCAAAGGAAAGGTAATTATTGGCCAGCTAGCCTAAACTCAGTGGCGAAAATCTGTTGGAGTCCATTGTTCAGAAAGAAGTTTTGGTGTAACTGGAGGATAATGATATTGTAAGTCAAAGTCAGCATGGTTCTGTGGAGGGTAATCTTGCCTGTAAAATCTTTTATGAACTTTTCGAGGACGTTACAAGCAAGGTGGACCAAGGAGGGGGAGGGGATGTCATTTACTTCAATGGTAAGAATGGATTTAATAAGGAGCACACATGAGGCAGCTTCACCAGATATGTTCCAGTGTCATTACAGGAAAGATACTGGAGTGCAGATGGAACGGCTGACACAGGGTAGCTGGCAGCAACTGGGAATAGTTGGCTCCCAGTGGCTAGTGGGGATTGTCAAGTATCAGTATTGGGACTGTTAATTTTCACATTATTTGTCAATGATTTGGATAATGGAATTGATGGTTTTGTGACAATGTTTGCAGATTAATGGAAGATTGGTGGAGAGGATGCAGTGCTGAGGAAACATACGATTGCAGCAGGATGTTCATAGTCATAGTCATAGTCATACTTTATTGATCCCGAGGGAGATTCGTTTTCGTTACAGTTGCACCATAAATAATTAAATAGTAATAAAATCATGCATAATTAAATAGTAATATGTAAATTATGCTAGGAAATAAGTCCAGGACCAGCCTATTGCTCAGGGTGTCTGACCCTCCAAGGGAGGAGTTTTTTAAAGTTTGATGGCCACAGACAGGAATGACTTCCTATGATGCTCAGTGTTGCATCTCGGTGGAATGAGTCTCTGACTGAATTCAAAAAATTGGTAGCTGTAATAGAGTGTTGGGAAATGCATGATGATGCACTTTAGTAAAACGAACAAAAGTGAAGTCTATTATCTAAATGCGGAGAAAGTGCAAACATCAAAAGTGCAAAGGGATCTTAGAGTGCTCGTGCATGTTGAGTTTCTGGCGAAGAAGGCCAATGCAATGTTGGCATTTATTACAAAGGAGTAGAACATAAAACAAGAAAATAATGTTCAGGTTTTATAAGTAACTAGTCAGGGCTCACTTGGAGTATTGTCAACAGTCTTAGGCAACATAATTCAGAAAGTTTGGTTGCCATTGGAGAGAGTTCAGAAGAGGTTCCAGAGGATGATTCCAGAAATGAAGGATTTAAAGTACGAGGAGCATTTGCAAACTTTGGGTCTGTACTCAGTGGAACTTAGAAGAATGCGGGGCAATGTCATTGAAAGCTACCGAATGTTAAAAGGACTAGACAAGTTGGATGTGGTGAGGCTGATTCTTCTGGGGAGGTGTTAGGAAGTAGAGGGCACCTCCTGAAAATTGAGCGGTGACTCTTTAGAACAGAGGTGAGAAAGAGTTTTTTCTTAGCTAGAGAGCAGTAAATCTCTGTAATGCTCAGCCGCAGACAGATGTGGGGGCCAACTCCATGGGTATGTTAAAGATTGTTGATCGTTTTCTGAACTGCCAGGGCATCAAAGGAAATGGCAAGTAGGGCGGTGTATGGAGTTGAATAGCATCCATTATCAGCGATGATGTAATGGCGGAACAGATTCGATGGACTGAATGGCCTACTTCTGCTTCTATGTCTTATTGGCTTATGGTCTGCACCTATCGTCATAAGTCTGCAAACTTTGCAACAAAGCCATTCATTCACCTAAATCATTGACATATAACGTAAAAAGAGTGGTCCAACACAGACCCTGCTGGAACGCCACTAGTAACGGACAGCCAAACTTTATTCCCACTATATCCTTCTGCCTATGCTCTATCCATGCGAGAATCCTTCATGTAATTCCAAGGACTCGTTGTCTGTAAAGCAGCCTCATGTGTGTCACCTTGTCAAAGACCTGCTAAAAATGCAAGTGCGGAAGATCAACCTATTCTCCTCTGTGTATCCTGCTTTTATTTCTTCAAAGAATTCCACAGATTTGTCAGGCAAGGTTTTGCCTTGAGGAAACCATGTTGTCGACGGCCTATATCATAATATGCCTCCAAGTACCATAAGGCCTCATCCTTAATAATCGACTAGACATCTTCCAACTGTGGAGTTCAGACTAACTGGCCTATCATATCCTTTCTTCTGCTCTCTCACTTCATGAAGAGTGCAGTGACATTTGCAATTCTCCAGTCCTCCAGAAACATTCCGGAATCCATTGATTGTTGATAGATCATTACTAGTGCCCCCATGATCTCCACACCCACCTCCTTCAAAGACCATATATTGTGATGTAATTATAAGTCCTATTGTCTAATTATTTTTCACTCACTCACCACAGCTCCCAGGCTTTCAGTCCCTCTCAATCAGTGCCTTTCCTCGCTGCCCAAAACAGGAGTCCCAACAGACGAGAAGCTAAATTTCAGGCCAAAACTTACCGCCCAATGTCACACAGCAAGCAAGCACCAGCAAGGTAGAGAGAAAGACAAGGACTCTCACGGAAGGAGTCATCGGGAATATGGCCCTGTGATGGAGATCGTTCAACGACACCTCTTCACACAGGAGTGACTGTAAACTAATCTGAGAAGACAGGTGCATTTATTTGGTAGATTATCGTGTACATGTCATCAAAGACACGGTCAAAGACTCGACTCAGGGCGCTGGGTGAGATGTGTACTGAGGACAGTGTCAGTCCTTGTTTACTCCACAAGGCGCCGACGGAGGAGCACATTCTGTTCCTCCTGTACAGACATTCAGGAGACAGGCAAGCAACGCACGGCTGATTACTGTGCTTTATCTGTGAGGTAGCGACATGGCGAGGAAAGTACAGAGCATTGTACAGAGTAAACAATGTGAAACATAGTAGTCCCAATAATGACCACAGAGGACCACCACTAGTCACCGAGTCAACCAGAAAAGAACCATTTTATTCGCAGCCTCCTGCATGCCAGGCATTCCCCTATCCATGCCCATATCTTCCCTGCAACACCATTTGATTTCATCTTGTCAAGCAGCTCCATATGTGGCACCTTAACAAACATGTTCTGAAAATCCAAGTAAATAACATCCACACCCTCTACTTTGTACACCCTGCTTATTACCTCCTTCATGAACTCTAACAGCTTCGTTAGACAAGATTTTCTTTCACATAAACCTTGCTGACTTTGACTTACTTTTTGACTTACTTTATCATTAGTATTCTAGTACTTCGAAACCTCATCCTTACCAATAGACTCTAACTCTTTCCCAACCACTGCGGTTAGGCTAACTGCATATAATTGTCTTCATTTTTCCTTCCTCCATTCTTAAAGAGTGGAATAACATTTTCAAACTTGAAGTCCTCCGCTACCATGAGAGAATCAAGTGACTCTTGAAAGAATATACCCAATGCATCCATTATCTCTTCAGCAACCTCTCTCAGGATGTAGTCTATCCGGCCTAGGTGACGTATCCACACTAAGATGTTTGAGTTTGCCAAGCACAGTTTCCATTGTAATAGCAATGGGACTCACTACTACTCCCTGACACTCACCGTTCTCTGACCCATTGATAGTGCCGTCCAGAGTGAAGAAAGATGCACCATACCTTTCAAGTTCATCAGTAATTTCCTTGCCTCCCATTACTAGCTCACCACCATTATTTTCCAGTGGTCTAACATCAACTCTCACTACCCTTTTACTCATTATATAACTTCAAAAAAACCCTTGTTATCGTTTTTTATATAATTGGCAAGTCTATCCTTATATTTCTTCTTTTCCCTACTTATAGGTTCTGTTGGATTTTAAACGCTTTCCAAACATCCACCATCCTACTCATATGAAATACGCTTTCCTTGTCTTTTAAGCAGATGTTAACTTCCTTCGTCAGCCACGATTGCCTATCCGTGCCAATTGAGAACGTATTATTGAGTGGGAAATATCTTTCCTGTGCCATGTGAACTATCCCCAGAATCTTTAACCATCTCTGTCCTGCCATCATCCCTGCCAGTATCCTCCTCCAATACAACTGGGCAAGCTCCTCTGTCATACCGCTGCAATTCTCTTTATTCTTTTGCGATACTGATGCATGCGAGTTATGTTTCTCACTTTCAATCTGCAGTATGAATTCAATTATATTACAATCACTGCCTCCTAACTGTTCCCTTACTTAAAACTGACTAATAAAATCCAGTGTTATTGCACAGCAGCCAATCTAAGATAGTCTTTCCCCGAGTAGGCTAAAGCACAAGCTGCTTTGAAAAGCCATCTCATAGGCATTCGACGTTCCCTCTCTTGCGATTCGACAACAGCCTGAGCTTGCCAATACCCTTGCATATTGAAGTCCCCCATTACAATTGGGCTACTACCCTTATTACACGCCTTATCCAACTCAATTCGCAATCCCAACCCCACATTTTGGGTACTATTTTGAAGTCTATATATGATTCCTATAATGGATTTTAACCCTTGCAGTTTATTAACTCCACACATAAAGATTCGACATTCTCTGACCAAATGTCACCTCTTTCTAAAGAAACACTTCTATTTCTTACCAACAGAGCCATACCACTAACTATGCATTTCTGCCTGTGCTTTCAATTAAAAAAAAAGTATATCCTTATCTCACAACTATGGGCTTCTTTCAGCCGCACTTAGTGATGCCCACAATGTCATACAGAGTTCTAAGTGGATTTCCCTCTATTCTGTGTATCCATTCTTGCCTGAGACTCCTCCACTCCAGGGAACATATTCTCCCCATCCACTCTATCTCGACATTTCAGTATTCTATGTGTTTCAATCATCTACGCCTCTGATTTATTTTTTCACACTGCTTAGAAATTAGCCTAAACCATTATTCCTTATAACAAAGCCATGGCCAGATACTTTCCTGCACTATATTCCATCTGTCACTTCCTTGCCCATTTTCCAATTCTGTCTACGTTCTTTTGCAGACATTGGCTTCTACAATGCTACCTGCCCCACCACCTATCTTTGATTTGCCTGAAAAGTTGACCACACAGCAATTTTATCATCCGAATAATTAACCTATAACATGAAAGGAAGTGATTCAGCTGTCCCCAGTCAATCACACCTGAGCTCATCCACCTTTCAAGCCTCTTGTATTGAAATATGTGCAGTTTAAACCAATTGTCTTTCCTCTTTTCTGTCTGTCCTCCTGTTTATCCTGTTCTCTGCATTAGCTCTTACTGGAGACAGTATTTCCTCTGCTCAGTGTCACATTGCCAGCCACTTCCATTTGCACCCTTCCCAGCATCACGAATAAATCCCCAGGGTACTGGTCCCTCTCCAGTTCAGGAGCAGCACATCTCTTGTGTAGAGATCCTCCTGCTATGGAAGAAATTGCAGTGATCCAAGAACTTCAGCTGTGTCCCTTGCACCAGTTTCTCGGCCACATGTTCATCCGAATAATCGTTATATTTCTGTCTTATCAATACTTGGCATGAATCTAGAGTAGTCTAGAGCTATTACTCTTGCGATCGTGCTTTTTAAGTCCTCTCCTAACATTCTATATTAACTGTGGCCTTGCCGAACATTTTATGTACCACATTATTGCTGCCAACATGCACCACGAGCCCTTGAGAATGTTCTATAGAATGACAGAACCTTAAAACACTACAGCACAGTACAGGTCCTTTGGCCCTCGATGTTGTACCGACCCATATAATCCTTTAAAAACGTACTAAACCCACACTACCCTGTAACCATCTATATTTCTTTCATCCATGTACCTGCCCAAGAGGCTCCTAAATACCCCGAATGTTTTAGCCTCCACCACCATCCCTGGCAAGTCATTCCAGGCACCCACAACCCTCTGTGTAAAAAACTTTCCCCTGTTGTCTTCCTTAAACGTCCCTCCCTTAACTTTGTGCATATGTCCTCTGGTGTTTGCTATTCGTTCCCTGGGAAACAGGTACTGGCTATCCAACCTATCTATGCCTCTCATAATCTTGTAGACCTCTATCAGGTTCCCTCTCATTCTTCTATGCTCCGCAGAGAAAAATCCCAGCTCTGCTAACCTTGCCTGATAAGACTTGTTTTCCAATCCAGGCAACATCCTGGTAAATCTCCTCTGCATCCTCTCTATAGCTTCCACATCCTTCCTATAATGAAGTGACTAGAATTGAACACAATACTTTGAGTGTGGTTTCATCAGAGTTTTGTAGAGTTGCAACATGACATCTCTACTCTTGAACTCAATCCCCCTATTAATGAAGCCTAGCATCCCATAGGCTTTCTTAACTATCCTATCAACCTGTGCAGCGACCTTGAGGGACGTATGGATTTGAAGCCCAAGGCCCCTCTGTTCATCCACACTCTTATGTGACCGACCATTTACCCTCTACTCAGCCCTCTGGTTTGTCCTTCCAAATTGCATCACCTCACACTTATTCCAATTGAACTCCATCTGCCATCTTCCTGCCAAACTTTGCATCCTGTCTATATCCTCTTGTAACCATCGACAACCTACAGCTCCATCCACAACTCCTCCAATCTTCGTGTCATCCTTAAACTTACTCACCCATCCTTCCGCCTCTTCATCCAGATCATTTAGAAAAATCAAAAATAGCAGGGGTCCCAGAACAGATCCCTGCAGCACTCCACTAGTCACTGAACTCCAGGCAGAATACTTTCCTTCCACAACTACCCTCTGCTTTCTTTCTTTAAGCCAACTATTTTATCCAAACAGACAAGGTTCCACTGATCCCATGCCTCATGACTTTCTGGATGAGTTTCTCGTGAGGGACCTTGTCAAATGCCTTGCTAAAATCCACGTAGACCACATCTACTGCCCTACTCTCATCAATTTCTTTTGTTTCCTCTTCAAAATACTCAATTAGGCTCGTGCGGCACGATTTTCCCTTCACAAAGCCATGTTGACTGTCCTTGAGTAGACTGTACTTCTCCAAGTGCTCATAGATCCTATCCTTAAGCATCCTTTCTAATACTTTGCAGACTCTACGACACTTTCGTGACCCTGGTACTCAGGATGCCACACACCAACCTATGTTCTCCTCTTCAGCCTCAGAATCTCGAATTTTCTGTCAAATACAGCCCCGCCCAATCTCTTCCTCCCCTGCTGAGCATCAGAGACACTCTCTGTGCCAGCATACTGGCTGTTGCTGTTGTGCCCTTCCTCAATCAGTACTGAAATAGTGCAATTGTTGTGAGTGGAATAGCCACTGGTGTCCCTGTTTTAACTGACATTTCCCCTTGTCTCTCTAGGTTGTCTCCAAACCTGCACCTTAGGTGTGTCCATCTCACCAATAATGTGGTCTCAACATCCCTAGACGATCCTTTGTCTGTTGACCTCCACCAACATATCAAGTGCCTTGATATTCTCTTCAGTCTTGCTCAGCAAAAACGTTTCACCAGCAATATCATAATTTAACACTGTTGATTCTCTGTTAGTTTCCACACTTTGCATAATTATCAAGGCCCTTTTACAATTTCTACTTTCTAAACTTTCCTATTTCCAGCCGGAGATGTCGTGGCAGCTGTACTGCACTTCCAGGCCTGTGGTCCTGATTTCAAATCAGCAGGCTCCGAACTTGGGCAACAGCATTATATGCGCAGAAGAAAGGTCTGGAAATCTACTTCCATATCTTGCCATGAAAACCCATGGACATCTGCACTATCCATAGAGTTGCCATAAGTTGACGACAAATGGATGGCACTGAACAACAATCTTTCTTCTTGGTTATTTTTTTTATTGTATTTGCAACATCTCTGATCATCCAATGTTCTCAAACCTTCCATCCCTATGTTCCTCCCGCACAGAAACAGTTTGAAGTCTGAAATACTTGTCTTAGTACAGGTGGAAGTTTTCCCAATGACTGCTCCTCACCGTCTCTACTGGTTCCTGGCTATCATAGATCTCATTAGGCTGAAACACACACACACACAATTCTGGAAGAACTCAGTAGACCACACAACATCGATGGAAAATAGTCTCTCGTCCACAATTTGAAGCGAGACCTTTCACCGGGACTAGAAATAAAGATGAGAAACATAGAAACATAGGAACATAGAAAATAGGTGCAGGAGTAGGCCATTCAGCCCTTCGAGCCTGCACCGCCATTCAGTATGATCATGGCTGATCATCCAACTCAGAACCCTGTACCAGCCTTCCCCCCATACCCCCTGATCCCTTTAGCCACAAGGGCCATATCTAACTACCTCTTAAATATAGCCAATGACCTGGCCTCAACTGTTTCGTGTGGCAGAGAATTCCACAGATTCACCACTTTCTGTGCGAAGTTTTTCCTAATCTCGGTCCTAAAAGGCTTTCCCTTTATCCTCAAACTGTGACCCCTCGTTCTGGACTTCCCCAACATCGGGAACAATCTTCCTGCATCTAGCCTGTCCAATCCCTTTAGGATTTTATATGTTTCAATCAGATCCCCCCTCACTCTTCTAAGTTCCAACAAGTATAAGCCTAGTCGATCCAGTCTTTCATCATATGAAAGTGCTGCCATCCCAGGAATCAATCTGGTGAACCTTCATTGTACTCCCTCTAAGGCAACGATGTCTTTCCTGAGATTAGGGAACCAATACTGCACACAATACTCCAGGTGTGGTCTCAGCAAGGCCTTGTACAACTGCAGTAGTACCTCCCTGCTCCTGTACTTGAATCCTCTTGCTATGAATGCCAGCATACCATTCACCTTTTTCACCACCTGCTGTACCTGCATGCCCACTTTCAATGACTGGTGTATAATGACACCAAGGTCTCGTTGTAACTACCCTTTTCCTAACCGGTCACCATTCAGATAATAATCTGTTTTCCTGCTTTTGCCACCAAAGTGGATAACCTCACATTTATACACATTAAATTGCATCTGCCATGAATTTGCCCACTTACGTAACCTATCCAAGTCACCCTGCATCCTTTTAGCATCCTCGTCACAGCTAACACTGCCAGCCAGCTTCATGTCATCCTTAGACTTGGAGATGCTGCATTAAATTACCTCATCTAAGTCATTAATATATATTGTAAACAACTGGGGTCCCAGCACTGAGCCTTGCGGTACCCCACCAGTCACTGCCTGCCATTATGAAAAGGTCCCGTTTATTGCCACTCTTTGCTTCCTGTCTGCCAACCAATTCTCTATCCACATCAATACCTTACCCACAATACTGTGTGCTTTAAGTTTGCACGCTAATCTCCTGTGTGGGACCTTGTCAAAATCCTTTTGAAATTCCAAATATACCACATCCACTGGTTCTCCCCTATCCACCCTACTAGTTACATCCTCAAAAAGTTCTATGAGATTCGTCAGACATGATTTTCCTTTCACAAATCCATGCTGACTTTGTCCGATGATTTCACCGCTTTCCAAATGTGCTGTTATCACATCTTTGATAACCGACTCTAGCATTTTCCCCACCACCGATGTCAGGCTAACCGGTCTATAATTCCCCGGTTTCTCTCTCCCTCTTTTTCTAAAAAGTGGGGTTACATTTGCCACCCTCCAATCCTCAGGAACTAGTCCAGAATCTAAAGAGTTTTGAAAAATTATCACTAATGCATCCACTATTTCTTGGGCTACTTCCTTAAGCAGTCTGGGACGCAGACCATCTGGCCCTGGGGATTTATCTGCCTTTAATCCCTTCAATTTACCTAACACCACTTCCCTACTAACATGTATTTCCCTCAGTTCCTCCATATCACTGGACCGTCTGCCCCCTACTATTTCCAGAAGATTATTTATGTCCTCCTTTGTGAAGACAGAACCAAAGTAGTTATTCAATTGGTCTGCCATGTCCTGGCTCCCCATAATCAATTCACTTGTTTCTGTCTGTAGGGGACCTACATTTGTCTTAACCAATCTTTTTCTTTTCACATATCTATGAAAGCTTTTACAGTCAGTTTTTATGTTCCCTGCCAGTTTTCTCTCATAATCTTTTTTCCCTTTCCTAATTAAGCCCTTTGTCCTCTTCTGCTGGACTCTGAATTTCTCCCAGTCCTCAGGTGAACCACTTTTTCTGGTGAATTTGTATGCTTCTTCTTTGGTATTGATACTATCCCTAATTTCCCTTGTCAGCCACGGGTGCACTACATTCCTTGATTTATTCTTTTGCCAAACTGGGATGAATAATTGTTGTAGTTCATCCATGTGATCTTTAAATGCTTGCCATTGCAAATCCACTGTCAACCCTTTCAGTGTCATCTGAAGATGAGGAGGAGGGAGTCAATGAAGAAGCCTTTGTCCCTCACCAGATGTCATCTATCTACCATAGAGAGTATCCCAACAGGTACCTTACGCATTTTTCCCTGGAGCGTAGAAGAATGAGGGGAGATTTGATAGAGGTATATAAAATTATGATGGGTATAGATAGAGTGAATGCAAGCAGGCTTTTTCCACTGAGGCAAGGGGAGAAAGAAACCAGAGGACATGGGTTAAGGGTCAGGGGGGAAAAGTTTAAAGGGAACATTAGGGGAGGCTTCTTCACACAGAGAGTGGTGGGAGTATGGAATGAGCTGCCAGATGAGGTGGTAAATGTGGGTTCTTTTTTAACATTTAAGAATAAATTGGACAGATACATGGATGGGAGGTGTATGGAGGGATATGGTCTGTGTGCAGGTCAGTGGGACTAGGCAGAAAATGGTTTGGCACAGCCAAGAAAGGCCAAAAGGCCTGTTTCTGTACTGTAGTTTTCTATGGTTTCTATGGTTTGTACGGCACCTGCTTTACTCATGACTGCAAGGAACTGCAGAGAGCTTTGGACAGCTGAGGATATCATGGAAACCAATTTGGTCACGTTAGACGCTGCCCGCACTTCCTGTTGCACTAGTAAAGCAGGCAGAATAACCACACAATCCTGGACATTCTCACTTTCCACCTGCGACAAAAGTTTAAAAAAATGGAAGAGACTACAATTAGGCTCAGGTTTGGCTTCCATTCTGCTGTAAAAAACAAATTGAATGGTCCCTGGCGTTATAAGATAGACTTTAACGTCACAATGTAACGTGCTACGGCATTGCACCATATGTTTACCTGCTCTTTAGTTTCTCCGCAACCATGATGCTTTGTTACACTCTGTTATTGTTTTACTTTATATCACCTCAATGTCCTGTTGTGTTCTATTGATATGTATGGATGGTATGCTAAACAGGATTTTCATTGCACCTCGGTACATAAGAATAATACAGATTTTCCATTTGAATTGTGTGGAGGTAATAGACAGGTTGGGCCCAACATTAAAAAAAAAACAAAAAACAAAAGAAAAACTAAGGCACAAAGAGACTTGTCAGTGCCTGTGCAAGTTCCTTATAGGTTAATATACAGGTTATTGCTGTTCATATGACAAGCCATTCAATCGTGAAATCATTTTACTGAACAACCTTTGAACCCTATACAGTTTCAGCACATTCCTTTCGAAGTTAAGAGGCCCAAACCTGCTCACAGCACAACAGGTGCGGCCTAATCAGTGCTTTATAAAGTTTTAACATTATATCCTTGCTTTTATGTTGTATTCCTCTTGAGATGAATGCTAGCATCACATTTGCCTTCCTCACCACAGACCCAACATGCAAATTAATTATTAGGGAATCCTGCACAGGGACCCCCAAGTACCTTTGCACCTCAGTTTTCTGTTGTATTTAGAAAATAGTTAACCGTTTCATTTTGTCTACCAAAGTGCATGACCAAACACTTCTCGACACTGTATTCTACTTCTTTGCCCAATTTTCTGATCTGTCTATGTCCTTCTGTAGCCTTTCAGATTCCTCAAAACTGCATTCGCCTCCACATATCTTCATACTACCTGCAAACATTTCAACAAAGCCTCCAATTCCATCATCCAAATCATTAACATATGACGTAAAAGAGTCGGTCCCAACATAGACCATTGTGCAATAACACTAGTCACTGGGAGAAATCAGAAAAGGTTTCTTTTATTCCCACGCTTTGCCCCATTCCAATCAATCACCGCTTTATCCATGTCAGAATCTTTCTTGTAATACCATGATCTCGTAGCTTGATAAGCAACCTTATGTGTGGCAGCGTAACAAAGACCTTCTGAAAGTCCAAATACACAGCATCAACCGATTCTCCTTTGTCTATCATGCTTGCTATTTCTTTAAAGGACTTCATCAGATTTATCAGGGAAGATTTTCCCTTGAGGAAATCCAGCCGACTACGGCCTATTTTATGACGGGTCTCCAAGTACCCTGAGGCCACATCCTTAATAATGACTCCAATATCTTCCCAACTACTGATGTCAGTCAAACAGGCATATGGGTTCTCTTCTGCCCTGTTATTTTCTTGAACAGTGAAGTAACATTTGCAGTTTTCCAGTCTTCTGCAACCATTACAGAAGCTAGTGATTCTGTGAAAGAACATTATTAATCTACTCAACCACCGCTTTTAGAATTCTGGGGTACACATCGTCTAGTCCAGGTGACATAACTAACATCAGACCTTTCAGTTTCCCGAGAAACCTCTCTCTAGTTATGGTAACTTCATGCACTTGATGCCCCCTGACACCAGGAACTTCCAATATACTACCAGTGTCTTCCTCCATGAAGAGTGGTGCAAAATACTTACCAGTTCGTCCGCCATTCCTTCTCCCCATTTACTACATCACCAGTAACGTTTTGCAGCATCCTGATATCCAGTCGTGCCTCTCTTTTACATTTAATATATCTGAGGAAACGTTTAGAAACCTCTTTAATATTATTTGCTCGTTTACTTTGGTATTCTACCTTTACTTTTTAAAAAAGTTTTGTTGCTTTCTGTTTGTTTTTACAACCTTACCAATCCTCCAACTTCCCACAAATTAGTGATCTGCTGTCATCCCATAACTTCCAATCAACTTTGACCAGTTCCCCTATCATGCCTCTGTAATTCCATGTACACCACTGTAATGCTAGTACTTCTGCAGTATCGATTTGCCTGTCTTTACCTTCTCCTTCTTGTGTTTCTATTCGACTCCCACCAGCTGACAGCAGAGGACAGTGAGAGGGACTTTCCAAACACGAATTGAACACTAAACCCCGGATTTACTCTCTGCAAACACGGAAATGTCCATTAACTCACAGCCTCTCACTGTGAGGGAAGGGATGGAATCTTATTCTCCTCTTTGCTTCCAAAGGAACTCCAGAACCAAACATCTGAGCACAGAACATTAATACTAAAACATCACCTCATACGCCTGGGCAGCTTGAAAGACGGGTCCATTATATTTGAGCAACACACATCAAAGTTGCTGGTGAATGCAGCAGGCCAGGCAGCATCTCTAGGAAGAGGTATAGTCGACGTTTCAGGCCGAGACCCTTCGTTAGGACTAACTAAAGGAAGAGCTAGTAAGAAATTTGAAAGTGGGAGGAGGAGGGGGAGATCCAAAATGATAGAAGAAAGCAGGAGGGGGAGGGATGGAGCCAATAGCTGAACAGGAGATTGGCAAAAGGGATATGAGAAGATCATGGGACAGGAGGCCCAGGGAGAAGGAAAACGGGGGTGGGGGGGAAACCCAGAGGATGGGCAAGGGGTATAGTGAGAGGGACAGAGGGAGAAAAATGAGAGAGAGGGAAGGAATGTGTGTATACAAATAAATAATGGATGGGGTACGAGGGGGAAGTGGGGCATTAGCGGAAGTTAGAGAAGTCAATGTTCATGCCATCAAGTTGGAGGCTACCCGGACAGAATATAAGGTGTTGTTCCTCCAACCTGAGTGTGGCTTCATCTTTATAGTAGAGGAGGCCGTGGATAGACATATCAGAATCGGAATGAGATATGGAATTAAAATGTGTGACCACTGGGAGATCCTGCTTTCTCTGGCGGACAGAGCGTCCATTATACTTGTGTCAAAGCCTGCGTGGTATCCCAGGGCCCGTCCTCACAGGGTTCCAACCCACCCCAAGAGGTTCGCACATCTTCTCCCTGTCTCACACGGGATAGTGTTATCAGAATTCCCTTCAACGCGTGCCTACCTATCCGAAACGTCTACTTCATTGCGGAAGGACGAATGTCCAGTGGCATCTGTAGAAGCAATAAGCTCGGGCGAACATCAAACACTGGAAATTCCATATTCCTGGACTCCCCATCCCAGGATTCTAGGATTATAACGAATGACCCAACACTCCCAGGACTCTTTTCTGCCGCTAATTTGCTGCTGTGTCCCAGATATTCCCAGTTCGAAAAAGTAACACTCCTACACCAACCCATGACAGAATTGTAACCTGAGGAACCGGTGTCTGGACGGGGATCGGACTGGCTTCCGCGCCGTGGTTCACAAAATGGCCCTGGATACATTTCAGCTTGTCTCCACAGATAAATTGGGCATATCGTTGTTTATTTTATTGTTGAATGGGATCTACACCAAGTCAGTTAGCCGCCACATTTCCCGTAGTGGAACAGGAACAATATATTTTAATATTAAATAGTAAATATAGCCCTGGAAACAGAGTATAGAGATTTTTCTTTTTTTTTTTTGATTCACAAATAATGACCGATTGCAAGACGTTTCTGACATTCTAAAATGCTTTGCATAAACACAATCTCAACATTCATTAGTCAACTGTTCATTCCAGCACAGACATCATATATTCCAAACAGTAAGTGCTCAAAGCATCCTCCAATCCAATGTGGTTGGTGCGTGGAATGCACTGCCTGAGTCAGTGGTGGAGGCAGATACACTAGTGAAGTTTAAGAGACTACTAGACAGGTATATGGAGGAATTTAAGGTGGGGGCTTATATGAGAGGCAAGGTTTGAGGGTCGGCACAACATTGTTAGCCGAAGGGCCTGTACTGTGTTGTACTATTCTATGTTTCTATGTTCATAACACTTTGGCCAGCGTGGACGCCCTGTGATCCTTGGTAGGAAAAGCTTTCGCATATCTCGTGTAATGACCAATGCATCCGACATGTTGCTGGCATCTGGCTCTATTGATAGGAAGTCCATACACACCAGGTCAATCTCTGCAAGTGGGACAACGGAGCGGCTTTCTTAGGGAGCGTCTTCTTCGGTATACATTGAATGCACGACCTGCCTTAGTCTTCAACCTCCGGCTTCATTAGGGGCCTGTAGAACCAATCTCTCAGCAATCCACATTCTTTTCAACCCCAAATGTCCAGATTTATCATGAAGTGACTTCAACACAATCCTCCGATCCTTCTGAGGCAGAACTAGCTGGGAATGCCGAGGTCGGTCCTGAGGCGAAGTGGCCCAGTATAGTATCTGGTTCCTCAACTCCAATCTGGGCTATTCTCTCAGTAATTGAGACACCATATTGTGTTTCGTCCTCACCGCTTGGGCCTTGTGCGTCCTCTGACAAAATGATACCGATGCCCTGGTCATCTCACTGAGCTGCTGCCATTTCCCCAGGACTCCATCCTGCAACTTCAGAACAGTCAGTTTATAGTAAGCTTGCGGAATGGCGTCATCAGAAGCTCCCAATTGATCTACCGCTCGATCCTGTCCTTGCCCTTCGGCTGCCTTCACCCTGATGGCAAACTGACATATTGCCTTCACTCCCACCTTCCCTCCCCCACCCCACCCCCGGGCAGGAACGTTCTCCCACTTTTCGTCCCTGTCCATGCAGTCATGCCGTCATGCGCACAACGGTACAAAGCATCAGATCTAATGTTCCTTTTACATAGCATTAAGGTGGATAAACCCCAGGGCCTGAGGGGATACACCACCAGATTATTGACAGAGGCAAGTGAAGAGATTGCTGCGGCCTTGGACAATACTTCTGTGCCCTCCCTTGACACTGGCGAGGTCCTGGAGGACTGGTGAGTAGCCAATATATATTACTGACTTGGATGAGGGAATTAAATGCAGCATCTCCAAGGATGACACAAAGCTGGGCGGCAGTGTTAGCTGTGAGGAGGATGTTAAGAGGATGCAGGGTGACATGGATAGGTTGGGTGAGTGGGCAAATTCATGGCAGATGCAATTTAATGTGGATAAATGTGAAGTTATCCACTTTAGTGGCAAAAATAGGAAAACAGATTATTATCCGAATGGTGGCCGATTAGGAAAAGGGAAGGTGCAACGAGACCTGGGTGTCATTATACACCAGTCATTGAAAGTGGGCATGCAGATACAGCAGGCGGTGAAAAAGGCGAATGGTATGCTGGCATTTATAGCGAGAGGATTCGAGTACAGTAGCAGGGAGGTACCGCTGCAGTTGTACAAGGCCTTGGTGAGACCACACCTGGAGTATTGTGTGCAGTTTTGGTCCCCTAATCTGAGGAAAGACATCCTTGCCATAGAGGGAGTACAAAGAAGGTTCACCAGATTGATTCCTGGGATGGCAGGACTTTCATATGAAGAAAGACTGGATGAACTAGGCTTGTACTCGTTGGAATTTAGAAGATTGAGGGGGGATCTGATTGAAACGTATAAAATCCTAAAGGGATTGGACAGGCTAGATGCAGGAAGATTGTTCCCGACGTTGGGGAAGTCCAGAACAAGGGGTCACAGTTTGAGGATAAAGGGGAAGCCTTTTAGGACTGAGATTAGGAAAAACTTCTTCACACAGAGAGTGGTGAATCAGTGGAATTCTCTGCCACAGGAAACAGTTGAGGCCAGTTCATTGGCTATGTTTAAGAGGGAGTTAGATTTGGCCCTTGTGGCTAAAGGGATCAGGGGGTATGGAGGGAAGGCTGGTGCAGGGTTCTGAGTTGGATGATCAGCCATGATCATAATAAATGGCAGTGCAGGCTCGAAGGGCCGAATGCCCTACTCCTGCACCTATTTTCTATGTTTCTATGTTCATCTATTATTCAAGAAGGGAACCATGGATAATCCTGGAAGTTATAGACCGTCAGTGGTAGGGATAGAATTTATGAGTGTTTGTAAAACCATAGCTTTATTTGGGGGAGCCAAGATGGCTTTGTTTGGAGCAGATTGTGTCTTACTAACTTGATTGGTTTTATTCATGTAGTGATGAGGATGCTTGATGAAGGTTGAGCTCTGGATGTTGTTTTCATACATTTTTGTGAGGCCATTGACAATGTCCCACATGGGAGGCTCATCCAAAAGATTAATATGTACGGGATCCATGGTGAATTTAATTCAGAACTGGGTTACCCATTGAAGAGAAAGGGTGGTGGTTGAAGGGAGCTATTCAAACTAAGGTCTGGGTTAGTGCTGTTCTGTGGGGATATTAACAGGGACCTCTGCCATCTGTGATGTATGTAAACAACCGGATGAAACTGTCCATGGGGGTGGATGGAATAGATGATAGTCAAAGAACACAGTGGGATATCCTGTAAATTAGCTTCAGATATGGGCAGAGAAATGGCAGATGGAGCTTAACCTGGTCAAATTTGAAGTGTTGCACCTCGGCAGGTTAAATGTAAACAGACGGTACACTATTAAATGCAACAGTGGTGATCAGCAGGGGGAACTTGGCATCCAATTTCATCACTCCCTGAACGTGGCTACACAGATTGACAGGGTGTTAAGAAGTCAAATGGTGTGCTTGCCTTTGTGAGTCGAGGCATTGTGTTCAAAAGTCAGGAAGTTATGTTGCAACTTATAAAACTCTAGTTGGACGACATCTGGAATATTTCATAGAGTTCCAGTCACCCCGTTCTAGGAAGAATGTCAAAGAGTTGAAGAGAGTGCAAACGAAGTTTACGAGGATGCTGCCTGGATTAGAGGGCCTGTGGTTGGACAAACTGGTTGTTTTCTCTGGAGCGGTGGAGACTGAGAGGAAATCTGATAGAGGTTTATAAGATTATGAGGAGTATAGATAGAGTAGGAGGACAGTATCTCTTTTGAGGGGTTGGAATGTCTGATACCAGAGGGAGAGAGGGGGCAAGTTCAAAGGAGAAAGGCAACCTCTGTGTGAAAGGCAAGTTCTTTTACACAGATTAGTTGGTGCCTGGAATGAGCACCTGGGGTTTGGTAGAGACAAGTACTGTATAGTAGGGGCTTTTCACAGACTCTTAGACAGGCACATGAATGTGAGGAAAATGAAGGGATTATGGATATTGTGTCTGCATAATGGATTAGTTTAGTCAGCCATTTGATTATTAATTCACTTGGCCACTTTCAGGGATCTAAGAACACTAAGGGCCGAAATATTCTTCCTGTGCTGTACTGATCTATGTTCTATGCCTATGTTCTAAAACAATGTTCAGTCACAATGTTTCATGTTTCGGCCCTTCTAGTCAATGCCGACCTGATTTTGTTTTTACTGCCTATTTCCAACTACCTGCACCATAGCCTCCATACACCTCCCATCCATGTCCTCAGCCAAATTTCTCTTTAGTGTCTAAATCGAACCCACATCCACCACTTCCGTTGGCAGCTCATTCCACTCTCCCACCAATCTCTCAGTGAAGAATATCCCTTCAGATTCCCACAAAATATTTCACCTTTCGCCCTGAACTTATGTCCAATGTGAGGGTGAGAGGGAAGACGGGATGGAAAGGGAAGGCAGTAAGGAGGGAGCGAGGCTGATTGGGGACAAGGAAACAGCGGGGAGTGTTTATACATACTGTTTATCAAAAACGCAATTGTTTGAACTTACTTGCTACAAATGTACAATCCATACCCTGTACATTCTCAAAAAAATTACTGCTTACAGATGACAAGTAGCATGAAGAGCAGTGTGAGCTGCCTTGGTGACTATCATCCAGTGGCTCTCACATCTCTGGTGATGAAATGTGAAGGGTTTGTCATGGTGAGAATGAACTCCTGCCTCAGCAAGGACCTGGACCCTCTGCAATTTGCCCATCACAATAGGTCTACGGCAGATGTGATCGCAATGGCTCTTCACATGGCCTGAGATCACCAAAATGCTCTACTAAACCACTGACAATTGCAACCTCACCAACTGCTCACATGAGACTAATGTCTATATCTGTGACACAGGAAATCACATCACTGTCACTCTCCTGATGCCGTGTTTGACTTCCTCACTTCCGGGTATCCTCCCTCACCAAACCTCTTCCTCAGTCACCATCTGTGAGATTATATATAAAGAAATTAAAACGATCTATCAGACAGCTCCTGTACCCCTCCACCTGTGACCATGCTTCGCTGGTTAAATCTCTCCCTTCTCAGTCCCTTCCTTTTTCGCTTTCCCATTGTAACTGCAGATATGCCAACAGATCCGAATCCGCTGTACAAACCCGTGAACACGAGGAAATCTGCAGATGCTCGAATTTCAAACAACACACATAAAAGTTGTTGGTGAACACAGCAGGCCGGGCAGCATCTCTAGGAAGAGGTACAGTCGACGTTTCAGGCCGAGACCCTTCATCAGGACTAACTGAAAGAAGAGATAGTAAGAGATTTGAAAGTGGGAGGGGGTGGGGAGATCCAAAATGATAGGAGAAGACAGAAGGGGGAGGGATGGAGCCAAGAGATGGACAGTTGATTGGCAAAAGGGATATGAGAGGGTTATGGGACAGGAGATCTAGGGAGAAACATAGGAACATAGAAAATAGGTGCAGGAGTAGGCCATTCGGCCGAGCCTGCACCGCCATTTATTATGATCATGGCTGATCATCCAACTCAGAACCCTGCCCCAGTCTTCCCTCCATACCCCCTGATCCCCGTAGCCACAAGGGCCAAATCTAACTCCCTCTTAAATATAGCCAATGAACTGGCCTCAACTGTTTCCTGTGGCAGAGAATTCCACAGATTCACCATTCTCTGTGTGAAGAAGTTTTTCCTAATCTCGGTCCTAAAAGGCTTCCCCTTTATCCTCAAACTGTGACCCCTCGTTCTGGACTTCCCCAACATCGGGAACAATCTTCCTGCATCTAGCCTGTCCAATCCCTTTAGGGTTTTATACGTTTCAATCAGATCCCCCCTCAATCTTCTAAATTCCAACGAGTACAAGCCCAGTTCATCCAGTCTTTCTTCATATGAAAGTCCTGCCATCCCAGGAATCAATCTGGTGAACCTTCTTTGTACTTCCTCTATGGCAAGGATGTCTTTCCTCAGATTAGGGGACCAAAACTGCACACAATACTCCAGGTGTGGTCTCACCAAGGCCTTGTACAACTGCAGTAGTACCTCCCTGCTCCTGTACTCAAATCCTCTTGCTATAAATCCCAGCATACCATTCGCCTTTTTCACCGCCTGCTGTACCTGCATGCCCACTTTCAATGACTGGTGTATAATGACACCCAGGTCTCGTTGCACCTTCCCTTTTCCTAATCGGCCACCATTCAGATAATAATCTGTTTTCCTATTTTTGCCACCAAAGTGGATAACTTCACATTTATCCACATTAAATTGCATCTTCCATGAATTTGCCCACTCATCCAACCTATCCAAGTCACTCTGCATCCTCTTAGCATCCTCCTCACAGCTAACACTGCCGCCCAGCTTCGTGTCATCCGCAAACTTGGAAATGCTGCATTTAATTCCCTCATCCAAGTCATTAATATATATTGTAAACAACTGGGGTCCCAGCACTGAGCCTTGCGGTACCCCACTAGTCACCGCCTGCCATTCTGAAAAGGTCCCGTTTACTCCCACTCTTTGCTTCCTATCTGCTAACCAATTCTCTATCCACATCAATACCTTACCCCCAATACCGTGTGCTTTAAGTTTGCACACTAATCTCCTGTGTGGGACCTTGTCAAAAGCCTTTTGAAAATCCAAATATACCACATCCACTGGTTCTCCCCTATCCACTCTACTAGTTACATCCTCAAAAAATTCTATGACATTCGTCAAACATGATTTTCCTTTCACAAATCCATGCTGACTTTGTCTGATGATTTCACCGCTTTCCAAATGTGCTATTATCACATCTTTGATAACTGACTCCAGCAGTTTCCCCACCACCGACGTTAGGCTAACCGGTCTATAATTCCCCGGTTTCTCTCTCCCTCCTTTTTTTAAAAAGTGAGGTTACATTAGCCACCCTCCAATCCTCAGGAACTAGTCCAGAATCTAACGAGTTTTGAAAAATTATCACTAATGCATCCACTATTTCTTGGGCTACTTCCTTAAGCACTCTAGGATGCAGACCATCTGGCCCTGGGAATTTATCTGCCTTCAATCCCTTCAATTTACCTAACACCACTTCCCTACTAACAAGTATTTCGCTCAGTTCCTCCATCTCACTGGACCCTCTGTCCCCTACTATTTCTGGAAGATTATTCATGTCCTCCTTAGTGCAGACAGAAACAAAGAAATTATTCAATTGGTCTGCCATGTCCTTGCTCCCCATAATCAATTCACCTGTTTCTGTCTGTAGGGGACCTACATTTGTCTTTACTAGTCCTTTCCTTTTTACATATCTATAAAAGCTTATACAGTCAGTTTTTATGTTCCCTGCCAGTTTTCTCTCATAATCTTTTTTCCCCTTCCTAATTAAGCCCTTTGTCCTCCTCTGCTGAACTCTGAATTTCTCCCAGTCCTCAGGTCAGCCACTTTTTCTGGCTAATTTGTATGCTTCTTTTTGGAATTGATACTATCCCTAATTTTTCTTGTCAGCCACGGGTGCACTACCTTCCTTGATTTATTCTTTTGCCAAACTGGGATGAACAATTGTTGTAGTTCATCCATGCAACCTTTAAATGCTTGCCATAGCATATCCACCGTCAATCCTTTAAGTGTCATTTGCCAGTCTATCTTAGCTAATTCACATCTCATACCTTCAAAGTTACCACTCTTTAAGTTCAGAACCTTTGTTTCTGAATTAACTATGTCACTCTCCATCTTAATGAAGAATTCCACCATATTATGGTCACTCTTACCCAAGGGGCCTCTCACGACAAGATTGCTAATTAACCCTTCCTCATTGCTCAAAACCCAGTCCAGAATAGCCTGCTCTCTAGTTGGTTCCTCGACATGTTGGTTCAAAAAACCATCCCGCATACATTCGAAGAAATCCTCTTCCTCAGCACCTTTACCAATTTGGTTCACCCAATCTACATGTAGATTGAAGTCACCCATTATAACTGCTGTTCATTTATTGCACACATTTCTAATTTCCTGTTTAATACCATCTTCGACCTCACTACTACTGTTAGGTGGCCTAAACACAACTCCCACCAGCGTTTTCTGCCCCTTAGTGTTACGCAGCTCTACCCATATCGATTCCACATCTTCCCAGTTTATGTCCTTCCTTTCTATTGCGTTAATCTCCTCTTTAACCAGCAACGCCACCCCACCTTCTTTTCTTTCATGTCTATCCCTCCTGAATATTGAATATCCCTGAACGTTGAGCTCCCATCCTTGGTCACCCTGGAGCCATGTCTCTGTGATCCCAACTATATCATAATCGTTAATAACAATCTGCACTTTCAATTCATCCACCTTATTATGAATGCTCCTTGCATTGACACACAAAGCCTTCAGGCGCTCTTTTACAACTCTCTTAGCCCTTATACAATTATGTTGAAAAGTGGCCCTTTTTAATGCTTGCCCTGGATTTGTCAGCCTTCCGCTTTTACTTTTCTCCTTAGTACTTTTTGCTTCTACCCTCACTTTACACCCCTCTGTCTCTCTGCACTCGTTCCCATCCCCCTGTTGTGAACTAACCTCCTCTCGCCTGGCCTCTTTAATTTGAATCTCACCCCCCAACCATTCTAGTTTAAAGTCACCTCAGTAGCCCTCGCTAATCTCCCTGCCAGGATATTGGTCCCCCTAGGATTCAAGTGTAACCCTTCCTTTTTGTACAGGTCACGCCTGCGCCAAAATAGGTCCCAATCATCCAAAAACTTGAATCCCTGCCCCCTGCTCCAATCCCTCAGCCACGCATTTATCCTCCACCTCATCGCATTCCTACTCTCACTGTCGTGTGGCACAGGCAGTAATCCCGAGATTACTACCTTTGCAGTCCTTTTTCTCAATTCCCTTCCTAGCTCCCTATATTCTCCTTTCAGGACCTCATCCCTTTTCCTACCTACGTCATTGGTACCTATATGTACCACGACCTCTGGCTCCTCACCCTCCCACTTCAGGATATCTCGAACACGATCAGAAATATCCCGGACCCTGGCACCAGAGAGGCAAACTACCATCCGGGTCTCTGGACTGCATGCACAGAATTGCCTATCTGACCCCCTTACTATCGAGAAAGAAAAGGGGGTGGGGGAATACAGAGGATGGGCAAGGGGTATAGTGAGAGGGACAGAGGGAGAAAAAGGAGAGATAGAAAAAAAGAATGTGTGCATATAAATAAATAAATACCGGATTGGGTACGAGGGGGAGGTGGAGCATTAGCGAAAGTTAGAGAAGTCAATGTTCATGCCATCAGGTTGGAGGCTACTCAGACGGAATATAAGGTGTTGTTCCTCCAACCTGAGTGTGACTTCATCTTGACAACAGAGGAGGCCGTGGATAGACATATCAGAATGGGAACGCGACGTGGAATTAAAATGTGTGGCCACTGGGAGATCCTGCTTTCTCTGGCGGACAGAGCGTATGTGTTCAGCGAAACGGTCTCCCGGTCTGCGTCTGGTCTCACCAATATATAGAAGGCCACACCGGGAGCAACGGATGCAGTATATCACCCCAGCCGACTCACAGGTGAAGTGTCGCCTCACCTGGTAGGACTGTCTGGGGCCCTGAATGGTAGTGAGGGAGGAAGTGTAAGGGCATGTGTAGCACTTGTTCCGCTTACAAGGATAAGTGCCAGTAGGGAGAGCTGTGGGGAGGGATGGGGGGGGGGGGACGAATGGACAATGGAGTCGCGTAGGAAGCGATCCCTGCGGAAAGCAGAGAGAGGTGGGGAGGGAAGGATGTGCTTAGTGGTGGGATCCCGTTGGAGGTGTCGAAAGTTACGGAGAATTATATGTTGGACCCGGAGGCTGGTAGGTGAGGACAAGCGGAACTCTATTCCTAGTGGGGTGGAGGCAGGATGGAGTGAGAGCAGATGTGCATGAAATGGGGGAGATGCGTTTGAGTGCGTGAAATGGGGGGAATGACTCTTACAGCTGCATCTGCTCTCAGGATGAGGTTTTTCATTCCAGGACGAAGGAGATGTCCTCCTTTTTTAAAGAAAGGGGCTTCCCTTCCTCCACCATCAACTCTGCTATTTCTATATATTTCTGTATATTGTTGAGACCCGACGCAGACTGGGAGACTGTTTCGCTGAACACCTATGCTCTGTCCGCCAGAGAAAGCAGGATCTCCCAGTGGCCACACATTTTAATTCCACGTCCCATTCCCATTCTGATACATCTATCCACGGCCTCCTGCACTGTAAGGATGAAGCCACACTCAGGTTGGAGGAACAACACCTTATATTCCGTCTGGGATGTCTCCAACCTGATGACATGAACATTGACTTCTCAAACTTCCGCTAATGCCCCACCTCCCCCTCGTACCCCATCCGTTATTTACTTATTTATATACACTCATACTTTTTTTCTCTCTCTCCTTTTTCTCCCTCTGTTCCTCTGACTATACCCCTTGCCCATTCTCTGGTTTTTCCCCACTTCACCCTTTTCTTTTCCCTAGGCCTCCTGTCCCATGATCCTCTCATATCCCTTTTGCCAACCAACTGTCTAGCTCTTGACTCCATCCTTCCTCCTCCTGTTTTCTCCTATCATTTCGGATCTCCCCTCCCCCTCCCACTGTCATATCTCTTACTAGCTCTTCTTTCAGTTAGTCCTGACGGAGGGTCTTGGCCCAAAACGTCGACTGTACCTCTTCCTAGAGATGCTGCCTGGCCTGCTGCGTTCACCAGCAACTTTTATGTGTGTCGTACATACCCGTGTCCTTCTTTGACGCAGAAGTCACAGACCATCGCGGCAACGATACCAGAGGGGGACGAAGCTTCCAGTCGTTCGACAGAGCTCGGTCCCGACCCATAGCCACCGCCAGCCCCCGATTTACACGAACATAGAACATAGAACATAGAATAGTACAGCACAGTATAGGCCCTTCGGCCAACAATGTTGTGCCGACCCTCAAACCCTGCCTCCCATATAAGCCCCCACCTTAAGTTCCTCCATATACCGGTCTAGTAGTCTCTTAAACTTCACTAGTGTATCTGCCTCCATCACTGACTCAGGCAGTGCATTCCACGCACCAATCACTCTCTGAGTAAACAACCTGCCTCTAATATCCCCCGTGAACTTGCCACCCCTTACCTTAAAGCCATGTCCTCTTGTATTGAGCAGTGGTGCCCTAGGGAAGAGGTGCTGACTGTCCACTCTATCTATTCCTCTTATTATCTTGTACACCTCTATCATGTCTCCTCTCATCCTCCTTCTCTCCAAAGAGTAAAGCCCTAGCTCGCTTAATCTCTGATCATAATGCATACTCTCTAAACCAGGCAGCATCCTGGTAAATCACCTCTATACCCTTTCCAATGCTTCCACATCCTTCCTATAGTGAGGCGACCAGAACTGGACACAGTACTCCAAGTGTGGCCTAACCAGAATTTTATAGAGCTGCATCATTACATCGTGACTCTTAAACTCTATCCCTCGACTTATCAAAGCTAACCCCCTATAAGCTTTCTTAACTACCCTATCCAACTGTGAGGCAACTTTCAGGGATCTCTGGACATGTACCCCCAGATCCCTCTGCTCCTCCACACTACCAAGTACCCTGCCATTTACTTTGTAACTTGCCTTGGAGTTTGTCATTCCAAAGTGTACCACATCACACTTCTCCGGGTTGAACACCATCTGCCACTTCTCAGCCCACTTCTGCATCTTATCAACGTCTCTCTGCAGTCATTGACAATCGTCAACACTATCTACAACACCACCAACCTTTGTATCATCTGCAAACTTGCCAACCCACCCTTCTACCCCCACATACAGGTCGTTAATAAAATCACGAAGAGTAGAGGTCCCAGAACAGATCCTTGTGGGACACCGCTAGTCACATTCCTCCAATCGGAAAATACTCCCTACACCACGACCCTCTGCCTTCTGCAGGCAAGCCAATTCTGAATCCACCTGGCCAAACTTCCCTGAATCCCATACCTTCTGACTTTCTGAATAAACCTACCATGTGGAACCTTGTCAAATGCCTTACTAAAATGCATATAGATCACATCCACTGCACTACCCTCATCTATATGCCTGCTCACCTCCTCAAAGAACTATATCAGGCTTGTAGGACACGATCTGCTCTTCACAAAGCCATGCTGACTGTCCATGAATCATGTCCATGATTCTCTAAATGCCCATAGATCCTATCTCTAAGAATCTTTTCCAACAGCTTTCCCACCACAGACGTCAGGCTCACTGGTCTATAATTACCCGGACTATCCCTACTACCTTTTTTGAACAAGGGAACAACATTCGCCTCCCTCCAATTCTCCGGTACCATTCCCGTGGACATCAACCTCACTCTGTGACCTGACCCGATTCATTACCTAGTACTAGATCTAGTATGGCATACCCCCGAATCGGCCTACCTACCTACTGTGACAGGAATCCATTCTGGACACACTTAACAAACTCTGCCCCATCTAAACCCTTAGAACTAATCAGGTGCCAATCAATATTTGGGAAGTTAAAGTCACCCATGATAACAACCCTATTATTTTTGAACCTTTCCAAAATCTGCCTCCCAATCTGCTCCTCTGTATCTCTGCTGCTACCAGGGGGCCTATGGAATACATCCAATAGAGTAACGGCTCTCTTCCTGTTCCTGACTTCCACGCATATTGACTCAAAAGAGGATCCTGCTACATTACCCACCCTTTCTGTAGCTGCAATAGTATTCCTGACCAGTAATGCCACCCCTCCTCCCCTCTTCCCCTCCCCCCCCCATCCCTTTTAAAGCACTGAAATCCTGGAATATTGAGAATCCATTCCTGACCTGGTGCCAGCCAAGTCTCTGTAATGGCCACTACATCATAATTCCATGTATGTATCCAAGCTCTCAGTTCATCACCTTTGTTCCTGATGCTTCTTGCATTGAGGTACACACATTTCAGCCCTTCTACCTTACTGTCTTTACACCGTTTATTCTGCTTCTCTTTCCTCAAAGCCTCTCTATATGTTAGATTTGGCTTTACTCCATGCACTTCTTTCACTGCTCTATCGCTCCGGGTCCCATCCCCCTTGCAAATTAGTTTAAACCCTCCCGAACCATGCTTGCAAACCTACCTGCAAGGATATTGCTCCCCCTCGAGTTCAGGTGCAACCCTTCCAATCTGTACAGGTCCCACCTTCCCCAGAAGAGATCCCAGTGATCCAAACATCAAAAACCCTGCTCCCTGCACCAACACCTCAGCCACGCATTCAACTGCCATCTCCCCCAATCCTTACCATCACTGTCACGTAGCACTGGCAGTAATCATGAGAATGCCACCCTTGAGGTCCTGTTCTTCAGCCTTCTGCCTAGTTCCCAAAACTCATACTTCAGGACCTCTTCCCTCTTCCTGCCTATGTTTTTGGTACCAACATGTATCACGACTTCTAATTGCTTTCCCTCTCATACCAGGACGTCGTGCACCCGGTCAGAGACATCCCAGACCCTGGCACCCGGGAGGCAGCAAACCATGCGAGTGTTCTTCTCACGTCCACAAAAATCTCCTGTCTGCTCCCCTGACTATAGAGTCCCCACTGACAACAGCTCTCCTCTTCTCCGTCCCACCCTTCTGCACCACCGGGTCACACTCAGTGCCGGAGGTCCTGCCACCGTGGCTCACATCTGGTTGGGCGTCCCCGCCAACAGTATCCAGGACGGTAAACTTATTATTCAGGGGAATGGCTACAGGGGTTCTCTGCACTACCTGTCTGCTCACCTTCATTTTCCCCCCTCCGATTGGCACCCAACGACCTGCTTCCGAGAGCCTAGGTGTGACTACCTCCCTGTAGCTCTCATCTATGACTGCCTCATTCTCCCTTATGAGTCAAAGATCATCCGGCTGCTGCTCCAGATTCCTTACATGGTCTTCCAGATCGCCCAGCCGTATGCACTTCTGGCAGATGTAACTCTGCGGGAGATGGGCGTTCCCCCAAGACTGCCACATCTCACATGAGAGGCATATCAATGTCAACCCGACATCTTTCCCATTTTCACCAGAGAACCACGGCGACACCTGGGGTCGAACTCTGCCTGCGTCCAGCAGGAAGCTCGGAGGTTGCTACAGCGCCACGGGCGGCCGGAGATCTGCACATCGCCACAGGCTGTCGGAGGTCTCTGTAGCACCACCGGTGGCCGGAGTAACGACCTAGAATGAATCACAAACCCAAAGGAGTCTGCAGATGTTGGAAATCCCAAACAACACTCACAAAATGCTGAAGGAACCCAGCAGGGCAGAAAGCATCTATCAAAAAGGGTCGACGTTTCCAGTTGAGATCCTTCTTCAGGACCGAGAAGGAACGGGGAAATATCCGAATAAAAATGGGGCGGGTGAGGGAAAGGCTCGCTCGAAGATGACAGTTGAAGCCAGGGTAGGTGGGAAATCACAAGAGCAGGAGGGAAAAAAAAATCTAATAGGATAGGAGATTAGACAGCAGGAGAAAGCGATGGAGTAGTGGTCCCAGGGATAAGCGATGGAGTAGTGGTCCCTTGCTTTCCTGACACACCTAGACCTGTTCCTAGTACTTCAGTGTCTATGTCTTGCTTTCGGGTCTGCCATCAACGGCCACCTTATGACACAGACAGAAATATGAGGCAGTGGAGAAGAAGCGAGGAGGGAGGACAGAATGGGAGAGGGAAAAGAGAAGGTGGAGGTGGAAGTTAAAGAAATCCATGCTCACAACGTTAAGTTGGAGGTGACTCAGATGCAATATAAGGTGTTGATCCTCCAACCAGAGAGTGGCCTTATCTTGGTAGTAGAACAATGAACAGGCATGTCAAAATTGGGATGAAGAGTGGATTTTAAATGGTTGGTCATTGGTAAATACAGTTCGTTGCGGATTGAACGAATGTGCTTGATAAAGCCGTCTCTCAATCCACATTGGGTCTCACTGATGTACGGGAGGCCACACTGGGAGCGCCGGATACAGTAGATGAGCCCAACAGACCCGCAGGTGAAGTGTTGCCTCACCTGGAAGGGCTGATGGTGATCCTGAATGGAGCTGAGGGAAGAGGTAAATAGGAATTTGGAGCACTTCCCTCGCTTGGAAGGACATGTTCCAAGAAAGAGATTAGTGGGGACGGGCAAATGGACAGGGAAATCTCTGTGGAAAGCAGAGTGTTGGCGGGGGGAGGGGGAGATAAAAGTGTGTTTGGTCGTTGGAGATGAAAGAAGTTGTGGAGGATGATGCCTTGGATGTGGAGGCTCATGGGGCTGCAGGTGAGAACAAGAGGGACTCTGTCAATGTTAAGGTGATTGTAAGACGGAGTAAAGGCAGATTTTCAGGAAATAGAACCGATTGGACTGAGATCAGCATCAATGGTGGAGAAAGGGAAACCCATACTGTGAAGGAGGAGACCATTTCTGGTGTCAAGGAAAGGAAAATCTCATCCTGTGAGCAGATATGGCGGGGGCAAAGCAACAGAGAAAAGGGAATAGCTTTTTTACAGGAGTCAAGGTGGAAAGAGATTTAGTCAAGATAGCCATGAAAATCAGTAGGTTTACAAAGAGAAAGTGCGAGAGTATTTTATGAGCCCTGCCATCTGCCACCGGCAGTGTCACCCTCAGGTCAGCTGTCACCCGAATGCACCAGGGTGGATGGTGGAGGGTTTAGCAGAGATGGCGAGTGCTGCAGGCGTCGGAGGGTTTTACAGAAATGGAGAGTGGTATAGGGGATTGAAGGGTTTCTAGAGATGGAGAGGGGTGTTGGGACAATTCTCCACCACTGTGGAAATATACTTTACTAGTTATACCAAAATGGTAATCTTGTCTGTAACGAAATGAAACCCATATTGTATCAGAATGTTTTGCTAATAATGTTCGTGCAACATCATGCTGAGTGAACCTGAATCCCTGACTGTACTAGGTAATGAACTGGGTCAGTTCACAGATCTCTCAGTGAGTGAGCATCTGGGGGACAGTGACCACCATTCCCTGGCCTTTATAATTATCATGGAAAAGGATAGTATCAAAGAGGACAGGAAAATTTTTAATTGGGGAAAGGCAAATTATGAGGCTATAAAGCTACAACTTCCGGGTGTGAATTGGGATGATGTTTTTGCAGGGAAATGTACTATGGATATGTGGTCAATGTTTACAGATCTCTTGAGAGATGTAAGGGATAAATTTGTCCCAGTGAGGAAGATAAAGAATGGTAGGGTGAAGAAACCATGGGTGACAAGTGAGGTGGAAAATCTAGTCAGGTGGAAGAAGGCAGCATACATGAGGTTTAGGAAGCAAGGATCAGATGGGTCTATTGAGGAATATAGGGAAGCAAGAAAGGAGCTTAAGAAGGGGCTGAGAAGAGCAACAAGGGGGCATGAGAAGGCCTTGGCGAGTAGGGTAAAGGAAAACCCCAAGACATTCTTCAATTATGTGAAGAACAAAAGGATGACAGGAGTGAAGGTAGGACGGATTAGAGATAAAGGTGGGAAGATGTGCCTGGAGGCTGTGGAAGTGAGCGAGGTCCTCAATGAATACTTCTCTTCGGTATTCACCAATGAGAGGAAACTTGATGATGGTGAGGACAATATGAGTGAGGTTGATGTTCTGGAGCATGTTGATATTAAGGGAGAGGAGGGGTTAGAGTTGCTAAAATACATTAGGACAGATAAGTCCCGGGGGCCTGACGGAAAATTCCCCAGGCTGCTCCACGAGGCGAGAGACGAGATTGCTGAGCCTCTGGCTAGGATCTTTATGTCCTCGTTGTCCACAGGAAAGGTACCGGAGGATTGGAGGGAGGCGAATGTTGTTTCCTTGTTCAAAAAAGGTAGTAGGGATAGTCCGGGTAATTATAGACCAGTGAGCCTTACGTCTGTGGTGGGAAAGCTGTTGGAAAAGGTTCTTAGAGATTGGATCTATAGGCATTTAGAGAATCATGGTCTGATCAGGGACAGTCAGCATGGCTTTGTGAAGGGCAGATCGTATCTAACAAGCCTGATAGAGTTCTTTGAGGAGGTGACCAGGCATATAAATGAGGTAGTGCAGTGGATGTGATCTATATGGATTTTAGTAAGGCATCTGACAAGGTTCCACACGGTAGGCTTATTCAGAAAGTTAGAAGGCATGGGATCCAGGGAAGTTTGGCCAGATGGATTCAGAATTGGCTTGCATGCAGAAGGCAGGGGATGGTGGTGTAGGGAGTACATTCAGATTGGAGGATTGTGACTAGTGGTGTCCCACAAGGATCTGTTCTGGGACCTCTACTTTTCGTGATTTTTATTAACGACCTGGATGTGGGGGTAGAAGGGTGGGTTGGCAAGTTTGCAGATGATACAAAGGTTGGTGGTGTTGTAGATAGTGTAGAGGATTGTCAAAGATTGCAGATAGACATTGATAGGATGCAGAAGTGGGCTGAGAAGTGGCAGATGGAGTTCAACCCGGAGAAGTATGAGGTGGTACACTTTGGAAGAACAAACTCCAAGGCAGAATACAAAGTAAATGGCAGGATACTTGGTAGTGTGGAGGAGCAGAGGGATCTCGGGGTACATGTCCACAGATCCCTGAAAGTTGCCTCACAGGTGGATAGAGTAGTTAAGAAAACTGATGGGGTGTTAGCTTTCATAAGTCGAGGGATAGAGTTTAAGAGTTGCGATGTAATGATACAGCTCTGTAAAACTCTGGTTAGGCCACACTTGGAGTACTGTGTCCAGTTCTGGTCACCTCACTATAGGAAGGATGTAGAAGAATTGGAAAGGGTACAGAGGAGATTTACCAGGATGCTGCCTGGTTTAGAAAGTATGCATTATGATCAGAGATTAAGGGAGCTAGGGCTTTACTCTTTGGAGAGAAGGAGGATGAGAGGAGACATGATAGAGGTGTACAAGATAATAAGAGGAATAGATAGAGTGGATAGCCAGCGCCTCTTCTCCAGGGCACCACTGCTCAATACAAGAGGACATAGCTTTAAGGTAAGGGGTGGGAAGTTGAAGGGGGATATTAGAGGAAGGTTTTTTACTCAGAGAGTGGTTGGTGCGTGGAATGCACTGCCTCAGTCAGTGGTGGAGGCAGATACACTAGTGAAGTTTAAGAGACTACTAGACAGGTAGATGGAGGAATCTAAGGTGGGGGCTTATATGGGAGGCAGGGTTTGAGGGTCGGCACAACATTGTGGGCCGAAGGGCCTGTACTGTGCTTTACTATTCTATGTTCTATGTACACCCGCAGTCCTTACGCAGTATTTCATCTTCCACTTCACTGCTTGTTCTCCAAACCTGTCCGAGTCCTTCTGAAGACACCCGTGCAGCCCCCGGTAAGCCTCAGGCTCACTCAACTCACTTCCGTCTCGGGGGAGCAGCCTTCGGCTCCTCCGAACTGGGTAATCAAGTTTGTGTGGATGCTGTGTGATGTACCCCACCCCGCCAAATAACAGGAAATACACCATATGCGATTAAATGATTACAGTTTATAGATATTACTGTAACTATGTAATTAATAGAGATAAAATATTAAAGGAAAATAAAAGGGGCCAAACTTATCAAAGTTGAACCACTTCGTGCACAACAGTTGGAGCTCAATTAACGGAGTCTTCTTCCCACCATTCGATCACTCCGACCACCTCTACCCGCCGCCTGGGACCAACCATGGTGATTGACCAGACGCTCCACCCGAGCCTGTCTTCGTCTCCTCTCCTCGCCGAAGACCCTGGGCCTCGGACTCCCGCTCGGGGACCGTCCCGTCGGCCAGCTTACAGCATCGCATCTCCTCTCTCTGACCCCATCGCGCCTTCTCCCCAAAAACCCGCGAAACAATAGCTTACAGATACACAAGAAAGAATTACATCTATCCCAGTTGGTTCGTTCTACCTCTTATCAATAATATAACCCGAACAAGCTGCGAGAGAGAGAACTCCTTACATCGCAGTTATTCTTACAGCAAAGCCATTTTGATTATAACATAACACAGAAGCTATTTTGTTATCCTTCGCAGTAACATAAAAGAAGAAACCCCTTACACCTCCCCCCCCCCACCAAATAAAGTCATGTCCTCATGACCTCTAAATAACTCGCCAACCCTTCCTACAGACACAAAAATCCAATCCAGGTACAAACAGTCACACGGATCCCCAAACAGTAGACTTTACGCCCTGTTCCACGCGCGATACATAGGCCAACCTATCTGGGAGTTTCCTAATCCTCATAGACCTCCGTACCCCCTCACCTAAACCCTGAAGGCTCGGACACTACTGGGGATACCTCGGGTCTGCTTGCCAACTCCTCTCTCAATCTCTCACTCATGCCCCCTCTGCACTTCGGAGCCCCCTGTCCCGTGTCCGGGCCCCATTTCTTTACCTTCAGGGTCCTGCAGTAACCCAGGCTGCCCACAGCTAGCCCTCCTCACTACACTTGACTCAGTGCAAGAAGGGCCAAAAGTCTCATCCTCAATCAAGGAGAGGTTAGCGAAAGGAAGCATCACACATAAAAGTTGCTGGTGAACGCAGCAGGCCAGGCAGCATCTCTAGGAAGAGGTACAGTGGATGCTTCGGGCCGAGACCCTTCGTCAGGACTAACTGAAGGAAGAGCTAGTAAGAGATTTGAAAGTGGGAGGGGGAGGGGGAGATCTGAAATGATAGGCGAAGACAGGAGTGGGAGGGATGGAGCCAAAAGCTGGACAGTTGGTTGGCAAAAGGGATGAGAGGATCATAGGGCAGGAGGCCTAGGGAGAAAGAAAATCGGGAGGGGGGAAAGCCCAGAGAAAAGGCAGCATGTACCGCACATCCAGCACATTATCCTTCGAATCCGTATTCTTCCTCATTCCCTCGATCGGTAGCTGCTGTTTGATTTTCTCCAAACTGAAGCACTTAGCCCGGGCTGCCTTTGCAGCCTCTTCAGCCTCCTGCAATCGAGACGTCAGCTTCTTCACTGACTCCTCCAACTCTCGTCCCAGTCTCGGCAGTTCTGACTCACGCTTCGTGTCCACCTCCATCTGGGACTCAATTACACCACCAGCTTCTTCCAATCTGTTCTGGATCGATTTCTGCAGATCCTTTCGAAGGTCGGTCATTGTTTCGTCTCTCTGGTTAATTCACCAGTACATGACCGCAGTTTCGGCTAGGAATTCCGTTTCTCCATCTCCACCTTGACGAACGTGAACTTCAAGTCTTCAATGGTTGTCCCGGTCTCCGGCATTCGCTTCACATCATAGTCCCCCAAGGTGAATCCAAACCCTAGGCGATACTCCACATACGCCAAAACTCCAAACACCTCCACATGCCCCATGGTCTTCCTCATGCCCCGCGGGAAGTTTGCAGGGGCTCCGGATATGCCCTTTGGCATCTTTCCGGACCGGAAGAATCCTAGTGAACCTATAACGGCCGTCTTCTTCTTGTCGGCCTCACTCATCGGGATCTGGCCACATCCACTCCTCAGATCGAGCACATTAAACCACGTCGCACCATACAAACAGACTATCGCGTCTTCGGCCCTCAGGGCCGTATTCTGGTCAATGACAGTGCGCCTGTTCGGAGTCCTATAATCTACACACACGCTGCCTATGCCTTCCACGGCTACAGGGTCCAGTCGCCGCGACCTCTCTCTCACCGAGGTGTCTTCAGCGGTCAACTCCCCTCCCTCGTGGTATTCGGAGCGTCTACTAAGAGGGCCTCACCCGCAGATACTTCCTCCAGGCCGTACCACAATCGGCTCTCATTTAAATTCGGTACTGGCCCAAGGCTGCTACACACGTCCTCACAAGCAGCTCGAAACACTGTGTGCACAGACAATACCCCTATGAACTCCAGTTTCACTGACAAATAATCGTCTTCTGGATAATCACTGGCACTGGTACCCCAAATCTCCACTGCCCTTAATGTTGTCAAGGGTAACTGCTTCAGAAACCGGTTGTAAAACGAACTGTACAACTACTTGACCTGCGCCCCGGTTTCGAGGATGGCTTTAGCATCACTTCCATCTATCCGTAACGATACACGGGGGCATGGTCCCTATAAGCCTTCAGGAATAGGGTCTTTTCCTTTCGGCATTTCATAGAACATAGAACATAGAATAGTACAGCACAGTACAGGCGCTTCGGCCCACAATGTTGTGCCGACCCTCATACCCTGCCTCCCATATAAGCCCCCACCTTAGATTCCTCCATATACCTGTCTAGTAGTCTCTTAAACTTCACTAGTGTATCTGCCTCCACCACTGACTGAGGCAGTGCATTTCACGCACGAACCACTCTCTGAGTGAAAAACCTTCCTCTAATATCCCCCTTGAACTTCCCACCCCTTACCTTAAAGCCATATCCTCCTGTATTGAGCAGTGGTGCCCTGGGGAAGAGGCGCTGGCTATCCACTCTATCTATTCCTCTTATTATCTTGTACACCTCTATCATGTCTCCTCTCATTCTCCTTCTCTCCAAAGAGTACAGCCCTAGCTCCCTTAATACTGATCATAACACATACTCTCTAAACCAGGCAGCATCCTGGTAAATCTCCTCTGTACCCTTTCCAATGCTTCCACATCCTTCCTATAGTGAGGTGACCAGAACTGGACACAGTACTCCAAGTGTGACCTAACCAGAGTTTTATAGAGCTGCATCATTACATCGCGACTCTTAAACTCTATCCCTCGACTTATGAAAGCTAACCCCCTATAAGCTTTCTTAACTACCCTATCCAACTGTGATGCAACTTTCAGGGATCTGTGGACATGTACCCCGAGATCCCTCTGCTCCTCCACACTACCAAGTATCCTGCCATTTACTTTGTATTCTGCCTTGGAGTTTGTCCTTCCAAAGTGTACCACCTCATACTTCTCCGGGTTGAACACCATCTGCCACTTCTCAGCCCACTTCTGCATCCTATCAATGTCTCTCTGCAATCTTTAACAATCCTCTACACTATCTACAACACCACCAACCTTTGTGTCCTCTGCAAACTTGCCAACCCACCCTTCTACCCCCACATCCAGGTCGTTATTAAAAATCACCAAAAGTAGAGGTCCCAGAACAGATCCTTGTGGGACACCACTAGTCACAATCCTCCAATCTGAATGTACTCCCTCCACCACCACCCTCTGCCTTCTGCAGGCAAGCCAATTCTGAATCCACCTGGCCAAACTTCCCTGGATCACATGCCTTCTAACTTTCTGAATAAGCCTACCGTGTGGAACCTTGTCAAATGGCTTACTAAAATCCATATAGATCACATCCACTGCACTACCCTCATCTGTATGCCTGGTCACCTCCTCAAAGAACTCTATCAGGCTTGTTAGACACGATTTGCCCTTCACAAAGCCATGCTGACTGTCCCTGATAAGACCATGATTCTCTAAATGCCTATAGATCCTATCTCTAAGAATCTTTTCCAACAGCTTTCCGACCACAGACGTAAGGCTCACTGGTCTATAGTTACCCGGACTATCCCTACTACCTTTTTTGAACAAGGGAACAACATTCGCCTCCCTCCAATCCTCCGGTACCATTCCCGTGGACAACGAGGACATAAAAATCCTAACCAGAGGCTGGTACATTGCTGGGATCTTGCTCCCCCAGAGACCTCAAGCCGTTCCCCCATCGGGCCTCCTCTAAGTTTTCCGACACCACATCTTTGTGACTGGTATGAAGTCAACAACACTCCCCCCAGCAACCCCCCCCCCACCCCCCACCTCCACTTCAGCAATACAATAGAGCTGGTGACTGACAACAGGAAGTCAGCTGGGGCGATGCACACATTCCTGTTTACATCAGCGGGAGAGGACGAGAGGTTTGACAGCTCCAATTTCCTGCGACAGAACACCACCAACAGCCTGTCCTGTTCATCCACAAGGACACCATCGTCAACAAAACTCAGCGGCATCGCTGCTTCTTCGCGAGACTGAAGAAAATCGGCGCCTCCGGGACGACCATCGTTTATTTTTACAGAATACATCCTGTGCGTAAACGAGTCGTGTTGTAACAGGCAACAGCACTGCCCACCACCGGAAACACTGCAGAGAGTCATGAACAAGTTCAGCACATCATGGAAACCATGGACACTGTTTACACATCTCTCTGCCGCAATAAAGCAGTCCGTATTATCAACGACCCCACACTCGTTGAACATTCTGACTTCCTGAGAGATGGACGACGAACTTCACAATCTGCCTAATGCAGTGTTGTGATTAAATGATCTGTATGATTCGTTAATTTAATCAATTGTCCCTGTACATTTCCCCACCCCGCACTCCCAGTCTCGAGATGAGAAATGGATTTTTATGGACGGGATGCAAATCAAAAGTTATCACTGTACCTTGATTCATTGAAAACAAACATCCCAAATTACTCTCACCCCTCCTCAGCCTCTCTCTGTCTGTCTCTCTCTCTTCTCTCTCTTTCTCTTCTCCCTCTCTTTCCCGTCTCTTTACCCCTCTCCTTGCCCCTCTCTTTCCTCCTCACTTACCCTCTCTCTTCCCCCTCTTCTCCACACCCCTCCGCCGCCTATTCTGTCGCACACTCTATGGAAACAAATAGGCCTCTCCCTGAAACCACCAGCCTTTATTTTCTGAGAGAACACTGAATTTTTCCAACGAACGAGAAATTATACAACATCTGTCATCCACTAAGTGTGTAAAGAAGTCATCACAGTTGCGGGGCGGGGGTGCGGAGCTGGTTTGGACGGGTGGGTGGCGGAGACAGCAAGCTACAGGAAGGGGGGAATTGAGAAAGCGAAAGGTTGGGCATAAGAGACAATAAGGGGAAGATGCAGGGTAATGATTGTGTAGGGAAGAATGCTTGAACGAAAGAGTGGGAGAGTGTGAAAGAGAATGGATGTGGAAAAGAGAGGAGATAGACCAAAAGACCATAAGACAAAGGAGCAGAAGTAGGCCATTCGGCCCATCGAGTCTGCTCCACCATTTTATCATGAGCTGATCCATTTTATCCTACTTAGTCCCACTGCCCTGCCTTCTCACCATAACCTTTGATGCCCTGGCTACTCAGATAACTATCAATCTCTGCCTTAAATGCACCCAATGACTTGGCCTCCACTGCTGCCCGTGGCAACAAATTCCATAGATTCACCACCCTCTGACTAAAAAAATTTTTTCGCATTTCTGTTCTGAAAGGGCGCCTTCAATCCTGAAGTCATGCCATCTCGTACTAGACTCCCCCAACAAATTAGCCAGAGGAAGTGGCTCACCTGAGGACTGGGAGAAATTCAGAGTTCAGCAGAGGAGGACAAAGGGCTTAATTAGGAAGGGGAAAAAAGATTATGAGAGAAAACTGGCAGGGAACATAAAAACTGACTGTAAAAGCTTTTATAGATATGTGAAAAGGAAAAGACTGGTAAAGACAAATGTAGGTCCCCTACAGACAGAAACAGGTGAATTGATTATGGGGAGCAAGGACATGGCAGACCAATTGAATAATTACTTTGGTTCTGTCTTCACTAAGGAGGACATAAATAATCTTCCAGAAATAGTAGGGGACAGAGGGTCCAGTGAGATGGAGGAACTGAGCGAAATACATGTTAGTAGGGAAGTGGTGTTAGGTAAATTGAAGGGATTGAAGGTAGATAAATTCCCAGGGCCAGATGGTCTGCATCCTAGAGTGCTTAAGGAAGTAGCCCAAGAAATAGTGGATGCATTAGTGATAATTTTTCAAAACTCGTTAGATTCTGGACTAGTTCCTGAGGATTGGAGGGTGGCTAATGTAACCTCACTTTTTAAAAAAAGGAGGGAGAGAGAAACCGGGGAATTATAGACCAGTTAGCCTAACGTCGGTGGTGGGGAAACTGCTGGAGTCAGTTATCAAAGATGTGATAACAGCACATTTGGAAAGCGGTGAAATCATCGGACAAAATCAGCATGGATTTGTGAAAGGAAAATCATGTCTGACGAATGTCATAGAATTTTTTGAGGATGTAACTAGTAGAGTGGATAGGGGAGAACCAGTGGATGTGGTATATTTGGATTTTCAAAAGGCTTTTGACAAGGTCCCACACAGGAGATTAGTGTGCAAACTTAAAGCACACGGTATTGGGGGTAAGGTATTGATGTGGATGGAGAATTGTTTAGCAGACAGGAAGCAATGAGTGGGAATAAACGGGACCTCTTCAGAATGGCAGGCGGTGACTAATGGGGTACCGCAAGGCTCAGTGCTGGGACCCCAGTTGTTTACAATATATATTAATGACTTGGATGAGGGAATTAAATGCAGCATCTCCAAGTTTGTGGATGACACGAAGCTGGGTGGCAGTGTTAGCTGTGAGGAGGATGCTAAGAGGATGCAGAGTGACTTGGATAGGTTGGGTGAGTGGGCAAATTCATGGCAGATGCAATTTAATGTGGATAAATGTGAAGTTATCCACTTTGGTGGCAAAAATAGGAAAACAGATTAATATCTGAATGGTGGCCGATTAGGAAAAGGGGAGGTGCAACGAGACCTGGGTGTCATTATACACCAGTCATTGAAAGTGGGCATGCAGGTACAGCAGGCGGTGAAAAAGGCGAATGGTATGCTGGCATTTATAGCGAGAGGATTCGAGTGCAGGAGCAGGGAGGTACTACTGCAGTTGTACAAGGCCTTGGTGAGACCACACCTGGAGTATTGTGTGCAGTTTTGGTCCCCTAAGCTGAGGAAAGACATCCTTGCCATAGAGGGAGTACAAAGAAGGTTCACCAGATTGATTCCTGGGATGGCCGGACTTTCATATGAAGAAAGACTGGATGAACTGGGCTTGTACTCGTTGGAATTTAGAAGATTGAGGGGGTATCTGATTGAAACATATAAAATCCTAAAGGGATTGGACAGGCTAGATGCAGGAAGATTGTTCCCGATGCTGGGGAAGTCCAGAACAAGGGGTCACAGTTTGAGGATAAGGGGGAAGCCTTTTAGGACCGAGATTAGGAAAAACGTCTTCACACAGAGAGTGGTGAATCTGTGGAATTCTCTGCCACAGGAAACAGTTGAGGCCAGTTCATTGGCTATATTTAAGAGGGAGTTAGATATGGCCCTTGTGGCTACGGGGATCAGGGGGTATGGAGGGAAGGCTGGGGCGGGGTTCTGAGTTGGATAATCAGCCATGATCATAATAAATGGTGGTGCAGGCTCGAAGGGCCGAATGGCCTACTCCTGCACATATTTTCTATGTTTCTATCATGGGAAACAACTTTGCCACATCCACTCTTCCCATGCCTTTTAACATTCGAAATGTTTCTATGAGGTCTCCCCTCTTTCTTCTAAACTCCAAGGAATACAGTCCAAGAGCGGACAAACGTTCCTCATATGTTAACCCTCTCATTCCCGGAATCATTCTAGTGAATCTTCTCTGTACCCTCTCCAACGTCAGCACATCCTTTCTTAAATAAGGAGACCAAAACTGCCCACAGTACTCCAGGTGAGGTCTCACCAGCGCCTTATAGAGCCTCAACATCACATCCCTGCTCCTATACTCTATTCGTCTAGAAATGAATGCCAACATTGCATTCGCCTCTTCACTACCGACTCAATCTGGAGGTTAACTTTAAGGGAATTCTGTCCGAGGGCTCCCAAGTCCCGTTGCATCTCAGAACTTTGTATTCTTTCTCTATTTAAATAATAGTCTGCCCGTTTATTTTTTCTGCCAAAGTGCATAACCATACACTTTCCAACATTGTACTTCATTTGCCACTTCTCTGCCCATTCTTCCAATCTATCCAAGTCTCTCTGCAGACTCTCCGTTTCTTCAGCACCACCAGCCCCTCCACCTATCCTCGTATCGTCAGCAAACTTAGCCACAAAGCCATCTATTCCCTAATCCAAATCGTTGATGTACAATGTAAAAAGAAGCGGCCCCAACACTGATCCTTGCGGAACACCACTGGTAACCGGCAGCCAACCAGAATAGGATCCCTTTATTCCCACTCTCTGTTTCCTGCCAATCAGCCAACGCTCTATACACGTATGTAACTTTCCTGTAATTCCATGGGCTCTTATCTTGTTAAGCAGCCTCATGTGTGGCACCTTGTCATACAAGGTGAGATAGAGAAACTGAAAAATGTATGTATAGAGAGAGTGTGAGAGAGAGGCAGATAGTTAAGAGAATAAGAGAGTTATAGGGAGAGACAGAGGGAGAGAGGGACAGAGAGAGAGGGGACTGTGGAGCAGAGTGGCAGAGTGGAGATCCTGGGTGAGGGGAACAAGGAGTGAGAAGTGAGGAAAGAAAGAGAAAGAGAAACGGGAAACAGAGCGATAGATAAATGATCCGAGATAAACAGCGACGGGGAAGTGAGGGTAAGAGAGACGGGATGGGGGTGAAGGGAAGGGTGAGAGAGGATTGAAGGGAACTGCGGAGAGAGGAGCAGAGAGAGTGAAAGCGTTGAGGAGGAGGAAACGAATGTAGGTGAAGGGAGAGTGGGAAGAGAGTAGGAGGCTGTGGGTGATAGAGAGTGGGAAGGAGACAGTGGGAGACAAGAGATGGAGAGAAAGAGAGGGTGAGGGAACGGGGACAGGAAGTGGAGATAGTGAAAATGGGTGCGCGAAGAAGTGGCGATTCTTTGGATGCGGGATGACGGACAATGGGATGATGGAGATAACGTGTGTGTGTGTGTGTGTGTGTGTGTGTGTGTGTGTGTGTGTGTGTGTGTGTGTGTATGTGTGTGTCTGTGTGTGTGTCTGTGTGTGTGTGTATGTGTGACCGTGTGTGTGTGTGTGTGTGTGTGTGTGTGTGTGTGAGAGAGAGAGAGACAGAGAGAGAGAGGAAGGAGCACAGAGAACGAGAGGTACAGACTGGAGTAAAATATGGAGAGGGAGGTAGGGAACGGAAGTGAATGTGGAGTCGGAGAAACACGGTGAATGACACGACCTCGTGGAGTACCGGGACACAGGTAAACACTGATAGAGAGGGCGGTGAAGGAGGCGGATGTAGTACGGGCGTCGGGACGTCACGTGACAGCAGTACGCGCTGTCGGCGAGACCGCACTGGGAGCGGCGATTGCGGTTCTGGTCTCCGAGCAACAGGAAGGCTGTGAGAAAGCCAGAGAGGGCGCAGTAAAAATTCACAGGGAATGTTTGGGCAACCGAGTGATACAGCAGAGGAAGAGGCCCCGAACCCCGCGATGTTCTGCCGAAGTGATTAATCTAACGAAGCCTAATACTGAACCCTTTCTCCTGGATACGTCCAGATCCCTCTGTACCCTGCACATGTGTCTGTGAAAAAAAGCCTCTTAAAAACCCTTAACATATCGATCTCCGCCAGTAGCCACGGCAGCACATACAGCACGCTCTGTTTAAAAGAAACTTGTGCCACACATTGTCTGTGAACTATCCCACACTCACCTTGAAATCACGTCCTCTGGTAATAGAGATTTTCCACTTCGTGAACAAACGATGTCGGTTCTCTTCTCTCAGATCCCTTCTCAGCCTCAGTCTGCCTCTGGCTCCCCTCAGCCCCCATCGCTACATAGAGAACAACTGTCCAACCTTTCATTCCCTCTGATCCATGAGGCAACCTCCCTCCCCATTTCCAGAACATTAGCTCTCAACCGATTCTTCCTCCGCCGTAACAGGGCTAGAGTTCCTCCAGTTGTCGACTAACACCCATGGTTCTGTGGTGGCGATAGAGCGTACGTGTTCAGTGCCCAGGAGAAAGGGTTTAGTATTAGGCTTCGTTAGATTAATCACTTCGGCAGAACATCGCGGGGTTCGGAGCCTCTTCCTCTGCTGTATCACTCGGTTGCCCAAACATTCCCGATGAATTTTTACTGCGTCCTCTCTGGCTTTCTCACAGCCTTCCTGTTGCTCGGAGACCAGAACCGCACACAACACTCCCAGTACGTGTGCCTGCAACACTGTGTGTCCGACAGACTGATCAGCAGCACTGGGGCTCCACAGGAGACTGTCTTGTCTCCCTTTCTCTTCACCATTTACACCTCGGACTTCAACCACTGCACAGAGTCTTGTCATCTTCAGAAGTCTTCGGATGACTCTGCCATAGTTGGATGCATCAGCAAGGGAGATGAGGTTGAGTACAGGGCTACGGTATGAAACTTTGTCACATGGTGTGAGCAGAATTATCTGCAGCTTAATGTGAAAAAGACTAAGGAGCTGATGGTAGACCTGAGGAGAGCTAAGGTACCGGTGACCCCTGTTTCCATCCAGGGGGTCAGTGTGGACATGGTGGAGGATTACAAATACCGGGGGATACGAATTGACAATAAACTGGACTGGTCAAAGAACACTGAGTCTGTCTACAAGAAGGGTCAGAGCCGTCTCTATTTCCTGAGGAGACTGAGGTCCTTTAACATCTGCCGGACGGTGCTGAGGATGTTCTACAAGTCTGTGGTGGCCAGTGCTGTCATGTCTGCTGTTGTGTGCTGGGGCAGCAGGCTGAGGGTGGCAGACACCAACAGAATCAACAAACTCATTCGCAAGGCCAGTGATGTTGTGGGGATGGAACTGGACTCTCTCACGATGGTGTCTGAAAAGAGGATGCTGTCTAAGTTGCATGCCATCTTGGTCAATGTTTCCCATCCACTACATAATGTACTGGGTGAGCACAGGAGTACATTCAGCCAGAGACTTATTCCACGGAGATGCAGCACAGAGCGTCATAGGAAATTATTCCTGCCTGTGGCCATCAAACTTTACAACTCCTTCCTTGGAGGGTCAGACATCCTGAGCCAATAGGCTGGTCCCGGACATTTCATAATTTACTGGCATAATTTACATATTACTATTTAATTATTTATGGTTCTATTACTATTTATTATTTATGGAGTAACTAAAAAAACCAATTTCCCCCAGGATTAATAAAGTATGACTATGACTATGAATGCAGTTTTTTTGTGTCAGATGATCTTGGTTCAGTGAATAACGGGTTAACCTTGATACCAGTGGACTGTGAGGATTCTCAGTCACTTGTATTAGACCATGGTTTAAAAGTTGGTGAAGAGGTGGAAATTGGTGAGGTCAGTGTTAATGAAAGTAATGGGAAAAGTGCTGCTCCTGGACTTTTGGATAAAGTGCTGGAAACTGTTGGATTGGTTGTGCGATCTTTGAACCTGCTTGCAGGACAAAGCACTGCAGAGAAATGACGTGCTACTCTGTTGAATTTTGTTTGGACATTTGAACACCTACAAGGTCATGCTGTTATTCAGGGTGGTGGTATGGAAGCAAGTTGAAGGGAAGGTCGTAATCAGATGCGTGGATTGTATGGTCTCTTCCATAATGTATACATGGTTCTCATAAGCCTGGTGATGGTGCTAAGTTTGGGAAACAATGTTGGGAAGTTGACAGCTCTCCAAGATAAGAGTGTTTAAGCAATCCAGCTGATGAGCAAGGCTGTTCCTAGGGAACCACACAGAAAGACTGATGTTCATCCCTCCTGGGTAGATACTCGCATGGTTAGGAAACCTGGTGAGGCCTACGATCGCAAAACCTGAGGTTTAAATTATGATGATGTGTCAAAGACCTTTCCACCTTCCAGATTTCAGCAGGACTTACAGGGTAGTGCAGCTGATGAGAATAAGGTGTATCAGAAAGGTTTGTCCTTATTTAGGAAGGAATTTATAGAGGAACAGAAGCGAGATTCTGGAATGGTGGCTTTAAAGGAGATAGCTCTCACCGGAGAAGAGGTTTAGAGAGTCAGTAGGATATCACCTTAAAGATGGGGTGTTGATGAGGAGATGGAGACCAGCCACTGTGCCTGAAAGTCACTTGGTGGTTCTGAAAGTTTATAGGGCTGAAATTTTAAACATGGCTTACAGTATGCCTTTAGGTGGACATCATGGAGTGAGAAAGACAGTGAATAGGATTATGAAGGAATTTTACTGGCCTAGTTTAAGAAAAGATGTTGTGAATTGTAACAGGATTTGCCATACCTGTCAAGTTCAGAGGAAATCTAATCAGGTTGTTCAGATAACACTACTTAAACCGATATCTGCTTTTGGTGAACTTTTTCCTAGGGTCATAGTGGATTGTGTAGGCCCATTGCAAAAGACTGCAGCTGGTTATCAGTATGTGTTATTAATTATGTGTGCTGTGTCTCAGTCCCTTGAAGCAGTGTATTTTGAAAATATCGAGGCCAAGACTATGATGAAGTCATTCAGTAAGTTTTACACACAGGAAGCTCTGCCCAAAGAAATTCAATTTGACCAGGGCAGTAACTTTACTTCGAGAACATTCCAGGGGATAGTTGGAGAATTGGAATCTAGGCACATGGTGTCATCTGCCTATCACACAGAGTCTAAGGGAGGCCTGGAACAGTTCAACTTTTAGGACATGATTAAAGTATATGGTGTGAGAAATGGGAAAAATTGGGATGAGGGGGTTCTCCTCCTCTTATCTATTGTTGGAGATTCGATTCAGAAGGCAGTGAAGGGTAGTTTGTTGGAACTTGTATTCAGTTACAGGCCAAAAAGACCTTTGACCCTATTCAGAGAACTATGGCCTGATTTAGGAAAATATGTCAGTGTGTTTAAGTATGTTTTAAAATTCTGGGAAAGATTTAATAGGCTTTGTGTCCTTGCAAAGGGAAGTTTACAAAATATCTGAATCAAAATAAAACACTTGTTTGCTAGAATTGCAGCTGGGAGAATTGTTATGGAACAAAATGGAGTCATGGAATCTGATAAAGGAGTGGAAAAACATGTTTACCCACTGAATCTAGTCTCACCAAGATGTCAGAATTCCATTGTTTTGGAAAATATTACTGATAATGTCCATCAGTTGGACCCTAAACCACAAAAACAAGTGAAAAGACTAATTGGCATTTTGAAATGGTGCACAGGTGCAGTGCATCACGTCATTATAAATTCAGCCCAGCCCATGAAACAACATCTTCACATAATGAACTTTGGAAAAATAAAATGGTTGAACAAGGAATTAGAAACAAGTAAGAAGAGTGAAAGATTTGTATGGAATGACCTTTGCCAGGAGGCATTTGAACGTCTGAAATCCATCCTGTGTTATCATTTTGTGCTCAAAGCACTTGATTTTTCCAAGCCATTTTCTATAGCAACAGACGCTAGTGACGAAGCTGCTGGGGCAGTACTGTTACAGGAAGGAGTGGATGACATTGAATATCCAGTAGCTTATTTCTCAAAGAACTTCAGTGTGCACCAGAAAAAATTATTCAATTGCTGGAAAGGAATTACTAGCACTTATTCTGGCCTTACAACATTTTGAAGCCAATGTTCAAAAAAAAAGACCTCGAAATCTTTCTGTTGTCCAGAGACCACTTGTAGTTTACATGGCTTATAATCCGTTGACGGGATCCTGAATTACCCCTATGAACTGTGTTCGTTTACCCCTATTAACTGTGCTTTTGAAGAGAGAGAGAGTTATTTAACACCAACATGTTGTTTTGAAAGAGAGAGAGAGAGAGAGAGACGAAGACTAACTGTTGGACTGTCACTTTAAGGAACCAGAAAGAACTGGTTAACTTTTGGATTTCTGCTGAGTTGGAGACAGCACTGAGCAGCTCGTAAGTTGCTATGGTGACCGAGGGCGTTATTTAATGGACACTCGATGCTATGATTTTTGGCAGGTTGCTGATACTTCTCAAGGACAGTTCGCCTGCTTGTGATTTCTTACACAGAGAGAGGAAGGAGGAGTTATTTGAGTGACAGTTGGTGCTCAGCATGGGAAGATAAAATAGGAGGTCAGATGATAGACCTCAGACACATGATCTGGACAATGAATGAGCATTGTTGTGCCCGCAGTCGTTCTTGCAGTGAAAAAGTAAAGGGTTGACTGGTGAGGGGTTGTCCATGTGTCCACCCTCGCCTGGGGGATAGCTCCACCACAGAAAACCGGTCCCCTTTGTTAAAGTCACAGTCGGTGACTTTGAAAGGATTTCAAAGGACAACGAGAAGATCGACGCCATCAGCACACCTGAAGACTCAAATCTCTCCCTCTTTCTCTCTCCATCACTACTCAACTCAATACCATGAACTGAACTGAACTGAACACTACTCATCATTGTAAGACTGTATCTTTTTACCCCTAGACTTAAAGAAGCTTGGTTTTTCACATATATTTCCACACTTACTGATTTACTTACTTATATATATAAAATCATTGCTAACCTGTTTGATTTATCTACATTTATATTACTGTATTGCATAGTTACTAATAAACATTATTAGTTAATAGCAATACTGGACTCCAAGGTGTTTTCTATTTCTGCTGGTTCTTTATTCCCGTCATGGGGTATATGACATCAGTTAGCCCTGACGAAGGGTCTCGGCCCGAAACATCGACTTCGCTTTTTCCGATGGATGCTGTCTGGCCTGCTGCGTTCCACCAGCATTTTGTCTGTGTTGCTTGAATTTCCAGCATCTGCAGATTTCTTCGTGTTTGCCCAGGTTATTCTGACTCTTTCTCCCTTGTCAGTCAGCCAACCTTCAATCCATACAAGTATCTTTCCTGTAATTCCATGAGCTGTGATCTTGTTAAGCAGCCTCATGTGCAATACCTTAGAAACTGAGAAAATCTGCAGCACAATACAGGCCCTTCGGCCCACAAAGCTGTGACAAACATGTCCTTACCCAAGAACTACCTAGGCTTATCCATAGGCCTCTATTGTTCTAAGCTCCATGTACCTATCCAGGAGACTCTTAAAAGACCCTATCGTTTCCGCCTAAACCACCTCTGCTGGCAGCCCATTACACAACTCACTACTCGCTTACAAAAAAAAAATTACCCCTGATATCTCCTCTGTACCTACTTCCAAGCACCTTAAAACTGTGCCCTCTCATGCTAGCCATTTCTGCCCTGGGAAAAGACCTCTGAATGTCCACATGATCAATGCCTCTCATCATCTTATACACCTCTCATCCTCTGTCACTCCAAGGAGAAAAGGCTGTGTTCACTCAACCTATTCTCATAAGGCATGCTCCCCAATCCAGGCAACATCCTTGTATATCCCCTCTACACCCTTTCTATGGTTTCCACATCCTTCCTGGAAACCATAGAAAAACTACAGCACAGAAACAGGCCTTTTGGCCCATCTTGGCTGTGCCGAACCATTTAGTCCCACTGACCTGCACACGGACCATATCCTTCCATACACCTCCCATCATGTATCTGTCCAATTTATTCTTAAATGTTAAGAAAGAACCCGCATTTACCACCTCGTCTGGCAGATCATTCCACACTCCCACCACTCTCTATATGAAGAAGCCCCCCTAATGTTTCCTTTAAACTTTTCCCCCCTCACCCTTAACCCATGTCCTCCGGTTTTTTTCTCTCCTTGCCTCAGTGGAAAAAGCCTGCTTGCATTCACTCTATCTATACCCATCATAATTTTATATACCTCTATCAAATCTCCCCTCATTCTTCTACACTCCAGGGAATAAAATCCTAACCTACTCAACCTTTCTCTGTAACTGAGTTTCTCAAGTCCCGACAACATCCTTGTAAACCTTCTCTGCACTCTTTCAACCTTATTAATATCCTTCCTGTAATTTGGCGACCAAAACTGAACACAATACTCCAGATTCGGCCTCACCAATGCCTTATACAACCTCATCATAACATTCCAGCTCTTATATTCAATACTTTGATTAATAAAGGCCAATATACCAAAAGCACTCTTTACGACCCTATCTACCTGTGACGCCACTTTTAGGAAATTTTGTATCTGTATTCCCAGATCCCTCTGTTCTACTGCGCTCCTCAGTGCTTTACCATTTACCCTGTATGTTCTACCTTGGTTTGTCCTTCCTGCAGTGAGGCGACCAGAATTGAGCAAATTACTCAAAGTAGGGTCTGACCAGGGTCCTATATAGCTGCAACATTACCTCTTGGCTCTGAAACTCAATCCCACGGAAGTCAATGCACTGTATGCCTTCTTAACCACAGAGTCAATCTGCACAGTAGCTTTGAGTGTCCGATGGACATAAACCCCAAGATCCCTCTGATCCTCCACACTGCAAAGAGTCCTACCATTAATGCTCTATCCTGCCATCATATTTGACCTAACAAAATGAACGACCTCACACTTATCTGGGTTGAACTCCATTTGTCACTTCTCAGCCTAGTTTTGCATCCGATCACTATCCCGCTGTAACCTCTGACAGCCCTCCACACTATCCACAACACCCCCAACATTTGTGTCATCAGCAAAATTACTAACCCAACCCTCCACTTCCTCATCCAGGTCATTTATAAAAATCATGAAGAGTAGGGGTCCCAGAACAGATCCCTGAGGCACACCACTGGTCATCGACCTCTATGCAGAATATAACCCATCTACAACTGCTCTTTGCCTGCTGTGGGCAAGCCAGTTCTGGATGGACAAAGCAATGCCCCTTGGATCCCATGCCTCCTTACTTCCTCAATAAGCTTTGCACGGGGTACCTTGTTAAAGATCATCTGAAAATCCATGCAAACAACGTCCACTGCCTCTGCTTTATCCATCTTGCTTTTTATTTCCTCAAAATATTGCAAGAGATTTTTCAGACACGAATTCCTCTAAAGGAATACGACCAACTTCGGCCTACTTCACCATGCGTTCCCAATTACAGTACTGAAAAAACTCACCCTTAATACACTCGAACATATTCCCAACCACTGAGGTCAGACGAACTGTCCTATAATTTTCTTTCTTCTCCCTCCCTCTCCTCTTAAAGAGTGGAGTGACATTTGCAACTTTCTAGTCCACCAGAACCATTCCAAATCCTAGTGATTAGTGACAGATTATTACTCATTACTTTAAGAGAAAACTAAGGGGGAACTTCTTCATTCAGAGGCGGGGAGAGTGTGCAACGAGCTGCCAGTGCAAGTGATAGGGACAATTTCAACCTTTAAGATAAGTTTGCTTAGGTCCGTGGATTAGAAGGATATGGAGGGCTACGGTTCAGGTGGAAGGTGTTGGAACTCGATAGATTAATGCTTTGGCAGAGACTAGATTGAACCAATGGCATTTTCCTGTCTTGCAGTGTTCTATGACTCTAATGCCTTCACAATCTCTACAGCTACCTCTTTCTGAACCCTGGGGTGTTCACCTTCTGGTCCAGGAGTCTTATCTACCTTCAGGCCTTTCAGCTTCCAAAACACCTTCTGTCCTTGGTAAAAGCATTTATCCTCACTTCTGCCCCAGATACTCCTGAATGTTTGGCATTCATGTAATAAATTTAATGACACAATTGTAGTGGGTGACTTCAATCTGCAGGAGAATTGGGAAAGTCAGATTTGTGTCAGATCGCAAGAGAGGGAATGTATTGAATGCTTACAAAATGGCTTTTTAGAGCTGCTGATGGTGGAGCCTACTTGGGGAACTGCTATCTTAGATTAGATGTCGTGTAATAACCCAGATCTTATTATGGAGGTTAATGTAGAGGAACCATTAGAAAGCAGTGATAAAAATATGATTCAATTCTACTGCAATTTGTGAGGGAGAAGCATAGGTCACATGCATAGTATTGCAATGGAATAAAGGGAATTACAGAGGCATGAGAGAGGTGATTCCCCAGGTGGACTAGAGAAGGATACTGCTGAGGATGACGCCAGAGCAGAAATGGCCGACAATTCTGAGAATAGTTCATAATGTACAAGATAGATGTGTCCCGCAGAAGTAGTTCTCAAACAGTGGGGCGAGGCTACCGTGGCTGACAAAAGAAGTTAAGGACTGTATAAAAGCCAAGGAAAGTGCTTATAAGGTAGAAAAAGTGAGTAGGAACTTAGATAATTGGGTAGCCTTTAAAATCCAACAACAGGCAACTAAAAAAAAGTTATATGAAGGGGAAAAGGTGAAATATGAAAGCAAACTAGTTAATAATATAAACCATTATAAAAAATGTGAAAGGGAGGCGAGAGTTTATATTGGATCTCTGGAGAATGATGCTCATGGGGTAGAAATGGGGAAGAGATAGTAGATGAACTTTATAGGTATTTTGCATCCATCTTCTCTGTGGAAGATACTAGCAGTATGCCAGAGATCCGTGAGTATCAGAGAGCAGGAGTGAATGCTATCACCATTACAAAGAAAAACATGCTAGGCAAACTCAGGTTCTTAAAGTAGATAAGTCACCTGGACCAGATGGACTACATTCCAAAGTCCTGAGAGATGTTGCTGAAGAGATGAAAGATGCATTGGTCATGACCTGTCAAGAATCACTTGATTCTGGCATGGTCCCGGAGGACAGGAAGATTGCAAATGTCAATCACTCTTTGAGAAGGGAGGAAGGCAAAAGAGAGCAAATTATAGTCCAGTTAGCCTAACCTCAGTGGCTGGGAAAGCGTTTGAGTCTATTAAAACGGATGAGGTTTTGGGGTACGAGGAGACTAATGACAAAATAAGTCAGCCAGCATAGTTTCTGTCCAGGGAAATCTTGCTTGACAAATCTTCAAGGAAGTCATCAGCAGGATGGACAAACGAGAGGCAGTGGATGTAATTTAATTGGATTTTATGAAGGCATCTGATAAGGTATCACACATGAGACTGTTTAACAGGATAAAAATCAGAAGAAATGCTGGCATGGATGACAGGAATGGCTGACAGCAAAGAGGCAGCGAGTGGGAATTAAAGGGGCCTTTTCTGGTTGGTTAGCAGTGACTAGAGATCTTCAGGGGTCAGTATTCCGTCCGCTACTTTTCACATTATTTGTCAAAGATTTAGATAATGGAATTTGTGGCTTTGCAGCAAGGTTTGTGGATGATACAAAGATAGCTGGAGGCGTTGGTCATGCTGAGGAAGCAATGCGATTGTAGCAGGACACAGACAAATTTGAAGAATGGGCAAAAAGAAGTGGCAGATGGAATACAATATTGGGAAATGTACAATAATGCATTTTGGCAAAAGTAACGATATGAACTATTATCTGATTGAGGAGAAGGTTCAAACAACAGAAGTACAGAAGGAAATATGAGTCCTTGGGGAAGACTCCCAAAAGGTTAATTTACAGGTTGAGCCTGTGGTGGAGAAGGCAAATGCAATGTTGGCATTTATTTAAAGTGAAGTAGAATATATAAGCAAGGAGATAATGCTGATACTTTAGAAGACACTACTTAGGCCACACTTTGAGTATTTGTGGCCCATATCTCAGAAAATGTGTGTTGTCATTGGAGAGAGTCCAGAGGATGTTCAAGAAGATGATTCCAGGAATGAAGGGGTTAAGATATGAGGAGCATTTGCCAGCCTTGGGCCTGTACTCCCACACTGACCTATGTTTAATAAATGCGGGTGGAGGGGGGTAAATCTCACTGAAACTCACCGAATGTGGAAAGGTCTAGAGAGGGTGGATGAGGTGAGGACTTTTCCTATGGTGGGGTAGCCATAACAGAGGGCACAGCCTCAAAACTGAGGAGCGACCTTTTAGAGTAGTTAAGGAGGATTTTATTTAGTCAGAGAGCAGTGAATCTGTGGAATTTTCTGACACAGACGGCAGTGGGGGCCCAGTCTGTGGGTACATTTAAGGCAGAAGCTAATAGTTTGCTGATCAGTCAGGGCATTACAGGATATGCCGAGGAGGCAGGTGCATGGGGTTGAGTGAGAACCGGGATCAGACATGATAGAACAGCACAGCAGACTTGATGGGGCTGAATGGCCTAATTGTGCTTCTATGTCTTATGGTCTTATACTGCCAGTGCCTTACACAGTGAAGAATGACACAAAATACTTATTAGATTTGGCTGCTTTTTCTTTGCTCTGTTACTAACTCGCCAGCATCATCTTCCAGTGTTAGTGTCAACTCTTGCCTCTCTTTTACTCTTTATATATATCTGAACAACTTTTGATACTTGATATTATTGGCTCACTGACCTTAATTTTTCATCTTGCCTCTCCTGTGTGTTTTTTTTTAGTTGTCTCCTGCTGGTTATGTGAAAGCTTTCCAATCCTCTAACTTCCCACTATTTTCTTGCTGTATTATATGACTCCACTTTTGCTTTTATTAAAAACAGGAGAAAATCTGCGGATGCTGGATATCCAAGCAACACATACACAAAATGCTGGAGGAACCTAGGAGGCCAGGCAGCATATATGGGAAATAGTGAACAGGCGACGTTTTGAGCCGAGAACCTTTGACAGGACTGGGGGAAAAAAGGTGAGACGTCAGAGTAAGAAGTGTGGGGGTGAAAGGGGTGGAAGAAGTGGTAGGTGAGAGGTGAAACTAGGAGAGGGGGAGTAGAGAATGAAAAAACTTCTTAGGATATAATTTCCTTCACCATTCTCGAAAGATCATTGCTAATGCCTCCACATCTCCTCAGCCAACTCCTTCAGATCTCTGGGGTGTACACCATCTGGTCCAGGTGACCTATTTACCTTCAGACCATCTGTTACCCAAGAACCTTCTCCCAAGTAACGTAACTTTACACATTCTGACCACTGACATCTGGGATTTCCATATTCCTGCCAGTGTCTTCGACAGATAAGAGTGATGTACAATACTTATTCAGTTCATCCGCCATCACCTTGCACCCCCACCCCATTGCTACCTCTCCAGCATCATTTTTCAGTGGTTTGATATCCACTTCCACCTCTTTCTTACACTCTATGTACCTGAAGAAAAATTTGGTATCCTCTTTAATATTACTGGTTAGCTCACCGCTGTATTCCATCTTTTCCTTCTTAATTATTTTAGTTGCATTCCATTGGTTTTTAAAAGCTTCCCAATCCTCTAACTTCCAAGTAATTTTTGCTCTATGCCCTCTCTTTGGTTTTTATGTTGTCTTTGGTTTCTCTTATCAACCACGGTTTTGTCACCTTACCTTTAGAATACTACTTCTTCTTTGTGACGTGTATATCCTGTGATTTCTGCATTGCTTCCAGAAATTCCAGCCATTGTTTCTCTGCTTTCATCCCTGCCTGTGCTCTTTTCAAATTAATTTTATACCAATTCTTCTCTCATGCCTCTCTAATTCTCTTTTATCCACATCTGACTTTAGCTTCTCCTTCTCTAATATCAGGGTGAATTTGATCATATTAAGATCACTTGCCCCGAAGGGTTCTTTGAACTGAAGTGATCTAATTATTTCCACTTCATTACAACACCGAATCGAGAATAGTTGATCCCCAAGTGAGCTGAAACCACAAGCTGCTCTAAAGAAGCATCTTGCAGGCACTCTGGGAATTCATCTTCTTGAGACTAACACCATCCTAATTTTCCTAATCACCTGCATGACAATCGCCCACGACTATTGTAACGTTGCCCTTTTGGCACATTTTCTATCTCCCATTGTAATTTGTGGACCACATACCTACAACTGTTTGGCAGTCTCTATATAATTCCTATCAGGGATTTTTTTTTTAACATTTGCTGTTCCTTAATTCTACCCACACATTCTACACCTTCCAACCCTATGCCACCTCTATCTAATGATTTTATTTAATATTTTACCAACAGAGCCACAGAACGCCACTACCAGCTTGTTCTTTCAAGAAACAAATAAGTATCCGGGAGACAAGAGGACCTGCAGACGCTAGAAATCTAGAGAGCTATACACAAAGTGCTGGAGGAGCTCAGCATGTCAGGCAGCATCTATGGACGGGAATCATCATTTTGGGCCAAGACCCTTCATCGGGATTCTTGATACCCACGTATCTGGAATGTCAACAAGCAAAGAAAATAGAAAGTAGTGCGAAATAGGGAAAATCTTTGACAAAACTTAGTTCAAGGCTTAAAAAAACCTGCCAAACAGAGCTCAATAGTTAACAAATGCAACAAAGGCAAGAAATACTCTCATCAATACCGACATTGACTACTTTTTTAATAAAAATATCTTGGTCCCATTTCAATCAGTAAAATTTACAAAGAGAAATAAGAACTTTAGAAAACTTTAGAAAAGACTATTTACACTCAGACCCACTTAGATTAACACGACCTTGGACAGAAAGAGGAAGAGAAATAACACACATGAAATTTTTTTAAAAAATCACACAACAGTCAGATAAAACTTCTAAATATCTATTTTTATCAAAAGTAAACAGGATTCAGCACTCCATGTGTGTATATGTAATTGTGATAGGAAATACAGGCAAAAAAACTTAAATGAGAGGTTAACTCAGAAAAATGAATCATCACTATGGAAGAAAACATTAACCAGTGGAATGAGTATGACCCTCCATGGGAGACATCCTAATGATCTGAGCAGACTAGATGGTGACAAGGAAGCATCAAGCACCTGACTGAGAGTTGGAGACCTCTTTCCAGAAACAGAGGGGTTCCTTGCAGAAATATAGGACACGGTGGTGAACAAAAGGAAAAAAAAATGAAAATTCTTGGAATACAAACAAACAAGGAAATGTGCAGCAAATGCCAAGAGAAACCAGACACAATCCAACACATTTCATGATCCTGCAGCAGTTTAACTCAATCTGATTACTTACAAAGGTACAATCAAGTGGCAAAAATCTTGCTTTAAAATGCAAACTCATGAATACCCTCCATCACTTCAAAAAGGTGCCATAAATTCAAGCCTGATCCAGTTTTAGAGTCAAAATATTACAAATTGGATGATAATCAATACATTATAGGCCAATCCATAATAACCATCCGGATATAATATTACAGGATTGTTGTTATTCGTCCTTCGTAGTCGAAGATGACCATGGCTTCAGAGTCAAATGGGAGATTGGTGGCTGTGGGTCCAGAGGTGACTGATGAGGCCAATCTGGGCCCTGAAGGCTCGCCCACATGTGGGACACAAGTGGGTGGGTGCTGTCGTGGCAGTGGATGCTGCTCAGGCCTTGCGCACAGCACGCTTTCGTTGCGCCTCGATGATGCGCCTGACTTCAGCTGCACGGGCTCCTGTGGTGATCTTGCTGCACCAAGCTGGACGGTCGAGGGCAAGCGTCTCCCACGTGTTGATGTCAACACCCAGGCCTTTGAGGGACGCTTTAAGGCAGTCTTTGTAATGTTTCTTCTGCCCCCCGACTGAGCGCTTGCCCTGACACAGTTCTCCGTACAGCAGCTGCTTAGGCAATCGGCTGTCTGGCATTCTGACCACATGTCCAGCCCACCTGGTTTGGGCTTTTAGCAGGAGGGTGTAGACGCTGCAGAGCCCAGCTCGTTCCAGGATTTCCGTGTCGGGGACTTTGTCCTGTCACCTGATGTGGAGGAATCTGCGGAGACAGCTCAGGTGAAAGTGGTTGAGCTGTTTGGCGTGCCTGCTGTAGACAGTCCAGGTCTCGCTGGCGTAAAGGAGGGTGGTAAGGACCACTGCACAGTAGACCTTCAGCTTGGTGGTAAGGCTGAGTCCTGTCCGCTCCCAGACGTTCTCACGGAGTCTCCCAAAGGCGGCGCTGGCTTTGGCAATCCTGTTGTTGACCTCAGCGTCTATGTTCACTGTGCGAGAGTATGCTGCCCAGGTAGGTGAAGTTGTCGACTGCCTGGAGGTTCTGGCCCTTCACCGTGATGCGTGGCTCCTGGTATGACTTTCCTGGGGCAGGCTGGTACATAACTTCGGTCTTTTTGGTGCTGATAGTGAGACCGAAGTTGTCGCAGGCTTGTGAGAAGCAGTCCATTTCACGCTGCATCTCCTGCTCTGTGCTGGCGTTGAGTGCGCAGTCATCAGCAAACAAGAAGTCTCTGATGACAGTCTCTCGCACCTTTGTAACTGCCTGCAGGCGCCTAAGGTTGAACAACCTGCCGTCAGTCCTGTACCTGACGTGGATTCCTTCTTCGTAGTTACGGAAGGCATCTGTCAGCATGGCAGAGAATGCCATACCGAACAGAGTCGGGGCAAGAACGCAGCCTTGTTTGACGCCATTTGTCACTGGGAAGGCCTCTGACTCGTCGCCGTCATCCAGAACTTTCACCATTATATTACAGGATAAACAAGCAGGAACAACATCCTCAACAGATAAAAACATTCCTGGCACACACATGTTCTTTGACCAGTGGAGCACCTCACCAAAGGTGTTGTTTGTGTCATCACTCAAAGAACCGAAAGATTTTCTCTGTCAATCAGCTTCCAAATGTTGCTACTCTGACATTCGTTGTCACGCCCTGCTGCTGATTCCTTCTCCTCATCATACGTTTTTACCCCGACCATCGTCCAGAGCCCCAAACTCTGCCCTGTGCAGGCCCGCCTCTGGTTTCTGACCCTGCTCCATTGGGCATCCAGATAATGGTTTCCCATTCTGCTTTTAGTCTTCAGAGGACAGTGGTGTTTTCTAACAACCCTTTATAAGCAGGGAAAATGACCCATAATGTGGAAATGAGTTGTGATTAAGGGAGATAACTACCAATGTCATCCTTCCTCAGCCCAGAGATTAGAGGTTCGAAGAACTTCTCAGACAGAACTGCAGTCAGATCGACTTCTTCAGACTGCAGAAAATTCATGGGAAACCTCTTTACCCACAGAGTGGTGACTGTTTGGAATTATCACCACAGGGAGAGTGAGGGGGACCAAGGGAGGATTTAAAAGAACTGTCATGGTACAGAATCACTGGCAGGGTCCAGCCGGGCTGAGTTGACTCTGCACTGTCCACTAGTTGTGTTATAAATTCACTAAGTACCAGAGACAGAGTTTAAAATAGACATGATTTATTTGTCTCAGATCAGGAATATTAAATTCCAGTCTCATTAAAGGTGAAAATGCAAGACAAACCAGACACAGTCCAACACATTCCAGGATCCTGCAGCAGTTTAACTCAATCTGATTACTTACAGAGGTACAATCAAATGGCAAATGTCATTCAACAAAATATTGCTTTAAAATACAAACTCATGAATGCCCTCCAACACTTCACAAAGGCACCATAAATTCAAGCCTGCTGCAGCTTTAGAGTCAAAATCTTACAAATTATATGATAATCAATACATTAGTTCAGATAGAACAATCCATAATAACCATCTGGATATAATATTACAGGATAAACAAGCAGGAACAACTGCCTCAATAGATAAAAACATTCCCAACTCACTCATATTCCTCGACAAGTGGAGCACCTCACCACAGGTATTGTTTGTGTCATCAGTCAGACAACCAAAAGATTTTCTCTGTCAATCAGCTTCCAAATGTTGCTATTCTGACATTTGTTGCCACACCCCGCTGCTGGCTCCCTCCACCTCGACTTCTTCAGTCTGCACAAAATTCAAGGGAAACGTCTTCACCCACAGAGTGGTGACTGTTTGGAACCCATCATCACAGGGAGAGCGAGAGATGAACAACAGGGGAGGATTTAAAAGGACTGTCATGGAACAGAATCACTGGCAGGGTCCAACCGGCCTGAGTTGACTCTCTACTGTATACTAGTTGTATTATAATTTCACTAAGTACCAGAGACAGAGTTTAAAACAGAACTGATGTATTTCTCTCAGATCTATAACATTAAACTCCAGTATCATTAAAGGTGAATGTGCAGCAGAAGAGACTCCTCCCATGCCCAGTGACCAGGGTGCAGAACTGGGTGTGGTGAGCAGCAGCAATAATTGCAGAGTTCGGCACCGACAGTCACTCTCGAAATTGCATTCAGCAATGGTGATGGACAAATATCCAGCATGCAGCTTATTGCAAGTTTCTCCCCAGTATGAAACTTGTAGTGTGTCGTAAGTGTAACATGCTATAAGGTTTCACTGCTCATGTAATGGCTCTCTGTAATGTTTCACTGCTGAGGTAATGGTTTCTCTGTAGCAGCAATGTTTAGATTATGGCTAGAGATAACAGGGTTTTGGAGTGCGAGGCTATCCAATGACAGAAGTGTTCTTTCTTGTCAGCCTGGATGAGAGATTTTTGTGGTCTTTTTCTGGGGAGAGATGAGAAGACGTGAATGGAGAGAATAGGCCCTTTTTCTTTTATTTTTGTTTTCCTTACTAACCCTATAGCCAAAGTAGGAATTCTAAATCTCAATCATTTAATCACATATTGTGTACTGTTTGCTATTTCAGGGTACTGATCTGTAACAGGGGACACATCATGCAGCATCCACCCAAATGAGATTTCTTAAGTTTGGCCGGGCTGGGGGACTATCACCCCCTATATTAAGCTGCTAGCCGGAGCCAGAGTTACATAAGGTTTGATGACTGAGTAAATCGCTTCCCGCATTCATAGCAGGTGATCTCCCCAGTGTGAACTCAATGATGAATACTTGGTTGATTTGGCTGAGAGAACCTATTCCCAAAGTCTGAGCAGGCAAACAGCCTCTTCTACCCAGTGTGAACTCGCTGGTGTCTCTGTAGTTGGGAGGACTGAGTGAACCCCTTCCCACACACTGAGCAGGTGAACGGCTTCTCCCCAGTGTGAATTCGCTGGTGTCTCTGTAGTAGAGATGACCGAGTGAATCCCTTCCCACAGTCTGAGCAGGTGAACGGCCTCTCCCCAGTGTGAACTCGCTGATGTACCTTCAGTTGAGATGACAAAGTGAAGCCTTTCCCACAGACTGAGCAGGTGAATGGCCTCTCCCCAGTGTGAACTGACTGGTGTGCTTTTAGGTGGAATGACTGAGTGAATCCTTTCCCACAGTCTAAGCAGGTAAATGGCCTCTCCCCAGTGTGAACTCGCTGATGTATCTTCAGTTGAGATGATGATGTGAATCCCTTCCCACAGTCTGAGCAGGTGAACGGCCTCTCCCCAGTGTGAACAGACCAGTGCGCTTGTAGGTGGGATGACTGAGTGAAACCTTTCCCACACTCTGAGCAGGTGAATGGCCTCTCCCCAGTGTGAACTCGCTGATGTACCTTCAGTTTAGAGGAGCAAGTGAATCCCTTCCCACAGTCCGAGCAGGTGAACGGCTGCTCCTTCGTGTGAACTGACTGGTGTACCAGTAGGTCGGATGACCGAGTGAATCCTTTCCCACAGTCTGAGCAGGTGAACGGCCTCTCTCCAGTGTGAACTCGCTGATGTACTTTCAGTTTAGATAAGCAAGTGAATCTCTTCCCACAGTCTGAGCAGGTGAACGGCCGCTCCCCGGTGTGAACTCTCTGATGTTCCTTCAGTTTAGATGACCGTGTGAATCCCTTCCCACAGTCTGAGCAGGTGAACGGCCTCTCTCCAGTGTGAACTCTCTGATGTTCCTTCAGTTTAGATGACTGCGTGAATCCCGTCCCACAGTCTGAGCAGGTGAATGGCCTCTCTCCAGTGTGAACTGTCTGGTGTGCCAGTAGGTCAGATGACCGAGTAAATCCCTTCCCGCAGTCTGAGCAGGTGAACGGTCTCTCCCCGGTGTGAACTCGCTGATGTACCTTCAGTTTAGATGAGCAAGTGAATCCCTTCCCACAGTCCAAGCAGGTGAATGGCCTCCCCCCGGTGTGAACTTGCTGGTGAGCCATTAGGTCAGATGACCCAGTGAATCCTTCCCCACAAATTCAGCAGATGACCAGCCTCTGCCCAGTGTGAACTGACTGGTGTATCTACAGGTGGGAAGACCGACTGATTCCCTTCTCACACACAGAACAGGTGAATGGCCTTGTCCAGTGTGAACTTGCTGATGTACCTTCAGTTGAGATGACTGAGTGAATCCATTCCCACTGTCTGAGCAGATGAATGGGCGTCTCCCTGTGTAAAATGACAGGCATGCCAGTCGGTCAGATGATCGAGTGAATCCTTCCCCACAGTCCGAGCAGGAGGATGATCGACTGATTCCCTTGCTCCACTTCTCAAATATCTGGACAGAGACAGCAAAACTGGCGTGTTGTGTTCAAGATTCCCATAGACAAATTCCTTGTCATTTTTAACCTGTAAAAAGATTTACAAAATCCATCAGTGGGGGTAGGACAACATTTCAGATGAGATCACTTGAGTTGTCAAGGTGTGATCTGGCATCACAATGTTACAGTGAAGTTCAACCCAAGTTAACCATATAACATATAACAATTACAGCACGGAAACAGGCCATCTCGGCCCTTCTAGTCCGTGCCAAACTCTTACTCGCACCTAGTCCCACCGACCTGCACTCAGCCCATAACCCTCCATTCCTTCCCTGTCCACATATCTATCCAATTTAACTTTAAACAACAACATCGAACCTGCCTCAACCACTTCTGCTGGAAGCTCGTTCCACACAGCTACCATTCTCTGAGTAAAGAAGTTCCCCCTCATGTTACTCCTAAACTTTTGCCCTTTAACTCTCAACTCGTGTCCTCTTGTTTGAATCTTCCCCACTCTCAATGGAAAAAGCCTATCCACGTCAACTCTATCAATCCCCCTCATAATTTTAAACACCTCTATCAAGTCCCCCCTCAACCTTCTACACTCCAAAGAATAAAGACCTAACTTGTTCCACCTTTCTCTGTAATTTAGGAGATGAAACCCAGGCAACATTTTAGTAAATCTCCTCTGTACTCTCCCAATTTTATTGACAGCTTTCCTATAATTCGGTGACCAGAACCATAGAAACTACAGCACAGAAACAGGCCTTTTGGCCCTTCTTGGCTGTGCCGAACCATTTTCTGCCTAGTCCCACTGACCTGCACACAGACCATATCACTCTATACACCTCCCATCCATGTATCTGTCCAATTTATTCTTCAATGTTAAAAAAGAACCCACATTTACCAGCTCGTCTGGCAGCTCATTCCATACTCCCACCACTCTCTGTGTGAAGAAGCCCCCCCAATGTTCCCTTTAAACTTTTTCCCCCTCACCCTTAACCCATGTCCTCTGGTTTTTTCTCCCCTTGCCTCAGTGGAAAAAGCCTACTTGCATTCACTCTATCTATACCCATCATAATTTTATATACCTCTATCAAATCTCCCCTCATTCTTCTATGCTCCAGGGAATAAAGTCCTAACCTATTCAACCTTTCTCTGTAACTGAGTTTCTCAAGTCCCGGCAACATCCTTGTAAACCTTCTCTGCACTCTTTCAACCTTATTTATATCCTTCCTATAATTTGGTGACCAAAACTGAACACAATATTCCAGATTCGGCCTCACCAATGCCTTATACAACCTCATCATAACATTCCAGCTCTTATACTCAATACTTTGATTAATAAAGGCCAATGTACCGAAAGCTCTCTTTACGACCCTATCTACCTGTGACGCCACTTTTAGGGAATTTTGTATCTGTATTCCCAGATCCCTCTGTTCTACTGCACTCCTCAGTGCCTTACCATTAACTCTGTATGTTCTACCTTGGTTTGTCCTTCCAATGTGCAATACCTCACACTTGTCTGTATTAAACTCCATCTGCCATTTATCAGCCCATTTTCCCAGCTGGTCCAAGTCCCTCTGCAGGGTCTGAAAACCTTCCTCACTGTCTACTACACCTCCAATCTTTGTATCATCAGCAAATTTGCTGACCCAATTTACCATATTATCATCCAGATCATTGATATAGATGACAAATAACAATGAACCCAGCACTGATCCCTGTGGCACACCACTAGTCACATAATACTCCATAATACTCCATAACTGTACATAATACTCCAAATTTGGCCTTACCAATGCCTTATATAATTTCAACATTACATCCTAACTTTATACTCAATGCTCTGATTAATAAAGGCCAGCATACCAAAAGCTTTCTTCACCACCCTATCCACATGAGATTCCACCTTCAGGGAACTATGCACCATTAGTCCTAGATCCCTCTGTTCTATAGCATTCTTCAATGCCCTACCATTTACCATGTAAGTCCTATTTTGATTAGTCTTACCAAAATGCAGCATCTCACATTTTTCAGCATTAAACTCCATCTGCCATCTTTCAGCCCACTCTTCTAACTGGCCTAAATCTCTCTGCAAGCTTTGAAAACTACTTCATTATCCACAACGCCACCTATCTTAGTATCATCTGCATACTTACTAATCCAATTTACCACCCGATCATCCAGATCATTAATATATATGACAAACAACACTGGACCCAGTACATATCCCTGAGGCACACCGCTACACACCGTCCTCCAATCTGCCACACAGTTATCCACCACTACTCTCTGGCGTCTCCCATCCAGCCACTGCTGAATCCATTTTACTACTTCGATATTAATGCCTAACGATTGAACCTTTCTAACTAATCTTTCCATGTGGAACCTTGTCAAAGGCCTTACTGAAGTCCATATAGAAAACACCCACCGCTTTACCCTCGTCAACTTTCCTCGTAACCTCATCAAAAAATTCAATAAGATTTGTCAAACATGACCTTCCACACACAAATCCATGTTGACTGTTCCTAATCAGACCCTGTCTATCCAGATAATTATATATACCATCTGTAAGAATACTTTCCATCAATTTACCCACCACTGATGTCAAACTCACAGGCCGATAATTGCTAGGTTTACTCTTAGAACCCTTTTTAAAAAAAGGAACAACATGAGCAATACGCCAATCCTCTGGCACCATTCCCGTTTCTAATGACATTTGAAATATTTCTGTCAGAGCCCCTGCTATTTCCACACTAACCTCCCTCAATGTCCTAGGGAATATCTTGTCTGGACCCGGAGACTTATCCACTTTTATATTCCTTAACAGCACCAGTATTCCTCTTCTTTAATCATCATACTTTCCATAACTACCCTACCTGTTTCCCTTACCTTACACAATTCAATATCCTTCTCCTTAGTGAATACCGAAGAAAAGAAATTGTTCAAAATCTCCCCCATCTCTTTTGGCTCCACACATAGCCGTCCACTCTGATTCTCTAAGGGACCAATTTTATTCCTCACTATCCTTTTGCTATTAATATAACTGTAGAAACCCTTTGGATTTATTTTCACCGTACTTGCCAAAGCGGCCTCGTATCTTCTTTTAGCTTTTCTAACTTCTTTCTTAAGATTCTTTTTACATTCTTTATATTCCTCGAGCATCTCATTAACTCCAAGCTGCCTATATTTATTGTAGATCCCTCTCTTTTTCCAAACCAAGTTTCCTATACCCCTTGAAAACCATGGCTCTCTCAAACTTTTAACCTTTCCTTTCAACCTAACAGGAACATAAAGATCCTGTACCCTCAAAACTTCAGCTTAAAATGACCTCCATTTCTCTATTACATCCTTCCCATAAAACAAATTGTCCCAATCCACTCCTTCCAAATCCTATCTCACCTCCTCAAAGTTATCCTTTCTCCAATCAAAAATCTCAACCCTGGGTCCAGTCCTATCCTTCTCCATAATTATATTGAAACTAATGGTATTCTGATCACTGGACCCGAAGTGCTCCCCAACATATACCTCCGTCACCTGCCCCATCTCATTCCCTAGAAGGAGATCTTGTCCTTCTCTAGTTGGTACCTCTATGTATTGCTGCAAAAAACTATCTTGCACACATTTGACAAACTCCACACCTCCAGCCCTTTTACAGAATGGGCTTCCCAGTCTATGAATGGAAAATTAAAATCTCCCACAATCACAACCTTGTGCTTACTACAAATGTCTGCTATCTCCTTACAAATTTGCTCCTCCAGTTCTCGGTCCCATTAGGTGGTCTATAATACATCCCTATAAGCGTCACTACATCTTTCCTATTCCTCAGTTCCACCCAAACAGCCTTTCTAGACGAGTCCACTAATCTATCCTGCCAGAGCATCACTGTTATATTTTCTCTGACTAGCAATGCAACACCTCCCCTCTTGGCCCTCCTATTCTATCACACCTGAAGCAATGAAATTCCGGAATCCTTAGCTGCCAATCACACCCCTCAATTCCACCCAAATAGCCTCCCTAGACGAGTCCACTAAGTTGGAGAGAGAAATCATCTTCTAACTGGGCACACTGCTGGTGTCTGGAATGATCATCAAATTCTCTGATGCTCGTCCTGTCTCTATAAGAACGGGGCATTTCTGCCGTCTCCAATCTGTGACCTGGCTCAGTTTGATCTCTCCATTGGTATTATTCACTGTTCCCACTGAGCTGCAGGGGTTCCTGGCCCCACAGTAAGTGAAACACTCTCACACAAATAGCCGGCAGTGTATTCCACGCACCCTCCACTCTCTGTGTAAAAACCTTACCCCTGACATCCCCTCGGTATCTATCTCCAAGCACCTTAAAACTATGCCTCCTCATGTTAGCCATCTCAGCCCAGGTAGAAAACCTCTGGATATCCACATGATCAATGCTCCTCATCATCTTATACACCAAAAAAGGCTCAAAACACAAACAAGGAAATTATACATTGCTTTGAGGATTTGTTAGAAGTATACAAAATTATAAGGGTATAGATAGGGTAAATGCAAGCAGCTTTTTCCACTGAGGTTGGGTGGGATGACTACCAGAGATCACGGGTAAGTGGGGAAGGTGAAAATTTAACGGGAACATTTGGAAAAGCTCTTTACTGAAATGGTCGTGAGAGTGTGGAATGAGATGCCAGCACAAGTGGTGACTGTGAGCTCGGTTTCACCATTTAAAAGAAGCTTGGATGGGGGCCTGGATGGTAGGGGTATGGGGGGTAATGGTCCCGGTGCATGTAGTTGTATTAGATAGCTTAAATGTTTTTTCAGCATTGATAGATGGGCCAAATAGCCTGTTTCTGTACTGAGCTTCTCGACGTTTCTATGACAGAGAAGCTGGCCAAACTTGTTTGGAAGGGAAAACTGGGAGGAGTGACAATGGAACAACATTGGCTGGAGTTTCTGGAAGGAATTCGGGAGGTGAGTGATAGATAAATAAGTGGAAGCATTGGAAAGGCAGGACACAACCATGGCTGAAATGAAAAGCCAAAGCCAACATAAAAGCCAAAGAGAGGGCAAACCATAGAGGAAATTATTGGGAAGTTTTCAAAAGCCAACAGAAGACAACTGAACAAAGTCGGGTGATGTCAGGGCGTGGAATTATTGTAGTCATTAATAAGTCTTTGTCACACCCACCAGTCTGAGGTATTTAGAGGAACAAAATATCCGGGGCCTCAGTATCTCCTGAAAACCAAGGCTCCCTGTACCAGTTACCATTCAACTTTTATTTTGGCAAGCACATACAAACTCTACACTCTCAAAACAGGGACAGTGGAGGTCTCCCCACCTTCCCACAATGACCAGTATGCACAGAAATATTGTGCTGTGCAATTTTGACCCAGTGACAACAACATGTGCACACTGAATTTTATATGGAGAGGTATTCATTTTAACAGCTAGCAAATCACTGTCAATAAGAACTTTGATCTCCTCTGGGTTTGATCGAGTTCATCTGCAGTCTCACACAACCTATGTAGCAGGCCTATAGCGGATAATGCAGGATTTTCTCGCCAGAGCTTTTGCACATTGTCCACATGTGATTTACTTGCTAAATGATGCTTTAAATCGTCATATTTCCAAGTATCACGCCACTTCCTCCCACTTGCAAATTCTCCAGCAACTTTTGCATCACCACAATACACACAGGTAACACCAGTTTCTGTATTGGACATAAACATTTCCCCTGAACCCTCCCCCAGGTGACTGACGGTGGTGAACTCATTGATGGCAATGCCAATGAATATGAAGGGAAGGGCAGTAGTCTGTCTCACTGGAGTCTGGCACGTTTGTGACGTGAAAGTTACTTGTTGCCCAGGCCAAAGGTGTTTGATATCACTATGTACCCAGAGAGAATGGGTCAAAACATGTCCTCACGGGTAGAAAGGTCCAGAACAAGTGGAGGTAGAACAAGCAACACACACAAAATGCTAGAGGAACTCAGCAGGCCAGGCAGCATCTATGAAAAAGAGTACTAATGCTGAGTTCCTCCGGCATTTTGTGTGTGTTGCTTGGATTTCCAAAATCTGTAGATTTTCTCTTGTTTGTGATTGGAAGTGGAACAAAGGTGATTTTCTCAACAGCTGATGTAAAAGACTTTGTTCCCTTTCTCCGAGTTCCCAATCCTTGCATTTAGACAGCTGGAGCTCAGCTCTGTCTGAGAGATCCATCGGTTCCCATTCCCTCATCAGCCGGAAGCTCCCCGAGGCTGAGAGAGAGGGAAGAGAACAGGATTGACCCGGGATTGCGGGTCACGGTGTCCGAAGCGCACAGTAATTGTCCCGAAGTCGGTGTTTAAATCTGCTCTTACCTGTGGTGCTTCCCTCGAGGCCTTTAGAGTACTGCGCGCATGCGCGATATTCGGGACCAGCCGAAGTCTGACGCATGCGCATTTGATCGGAGCTTCGGCGACAGCGAAGATTGTCAGGCAGAGCTCTCTGGGTAATCACGGTGCCATTAAAAGTTTCTGCAAGCACAGGTTCTGTGTCCACACCTCAGTTTTTTTCTGTGTCGCAAACTCAGCAGCTCTTTTAACGCAGAAAGCAGCTCCCATAAGAATACACTTAATATCAGCAAACTTTCCACGTGTCTAGTGCCAAAGTAGAACCTTCTTAAGCAGATATATAACACAGGATGCAGATATAAAACACGAGATTCTGCTGTTGCTGGAAATGTGGACACACACACAAAATGCTGGAGGAACTCTGCAGTTCAGGAAGCAGCTCAGCGGAGGAGTACATGCTGAAGGGGCTCGTCCTAAATGTTGTCTACTTATTCCTCTTCACATTTGCTGCCTGATCTGTTGACTTCCGCCAGTATTTTGCTGAAATTAACCACCATTTTTTTTCGATCAACCAGTTTCCAAATGTTTTTGATCTTTCATTTGTAGCCACATCCTGGTGGTCTGATTTCTCTTCTTCTTCCTCCTCCTAAGCTGTAAGTCCCATTTTTTTTTTCTGGAGCCCCGAAGCCCTGATTGATGCTGGCAACTCTGGGTTCTGACTCTGCTCCATCGAAGATTCACTTGCTAGTCTGCTGTCAGACTTTGGAGGCGCATTGCAACAACCCAGCTGTCTGAGGCACAGTCCTTTGAAATTGGTGAAAATGACCCAAAACGTTAAAAAGTGCAGGGAAGGAGTTTAACCACTTTAGTCCGGAGCCCTGGGGAAAGTCAAAATCACAGTGAGCTCATCGTCTTATTCAGACTGGAGAAAATCATTCAGGAAATTCATCAGGTGTATAAGATGATGAGAGACATTGATCGTGTGGAGAGCCAGACGCTTCTTCCCGGACGGAAATGGCTAACACGAGGGGTGTGTTTTTAAAGTGCTTAGATGTAGTTGCAAGGGAGATGTCAGAGGTAAGTTTTTTACACAAAGAGTGGTGGGTGTGCGGAATGCACTGCCGGTGACAGTGGTGGAGGCCAATATAAATAAGGTATCTTGAGAGATTCTTAGATTGATACACGGAGCCCAGAAAAATAGAGGGCTATGCGGTAGGGTAATTCTAGGCAGTTTCTAGTGTAGGTTACATGATTGGCACAACGTTGTGGCCGAAGGGCCTGTAATGTGTTGTAGATTAATATGATTCTATGAAATTCAAGGGAAGTATTTAAATCTTTTCTCCGACGGGGTGGTGACTAGTTCCAACCTGTCATCACAGGGAGAGTGAGAGGAGAACGGCAGGGATAGGTTTTAAACTACTGATACGGAACAGAAACATGGGCAGGGGTAGATGGACTGAGTGGCCTGTCTAGTATACATTGTAAGTGTGATAAAGACATTAAGTACCTGAAACACGGGATTTGATATAGAACTGATTTATCTTCCACAGATTCACAATATTAAACACCAGTGTAGTTTTAGGCTAACATCAGCAGAACAGCCTCCTCCAATGCTCAGTGACTAGGGATCAGTCCTGGGTGCGATGAGCAGCCACAAGAACTGCAGAGTCTAACAGTAACAGTCCCTCATGAGCCTGCAGCTGTCTTCAGTCACCGTGATGGTTAAACATTTAACACAGAGCTGATTTGAACTTCCTCCCTGATGTGAAGTTGCTGGTGTTGCCGCAGCGGGGATGATTGAGTAAAACTCCTTGCTCACTTCGAACAGAAATGTGGCCTCTATTTATTGTGAACTCACCGGAGCATCACTAGGTGGGTTAACTGAATGAGTCTCTTCGCACACACAGAGCAGGTGAACGGCCGCTTCCCAGTGCGAAGCTATTGGTGTATCTGCGATGGCCGACTGAATCCGTTCCAAAATGAGAGCCAGTGAATTACATCTCACTGCTATCAACACCATGGCAATGTATCCAGTCAGATCACGGACATGGACACGTGTTCGGGCTCTCCTTGTAGCGAGTGGGGCGCTGTCCTCTCCAGCATCTCTGCCTCCACATTCAAGGATCGGCGGCATTCAAGCGCTGGTGAACTGACAGATACAGCAGAACTAAGGTGCTGTTGTGTTTGAGAGCCCCATACTCAAATCCTTTGCATCTTCTACACCGTTAAAGGATTACAAGCATGTCAGTGGGTGAAGGACAACATTTCAACTCAGACAATTTTAGTTTCCATGGTGCCTTCTGATAAAAACACTGTCACAGCTCAAAACTATTTGGAGGAACAAGACTTCATCTTCTAACTGGCTACAGTTCCGGCATCAGGCACAATATCAAACTCTCTGCTTCCCTCTCTGTATCAAAATGGATCCTTCCTCCCCTTCATCAGTCTGTGACTTGGCTCAGTTTGTTTGTCTGTCTCCTTCGCATTCTGAACATGCGCCACACACCCACTAAGATCACAGTTTATCTACACGGCTGCGACTAGAGACTTTCTGCTTATTATGTCCCTCCTGGCATTTGACGGCGGTAAACTCAGAACCGGCAATGGTATTGACCCTCAGAAGTAGGTTATTAGGCTTTTTCGTTGGACATCGATAAACTGCCGGTAGTGTGTGGCTGGATGGAGTTGGGGGAGGGGAGGCTATTCACATGCAATTTCGTAGCTTTGCAATCAGTTCAGAGTGCACGGTGGGGCTGCAGTGGCGCGTTCCATTGCTGGGATCAGTTCACAGTCACTGTGGGCTGTGAGGATTTTGTTAATAAAGCGCCCTTCTCCAAATTAGAATTTCAAGCTGTGGAGCAAGCCAATCGTTTGTATACTTAAGTTGTATTTATGGCATTGTGATAACCAGATCCCATAGCCCTCCACGACCTCTCTATCCAGGCCTTTCAATATTCCACTACGTGCATTAATTTGGCCAAAGGGCCATCAATACTGTCATCCGATGCACTGACATAGAACGTAAACAGAAACGTTGCCAACACAGACCCCTGTAGACCTCTGGGGTAGTTATCTCAGGGTTGCTGCCTGCGCCACGTGCTAGCGATGAAGGAATAGATATGATCAGGCGTATTAATGTGTGGCTGAGAGACTTGTGTAGGGGGCGGGGGTTCAGATTCCTGGATTATTGGGGCCTCTTCCAGGGGAGGTATGACCGGTACAAAAAGGATGGGTTATACCTGAACCCAAAGGTGTCCAATATCCTAGCGGGAACATTTAATAAAGCTGTTAGTGAGAATTTAAACGAATTTAGCAGGGTGATGGGAACCGGAGTGATTGGGCTGAGGAAGGGGAAAACAGAAATAAATCAAAGACAGCGTGCAACAGAGATTATAGAAAGAACAGGCAGGAGACAAAGCTTAATCGAAGCCAATGGCATGAGTTCCAGGGCAATAGAGTCGTGGTGTAATTAAAACAAAAAGCAACAAATACTAGACAGAGAGTGTTGTATTTGAATGCACGTAACATAAGGAATAAAATAGGCGATCTTGAAATTCAGCTACAGTTTGGCAAATATGACATTGTGGTCATTTGTGAAACTTGGCTAAAGAATGGCTGTCATTGGGAGCTGAACTTACAAGGATATAAGGTGTATCAGAAGGATAGATTAGTAGGTAAAGGAAGTGGTGTGGCCCTGTGTACAGGAAATAATATTAAATCATTGGAAAGATCTGCCCATGATTGAATGGCGGAGCAGACTTGATGGGACGAATGGCCTACTTCTGCTCCTATATCTGATGGTCTTATCGTCTTATGGATTCACTCGTCTGTATGTCTCCATCCATTTTAAATTTTCAAAAAGTATGTACATTTCGATATCTTAAACGGATGGATTTCTGCAGATGCTCAAAACCCAAAGAAACACACACAAAATGTTAGAGGAACTCAGCAGGTCGGGCAGCATTTATGAAAATGGTTGAACAGTAGACGTATCGTGCCGAGACCTTCTTCATTTCTGGAAAGTTAAGGGGAAGACGCCAGAATACAATGCCGTGGGGAGGGGAAAAGTGATAGATGAAGTGAGGTGTGTATGAAAGGTAAGGGGCTGGAGAGGAAGCAATCTAGTAGGAGGGGACAGTGGAGTACAGGGAAAACGGAAACAGGTCGAGACACCGTGTGAGGTGATAGGCGGGTGAGAATAGGCATGGGGCCAGAGTGGTGAATGGAAGAAAAAGGGAGGGGTGAGGGAGGTTTTTTTTTACTGACATTCATGACATCAGGTTGGAGGCAAACTCGACGGAAAGTAAGTTGCTGCTCTTGCATTTTGAGGGCAGTCTCGCCGTGGCAGAAGAGGAATCAATGGAGCCAACGTGGGAATGACAATCAGAATCAAAATGTTTGGACGCTGGAAAGCTGCGCTTGTCACGGATGGAGCGGATGGAGCGGTGGTGCTCTATGAAATCATCCCCAATTCATTACGGGTCTCCCCAATGTAGAGAAGACCGCATGGGCAACACGAGACACAATAGACGACCATAGCAGTCTCGCAGCTGAAGTGGTGCCTCCCCTGGGAGAAATGACTGGGGCCACTTGGGGCCCTGACTAGTGGTGAGGAAGGAGCTGAATGGACAGCTGTCGTACTTTGGCCACTTGCAGGGAAAGGTGCCGGGAGGAAGATCAGTGGTGAGGGACAGATGAAAAAGGGAATCACGGAGGGAGAGATCCCTGCGGAGTGATGGGTATAGGAGGTAGTGGTATGTTTGTTTGTAGCATCCCTTCTAAAATGCATACAGCCCAGCCGCGCTTACCTAATCTTCCTGCCGCCGCAATAGCGATAGAGTTCCTTTTGTCCTTACCTACCACACAATGACAATCCGCAATCAACATACTCTGCTCATGCAAGCAGGCAGTTAGCTTCACCTTGTCCATGGGGTTTCATAGCATCGATGTGTGTAGTGAGGTCTATGATGTCCACGCCGGCGTTTCTGTCCACACCGACCTCTTTAATTCTCTCATATTACAGCAATAAGTTTTCCTGCGATGAGGAAATATCTCTGTCTGTCTGTGCTTCTCTCCATCTATCTGTTTTTTCTATCTTCCATTTACTTTTCTGTTCATTTGTCCCTCACAAAATACACACGTTCAGAGGATAACACACACACACACACACACACACACACACACACACACACACACAGATACACACAGAAATTTCAATCTCTTTGTCCCAATGGAACTTCATTTTTTCAGTCTTTTTCACATATTCTGCGCTTATCTCTTCTCTGTTCACTTCACTTCAGGTATTCGGGAGTATTTATTGAAATTCATTCAGAAGCACCAACTGGATTTGAGTAAGAATTTTGATAACGTTCCCCAAATTAGGCCAGGTCACGTTGGCAGGAATTTAGATCCAAGGGAACTTGGCTTTGTGGACACCGAAATGACCTGACAGAGAAGGCAGAGGGTGGTGGTAGAGTGAGCGTATTCTCTCTGGAAGCCGGTACCCAGGAGTCTTCCGAACCGATCTGTTCCGACAACCCTGTTCGCTCTGATTTTTACTTCACTCAGGAGGTGATACAGGTTCAATTGCAGCTTTGAAGAGAAGTTTGTGTGGGTACATGGATGAGGGAGGTATTGACATCTCTAGTCTGGGTGCACGTGGATGGTTCCAGGCAGAAAATGGCACAGACTAGATGGGCTGAAAGTCCTGTTTCTGTGCTGTAAGAGAATGACTTACATTGTGTGTCCTACACAAGTCCATTTCCCAGGAGACTTAAATCATTCCAACGAAATGTTCTAAAAAACTGCAAATACAAGAAACACTCAGCAGATAAAGAATATCTGTGGAGAGGAACAAAGTTAATGTTTCAGCTCCAACACCCTGTGTCAGAATAGCTTCAAACAATTTCTGATCTGATTTCAGGTCTCCACCATCTTGAGTGTTTCTTTAATTTCCAGCTGCTCACAGACACACGGCAGTGAGAGGGAATTTCCAAACACGGTGAGAATACTGAACCCGAGGTAGATAACCAATCAATGCATACACTGAACAGCTCATTCCAGGTATTCACTACCTCTGTGTATTGAGATTACCTCTCAGGTCTATTCGATCTCTCTGCTCTTTTCTATCTGTGGCCATTCAGCCCCTCTAACCATCAACAAGATGGCGACTGCACTCCCATCTCAGCTATATGTTCCTGCTCGATCCTCATTTCCTCGATCCCTTAGGTCTGCACACATCTGCCGATCTCTGTTCTATGTGAGGACGATCACTGAGTCTGCACTGCCCTCTGTGGTGGGGATTTACAAACATTCACCACCCTCGGAGTGGAGACATTTCCCCTCATCTCAGTCCCGGACAGTCCACCCCTTTTTTCAGAGACTGGGATCCCTGGTTCAACCGGTAATGATATTATGCATTTCAATGTGTTCACCTCTCAGTCCTCCATTCTCCAAATGAAAGGGTTATCGCAATTGATCTTTTCTTCATATGATGACCCCACCATTCCAGGAATCAGTCAGGTGAATCTTCATTGCACTCTCTATAATAGATACTCTCTAACCTCTTTGTTAATCCTCCATGGAATTAATTTCCATCTTCTGCAGCCCCGTGTTGCCCCATCCACTCACCTCTCACCCCCGTCACTATTTACACCTTCCCACCTCCCCATTCACCCGGATCCACCTCTCACTCCCCAGCTCTTGCCCCACCCCACCCCTCACCACTTTTCTCTGACTATTTCCCGTTCACTCTCGGTCCAGAGGGAGGGTCTTGGCCCAAAAAGTTGACAGTCCATTTCCCTCCACAGATGCTGCCCGACCCCCCCGAGTTCCTCCTGCAGTTTGTTCTTTGGTCCATATAACCCGTGTTAGTGTGGGGAGCGGGATTTTGCACCATGTTCCAGGTACAATCTCAACAAATTTATGTTTAAATATATGTTTACAATATATATTAATGATTTAGATGAGGGAATTAAAAGTAACATTAGCAAATTTGCCGATGGAACAAAGCTGGGTGGCAGTGTGATATGTGAGGAGGATGTTATGAGAATGCAGGGTGACTTGGACAGGCTGGGTGAGTGGCAGATGCATGGCAGATGCAGTTTAATGTAGTTAAATGTGAGGTTATCCACGTTGGTGGTAAGAACAGGAAGGCAGATTATTATCTAAATGGAGTCAAGTTAGGAAAAGGAGAAGTACAACGAGATCTAGGTGTACATCAGTCACTGAAAACAAGCATGCAAGTATAGCAGGCAGTGAAGAAAACTAATGGCATGCTGGCCTTCATACAAGGGGAGTTGAGTATAAGAGCAAAGAGGTCCTTCTGCAGCTGAACAGGCCCTGGTGAGACCACACCTGGAGTACTGCGTGCAGATTTGGTCTCCAAATTTGAGGAAGGACATTCTTGCTATTGAGGGAGTGCAGCGTACGTTGATAGAACATAGAACATAGAACATAGAATAGTACAGCACAGTACAGGCGCTTCGGCCCACAATGTTGTGCCGACCCTCAAACCCTGCCTCCCATAAAAGCCCCCACCTTAAATTCCTCCATATACCTGTCAAGTAGTCTCTTAAACTTCACTAGTGCATCCACCACTGACTCAGGCAGTGCATTCCACGCACCAACCACTCTCTGAGTAAAAGACCTTCCTCTAATATCCCCATTGAAATTTCCACCCCTTACCTTAAAGCCATGTCCTCTTGTATTGAGCAGTGGTGCCCTGGGGAAGAGGTGCTGGCTATCCACTCTATCTATTCCTCTTATTATCTTGTACACCTCTATCATGTCTCCTCTCATCCTCCTTCTCTCCAAAGACTAAAGCCCTAGCTCCCTTGATCTGTGATCATGATGCATACTCTCTAAACCAGGCAGCATCCTGGTAAATCTCCTCTGTACCTTTTGCAATGCTTTCACATCCTTCCAATAGTGAGGCGTCCAGAACTGGACACAGTACTCCAAGTGTGGTCTAAACACAGTTTTATAGAGCTGCATCATTACATCGCGACTCTTCAACTCTGTCCCTCGACTTATGAAAGCTAACACCCCATAAGCTTTCTTAACTACCCTATTCACCTGTGAGGCAACTTTCAGGGATCTGTGGACATGTACCCCCAGATCCCTCTGCTCCTCCACAGTACCAAATATCCTGCCATTTACTTTGTACTCTGCCTTGGAGTTTGTCCTTCCAAAGTTTACCACCCCACTCTTCTCCGGGTTGAACTCCATCTGGCACTTCTCCGCCCACTTCTGCATCCTATCAATGTCTCTCTGCAATCTTTGACAATCCTCTACACTATCTACACCACCACCAACCTTTGTGTCATCTGCAAACTTGCCAACCCATCCTTCTACCCCCACATCCAGGGCGTTAATAAAAATCAAGAAAGGTAGAGGTCCCAGAACAGATCCTTGTGGGACACCACTAGGCACAATCCTCCAATCTGAATGTACTCCCTGCACCACGACTCTCTGCCTTCTGCAGGCAAGGCAATTCTGAATCTATTTGGCCAAACTTCCCTGGATCCCATGCCTCCTGACTTTCTGAATAAGCCTACCGTGTGGAACCCTGTCATATGCCTAACTAAACTCCATATAGATCACATCCACTGCACTACCCTCATCTATATGCTTGGTCACCTCCTCAAAGAACTCTATCAGGCTTGCTAAACACTATCTGCCCTTCACAAAGCTATGCTTACTGACCCTGATCAGGCTATGATTCTCTAAATACCCAGAGATTCTATCTCTAAGAATCTTTTCTAACAGCTTGCCCACCACAGAAGTAAGGCTCACTGGTCTATAATTACCCGGACACTCCCTACTACCTTTTTTGAACAAGGGGACAACATTCGCATCCCTCCAATCCTCCGGTACCATTCCCGTGGACAACGAGTACATGAAGATTCTGGCCAGAGGCTCAGCGATCTCTTCTCTCACCTCGTGGAGCAGCCTGGGGAATATTCCGTCAGGCCCCGGGGACTTATCCGTCCTAATGTAATTTAACAACTCAAACACCTCCTCTCTCTTATGTCCTCGTTGTCCACGGGAATGGTACCGGAGGATTGCAGGGAGGCAAATGTTGTTGCCTTGTTCAATAAAGGTAGTAGGGATAGTCCAGGTAATTATAGACCAGTGAGCCTTACGTCTGTGGTGGGAATGCTGTTGGAAAAGATTCTTAGAGCTAGGATCTCTAGGCGTTTAGAGAATCATGGTCTGATCAGCGACAGTCAACATGGCTTTGTGAAGGCCAGGTCGTGTCTAACAAGCCTGATAGAGTTCTTTGAGGAGGTGACCAGGCATATAGATGAGGGTAGTGCAGTGGATGTCATCTATATGGATTTTAGTAAGGCATTTGACAAGGTTCCACACGGTAGGCTTATTCAGAAAGTTAAAAGGCATGGGATCCAGGGAAGTTTGGTCAGGTGGATTCAGAATTGGCTTGCCTGCAGAAGGCAGAGGGTGGTGGTGGAGGGAGTACATTCAGATTGGAGGATTGTGACTAGTGGTGTCCCACAAGGATCTGTTCTGGGACCTCTACTTTTCGTGATTTTTATTAACGACCTGGATGTCGGGGTAGAAGGGTGGGTTGACAAGTTTGCAGACGACACAAAGGTTGGTGGTGTTGTAGATAGTGTAGAGGATTGTCAAAGATTGCAGAGAGACATCGATAGGATGCAGAAGTGGCAGATGGAGTTCAACCCGGAGAAGTGTGAGGTGGTACACTTTGGAAGGACAAACTCCAAGGCAGAGTACAAAGTAAATGGCAGGATACTTGGTAGTGTGGAGGAGCAGAGGAATCTTGGGGTACATGTCCACAGATCCCTGAAAGTTGCCTCACAGGTGTATAGGGTAGTTAAGAAAGCTTATGGGGTGATAGCTTTCATAAGTCGAGGGATAGAGTTTAAGAGTCGCGATGTAATGATGCAGCTCTGTAAAACTCTGGTTAGGCCACACTTGGAGCACTGTGTGCATTTCTGGTCACCTCACTATAGGAAAGATGTGGAAGAATTGAAAAAGGTACGGAGGAGATTTACCAGGATGCTGCCTGGTTTAGAAAGTATGCATTATGCTCAGAGATTAAGGGAGCTAGGCCTTTACGCTTTGGAGAGAAGGAGGATGAGAGGAGACATGATAGAGGTGTACAAGATAATAAGAAGAATAGATAGAGTGGATAGCCAACGCCTCTTCCCCGGGGCACCACTGCTCAATACAAGAGGACATGGCTTTAAAGTAAGGGGTGGGAAGTTCAACGGGATATTAGAGGAAGATTTTTTACTCAGAGAGTGGATGGTGCATGGAATACACTGCCTGAGTCAGTGGTGGAGGCAGATACACTAGTGAAGTTTAAGAGACTGCTAGAGAGGTATATGGAGGAATCGAAGGTGGGGGCTTATAGAGGAGGCAGGGTTTGAGGGTCGGCACAACATTGTGGGCCGAAGGGCCTGTACTGTGCTGTACTATTCTATGTCTATGTCTATGTTAATATCAACATGCTCCAGAACATCAAACTCACTCATATTGTGCTCACCATCATCAGGTTCCCTCTCAATGGTGAATACCAAAGAGAAATATTTACTGACTGTAAAAGCTTTTATAGATATGTAAAAAAGAAAAGACTGGTAAAGACAAATGTAGGTCCCCTACAGACAGAAACAGGTGAATTGATTATGGGGAGCAAGGACATGGCAGACCAATTGAATAATTACTTTGGTTCTGTCTTCACTAAGGAGGACATAAATAATCTTCCAGAAATAGTAGGGGACAGAGGGTCCAGTGAGATGGAGGAACTGAGCGAAATACATGTTAGTAGGGAAGTGGTGTTAGGTAAATTGAAGGGATTGAAGGCAGATAAATCCTCAGGGCCAGATGGTCTGTATCCTAGAGTGCTTAAGGAAGTAGCCCAAGAAATAGTGGATGCATTAGTGATAATTTTTCAAAACTCGTTAGATTCTGGACTAGTTCCTGAGGATTGGAGGGTGGCTAATGTAACCCCAGTTTTTAAAAAAAGGAGGGAGAGAGAAACCGGGGAATTATAGACCAGTTAGCCTAACGTCGGTGGTGGGGAAACTGCTGGAGTCAGCTATCAAAGATGTGATAATAGCACATTTGGAAAGCGGGGAAATCATCGGACAAAGTCAGCATGGATTTGTGAAAGGAAAATCATGTCTGACGAATGTCATAGAATTTTTTGAGGATGTAACTAGTAGAGTGGATAGGGGAGAACCAGTGGATGTGGTATATTTGGATTTTCAAAAGGCTTTTGACAAGGTCCCACACAGGAGATTAGTGTGCAAACTTAAAGCACACGGTATTGGGGATAAGGTATTGATGTGGATAGAGAATTGGTTAGCAGACAGGAAGCAAAGAGTGGGAATAAACGGGACCTCTTCAGAATGGCAGGCGGTGACTAGTGGGGTACCGCAAGGCTCAGTGCTGGGACCCCAGTTGTTTACAATATATATTAATGACTTGGATGAGGGAATTAAATGCAGCATCTCCAAGTTTGCGGATGACACGAAGCTGGGTGGCAGTGTTAGCTGTGAGGAGGATGCTAAGAGGATGCAGAGTGACTTGGATAGGTTGGGTGAGTGGGCAAATTCATGGCAGATGCAATTTAATGTGGATAAATGTGAAGTTATCCACTTTGGTGGCAAAAATAGGAAAAGAGATTATTATCTGAATGGTGGCCAATTAGGAAAAGGGGAGGTGCAACGAGACTTGGGTGTCATTATACACCAGTCATTGAAAGTGTGCATGCAGGTACAGCAGGCGGTGAAAAAGGCTAATGGTATGCTGGCATTTATAGGAAGAGGATTCGAGTACAGGAGCAGGGAGGTACTACTGCAGTTGTACAAGGCCTTGGTGAGACAACACCTGGAGTATTGTATGCAGTTTTGGTCTCCTAATCTGAGGAAAGACATCCTTGCCATGGAGGGAGTACAAAGAAGGTTCACCAGATTGGTTCCTGGGATGGCAGGACTTTCATATGAAGAAAGACTGGATGAACTGGGCTTGTACTCGTTGGAATTTAGAAGATTGAGGGGGGATCTGATTGAAACGTATAAAATCCTAAAGGGATTGGACAAGCTAGATGCAGGAACATTGTTCCCAATGTTGGGGAAGTCCAGAACGAGGGGTCACAGTTTGAGGATAAAGGGGAAGCCTTTTAGGACCGAGATTAGGAAAAACTTCTTCACACAGAGAGTGGTGAATCTGTGGAATTCTCTGCCACAGGAAACAGTTGAGGCCAGTTCATTGGCTATATTTAAGAGAGAGTTAGATATGGCCCTTGTGGCTATGGGGATCGGGGAGTATGGAGGGAAGGCTGGGGCAGGGTTCTGAGTTGGATGATCAGCTATGATCATAATAAATGGCGGTGCAGGTTCGAAGGGCTGAATGGCCTACTCCTGCACCTATTTTCTATGTTTCTATGTTTCTATATTCATTGAGGAATTCGCTCACTTCTACAGCCTCCAGGCACATCTCCCCACCTTTATCTCTAATCGGTCCTACCTTCACTGCTGTCATCCTTTTTTTCATCACATAATTGAAGAATGCCTTGGGGTTTCCTTTATCCTACTCTCCAAGACCTTCTCATGCCCCCTTCTTGCACTTCTCAGCCCCTTCTTAAGCTCCTTTCTTGCTTCCCTATATTCCTCAATAGACCCATCTGATCCTTGCTTCCTTAACCTCATGTATGCTGCCTTCTTCCACCTTACTAGATTTTCCACCTCACTTGTCACCCGTGGTTCCTTCACCCTACCATTCTTTATCTTCCTCACCGGGACAAATTTATCCCTAACACCCCGCAAGAGATCTCTAAACATCGACCACATGTCCATGGTACATTTCCCTGCAACAGCATCATCCCAAGTCACACCCGCAAGTTCTCGCCTTATAGCCTCATAATTTGCCCTTCCCCAATTAAAAAATTTTCCTGTCCTCTCTGATACTATCCTTATCCATGATAATGCTAAAGGCCAGGGACCAGCGGTCACTGTCCCCCAGATGCTCACCCACTAAGAGATCTGTGATCTGACTCAGTTCATTACCTAGTACTCGAGCTAGTATGACATTCCCCCTAGTCGGCCTGTCCACATACTGTGACAGGAATCCGTCCTGGATATACTTAACAAACTCTGCCCCATCTAAACCCTTGGAACTAATCAGGTGCCAGTCAATACTAGGGAAGTTAAAATCACCCATGATAACAACCCTGTTATTTTTGCACCTTTCCAAAATTTGCCTCCCAATCTGCTTCTCTGTACCTCTGCTGCTACCAGGGGGCCTATAGAATACCTCCAATAGAGTAACTGCTCCCTTCCTGTTCCTGTCTTCCACCCATACTGAGTCAAAAGATGATCCTGGTACATTACCCACCCTTTCTGTAGCTGTAATAGTATCCCTGACCAACAATGCCACCCCTCCTCCCTTTTTTCCGCCGTCTCTATCCCTTTTAGAGCACTGAAATCTAGGAATATTGAGAATCCATTCTTGCCCTGGTGCCAGCCAAGTCTCTGTAATGGCCACTACATCATAATTCCATGTATGTATCCAGGCTCTCAGTTCATCACCTTTGTTCCTAATGCTTCTTGCATTGAGGTACACACATTTCAGCCCTTCTACCTTACTGTCTTTACACCGTTTATTCTGCTTTTTTTTCCCAAAGCCTTTCTGTATGTTCGATCTGGCTTTACTCCATGCACTTCTTTCACTGCTCTATCGCTCTGGGTCCCATCTCCCTCGCAAATTAGGTTAAACCCTCCCGAACCATGCTAGCAAACCTACCTGCAAGGATATTGCTCCCCTGAGTTCAGGTGCAACCTATCCAATCTGTACAGGTCCCACCTTCCCCAGAAGAGATCCCAATGATCCAAAAATCTAAAACCCTGCTCCCTGCACCAACTCCTCAGCCACGCATTCAACTGCCATCTCCTCCAATTCTTACCATCACTGTCACGTAGCACTGGCAGCAACCCTGAGAACGCCACCCTTGAGGTCCTGTTCTTCAGCCTTCTGCCTACTTCCCGAAACTCACACTTCAGGACTTCATCCCTCTTCCTGCCTATGTCGTTGGTCCCAACATGTATCACGACTTCTGGTTGCTTTCCCTCTCGTACCAGGATGAAGATTAATTCCCGGGGTGGCAAGGTTAATTCCCGGGATGGCGGGACTGTCACATGTCGAAAGATTGGAGCGACTGGCCTTGTATACTCTGGAATTTAGAAAGCTGATAGGGGATCTTATTGAAACATATAAGATTATTAAGGGGTTGGACATGCTGGAGGCAGGAAGCGTGTTCCCGCTGATGGGTGAGTCCAGAACCAAAGGCCACAGTTTAAGAATAAGGGGTAGGCCATTTAGAACGGAGTTGAGAAAAAACTTTTTCTCCCAGAGAGTGGTGGATGTATGGAATGTACTGCCCCAGAAGGCTGTGGAGGCCAATCTCTGAATGCTTTCAAGAATGAGATGGATTGAGCTCTTAAACATAGCGGAATCAAAGGATATGAGGATAAGGCAGGAACTGGATACTGATCGTGGATGATCAGCCATGATCACAGTGAATGGTGGTGCTGGCTTGAAGGGCCGAATGGGGTACTCCTGCACCTATTGTCTATTATGTTGTACACCTCTATCATGTCTCTTCTCATCCTACTTCTCTCCATTTGGAAGTTCCATTTGGTGGGAGCCTGAGATGCCATCCCTCAAAACACTGACAGTCACAGTCATCTCTGACTGGACCACAGTTCCTCACCTCACTTCCCCAGGCGTTATTTGAGAAAGCCCAGGCTGAGAGTTCCTCACTCTGGTTGAGCGGGATTACTGACTTTGGAATCATAGTTTTACCATGTTGCGGGAATTCGACACAAACCCAGCAGGCCCCTAGTTCTACCTGTTTGGCATAGGTGTGACAGAGAGACAGAAAGGTGTTAACATGGGGGCCCCCAGATGCTGGGGTGAGCCCTCTCAAAGACACAAACACCACTATCAACCAATTCATTTTCCTTTAGTCCGACAGACTCCTTCTACTCTGGTCCTTCAGTAATACGTTTGCAGTCTGTTCGATGTATCCACTGAGTTTGCACCTTCAGTTTCACAGCCGTGGGAGTGGTCAGTAACACCTGATATGTTCCTCTCCACTGAGGTCCGAGTTTCCCTCAAACCCGATTCTTGACCAGGACAAAATTCCCAGATTCTACGGTGGGATAGTCACTCCTCTCTGTGGGGTAGTTCCCTTCCTAGTAAGCCTGTTGTACCTGTGAATGTAATGCTTGGAAAATTTTGGTTAGTTGGCATATATATTTCCCCATCTCTTCCCCTAGGGTATAGAACATAGAATAGTACAGCACATTACAGGCCCTTCGGCCCACAATGTTGTGCCGACCCTCAAACCCTGCCTCCCACATAACCCCCGAACTTAAATTCCTCCATATACCTGTCTAGTAGTCTCTTAAACTTCACGAGTGTATCTGCCTCCACCACTGACTGAGGCAGTGCATTCCACGCACCAACCACTCTCTGAGTAAAACACGTTCCTCTAATATCCCCCTTGAACTTCCCGCCCCTTACCTTAAAGCCATGTCCCCTTGTATTGAGCAGTGGTGCCCTGGGGAAGAGGTGCTGGCTATCCACTCTATCTATTCCTCTTATTATCTTGTACACCTCTATCATGTCTCCTCTCATTCTCCTTCTCTCCAAAGAGTACAGCCCTAGCTCCCTTAATCTCTGATCATAACACATACTCTCTAAACCAGGCAGCATCCTGGTAAATCTCCTCTGTATCCTTTCCAATGATTCCACATCCTTCCTATAGTGAGGTGACCAGAACTGGACACAGTACTCCAAGTGTGGCCTAACCAGAGTTTTATAGAGCTGCATCATTACATCGCGACTCTTAAACTCTGTCCCTCGACTTATGAAAGCTAACACCCCATAAGCTTTCTTAAATACCCTATCTGCCTGTGAGGCAACTTTCAGGGATCTGTGGACATGTACCCCCAGATCCCTCTGCTCCTCCACACTACCAAGTATCCTGCCATTTACTTTGTACTCTGCCTTGGAGTTTGTCCTTCCAAAGTGTGCCACATCACAATTCTCCGGGTTGAACTCCAATTTTGCATGTCCAATTTTGCTGGTTGACTTTCTGGGAACAATGGTACACAAGATCATGGTCCCCAGGGTGTCCTCATGGGCTGTCCATAAATGATTTTAGCTGGTGACAACCCTGTTTTCCCCCGTGGGGTAACCCTCATGTGGAATAGGTCGTACCTTCAACCAAGTGAGTCCAGTCTTCGCGGTTAGTTTGGCCAATTTACTCTTCAGAGTGCCGTTGGCTCTTTCCACTATGCCAGCAGCCCGTGGGTGGTGTACACAGTGGAATTGTTGCTTGATAACTAGTTCGTTACATACCTCTTCGTTTACTTTCGCCACAAAATGTGGGCCATTGTCAGAGCTCAGCACCTCTGGCAGGCCATACATGGGAATTATTCCCCGTAATAATACCTTCACAACAGTTATAGCAGTATTATTGGTAGTTGGAATAGCTTCAATCTAGCTACTAAACACATCTCTAATAACTAAGCAGTATCTATAGTAATGTACTCTAGACAATACAATAAAATCAACTTGTAGACCAGAAAATAGTCCACCTGGCAAAGGACCCGTACCCGGCGTGCAGGGTACAGGTTACCAACCATTCCTTCCTTTTCCAGGTGTGTACAATTATGTACATAATCGACCAATATTGGTAAAATCTGTAGGAACACAAACCTGTCCTGCTGGGGTGGTCCAGAAACCTAGATCGGGGTCTTTCTGGCACTCCATCTGGGACCACAGTTTGCTCTCCTCCTCAGGGGCGTCCCCCTGAAAAGTACGTACCTCCAGCATGTCTGGCAAACCCGTTCTGCTTGAGTCGCGGTGAGTTACTTGACGGGAACCCAAGGGGACTACAGCTATCGAGGATTGTGCCGCACTTTTCGCTGTCTAATCTGCTAAAGCATTGCCTTTAGTGACCCAGTTGGATACGCGGGTATGGGCCGTACATTTAATAATAGCCAAAACTCGAGATACCTGTAGAGCGGTAAGTAAGTCATTTACAAAGGTTGCATTCCTAATGGGATGTCCAGAGTAAGTCAAGAATCCCAATGTTCCCAGAGAGCCCTGTAGTCATGTACAATTTCAAATACATAACAGGAGTCTGTGTAAATGTTCGCACTTTTGTCTGTTGCTAGGATACAGGCACGAGTCTGAGCAAACAGCTCAGCCTTCTGGGTGGAGACAGCTGCCTCAAAAGAGGCCTGCTCAACTATTTCACTGCCCGTCACTATCGCACAGCCAGAATATTGTTTTCCTGCTGGATCCACAAAAGAGATTCCATCCTCATAAAACGTTGCCTCGGCCTTGAGGGGGTATTGCGTAATGGATGGGAGAGTCTGTCCTTCTTTCACGGTGATCTGGACAGAGGGGCAGTTGGTGCGGCAGACATCATGGCCTGAAATTGCCCAGAGATGTGGTACAACATCTTGGGTTCGGTCAATATTAAAATAGTCTTACCAGATGTCCCATCTTCACCTCATAGTCCTTCCAGTATCGGAGTTGGCCCGCGGCCAAGTCTTGCCAATCTCCCTCAGTGCTGGAGGCTTTTTTCGTCAGGGTGTAGGCAAGAAACCCTAGGCTCTCGTCTTGAACCCAGGGCAAACCCTAACGGTGGTATGGGGAACCACCAGTCCTGTCTGTTGCCAAAGGAAATCCGGAACTTCGGCCAGTAATACACTGCACTCTTTTCCTTGAACCTCTCCAATCACCGTGACTAGGAACTTCTGTCCCTCGAGGGGTGCATAATATTGGCTTTTCTCAGTTGAGCACCCCGTAGGGTCATAGCACAGAGTCGCATGAGGGTCGGCCACTGGCAGAAGGGGTTCAAACGCAGTGGAGTCTAGATTAAGTGCCCACCAGTGGGGGGGGGGGGGGGAGCGGGTCGCAAACTGGGGAAGCTGTCGGTTGTTCGCTAGTCCCAGGGTGATTCCCTTGTCCGTGCATAGAATCTCGACTTCTAACGGATAGAGCAAGTTTCTCCCTGCTAGATTACACCCCCGACTGGTGGTGACTGTAAATGAAACGTCACACTGGGTCCCCTCGAATTTCACCTGCAGTGGCTGAGTACGTGAATACGTCCGTTCCGTGCCTTCGAACCCAGACACAGTGATTTTAGCGTCTGATAGCCGGAATCCCTTTTCCGATACTATTTCCTGATCGAGAGTGGTTGTGGTTGCCCCCATACCAAACATAAACCGAACTGGAATTCCACCAGTTTGCAATATTACATTGGGCTCGTCTTGAGGGGTGGTACTCAGGGCAGGAAGCATCCTTGCTTGTCAATTTCTAAACAGGTTGTTGTCCCCATCTGTCTCTTGGTCACTTTTTGTTCCCCTTTTTGTGCCCCAGATATAGCCCGCTCGCGTCCTTCTTCCCGCTGAACATATTGGCCTTTAATATTAGTTCCCTTCGGGATTCAAAAGCCGGGTCCCAGTAGTATGTCAAAGCTCGTCCTTTCGATTTCGGTCATTGTCAGACCAATCTATATTATTTGTTTTAATCATGTTGGCTAACTTAGTTGGTAAGCATTGGAGCAGTAAGACATTAAACTGGGGGGACGTATTCCCATCATTAAAGGCTTGGTCTCCTGCGAAAGTGCTGTAGCAGGACACAAATCGCTCCTGATAGTCTGGTCCCGATTCCCCAGGCTTAGGTTTGCATTCAAGTACTTCAGTGATGTTTACAGGTTGCTGGAGAGCCCTTTCCAAGGCTTGAATAATCTGGTCTGTCTGTTCATTCTCAATATGGTTTCCCGCTTGTAACTCCTGATAGGTTTGGCATCTTAATTCTGCCTTCCATTTCGACCCCTCTTCAGCTGAGAGAATCATGCAGCAGAGACTGAATAAATCTTGCGAGGTCGAATTATACATTTGTATAGTACTGCAGACCTACTGAGCAAATTGTGCTGGTTTCTCTTTTCTATCTGGGGCCTGATTCATGATCGTTATCATTTCTTGAGGCTTCCAGCGTGCATACACAGGAATCACTGAGGGCTGCCCCTCCTCCTGCTCATGGATTGGGCAACATTCGGGTGGACAATTATCTTTGTGGAGCCATTAACTCTGGGGTTTTATTGGATTCTTCCCTCCCCGTCTTGGAATAATTTTCGGTATTCCCTTTCTGGATCTCAGGGTATATGGACCTGCCCTTCCCTGCCGGCACTGTTTTACCCGAACGGCCACCGTATCTGATTACTGGGAGGATTGAGGTTCGGGGGCACTAGGTGCACTTGGCCCCTGGTAAGGTGGGGGGGGGGGCGGATACGGTGGGTACCCACTCCTCATCACGGTCACTGTCCTCAAACAGGTTCGGTATGCCAGATATGGGTTCGGGATCCCGTATTGGCCCTGGATCTCGCATGCCAATCTAAACCTTCCTGTCTATCTATATCTGCCTTTACCTGTTTTCTTTGTTTCTCTTGTTCTCTTTTTCCTTTTCCCATCTACCCATTCGCACTCCATCTTTAATGTTTCCCAACTCTTGGGATTTCCTTCTAACGTACATACCTGTACACCCCTTTATCACATGCATTGTTCCTCTAACTGGCCAGTAAAGTACTATTCCATTTGGTATCAGCTTTATCTTTCCATTCTTTAATCAATAATTTCGATTTTTTTTCCTGCAATTCTTTTTCCAAATTAAATTTACTGCTTGTTCACAAGAGTTCATATCCCAAGTTCCCCTGGGTGGCCACACATCGTTTCCCAGTCGCTTAGTTAGTGCAGCACTTATCATCCAAATATCCTTTTCTGTAGGGAGGGGGGTTCCCTTCCCTCCTTTATCCTGAATTTGTCCCATTTTGCTGCCGAGGTGAGAAATTTACCGGGTTGTTAGTCTCGTATCCTTATCATTAAATTTCAACTGGCCATATCCTGAGGCATGCGCAACCCTTTACAGAATTCGGGCAGCGGCGACCACTTCCCCGGACGGGGGCTCATAATCCTGTTCCAAGCGTAATACAGAATAGCCAATGTCACCTGCAGCAACCTCACTTTGATGCTCAAATTTAACTCTTACCTGTCGTCTCCTCTTGTGCTTAGTGGTTGGATCCCGTCAAGGTACAGGTTTCGGTGGGCGAGCGGCAGAATGCCTGACCGGACACAAGGGGCGCCCTACCACTCGGTTGTGTCTGATTCAAACCCTCGGTCGCTTACTCAGTCCAGAGAAACGTTCCCTACGCTGGGATCCGAGTTACGGCACCAAATGTAAACCTAAATTTGCCTGACCAATAACCACACGACCCAGTTCTTTGCTTTATCCTTTTCATCAGTTTATTTGTTCGAGCTCAGCCGGTGAGAGGGTTCGGAGCCAAGCATCAGAGAGACAGAATTCCTCTCTCTCTGGCTGCTCGTGACGAACCTCTGTCAGCAGGTTACATACAGCAACGTTTATACAGTTCAAAGAGGCCATCATTATCTATATACATGGAGTTGTTTTCCAATTCTTCGTACAAGATTGTTAAAGTACAAGGTACAAAGAAGTTGTTTAGCTATTTCACAACCTCACAGCTGCGCGAGGCATAAACAAAGGATGCAACTAATGCTGACAGAGTACAAAATCCTTGAAGGTCATGAACCCCTGCATCCCCAATATCCTCAAAAACGTCATCAGACCGCTTTAGAAACTGTTGGGGGGAATACCTGGCAGAAGAAAGACAAAGGGGTGATAGGGGATTCGTTAGTTAGGGGAAAAGGACAAAAGGGGACTTATATCCTACTGGTAAGGCTTGCTACAGCGAGTGTGGGGGGGGGGGGGTGCGGTGTGATGTGGTTAAAATAAGTTGTCGGGGTAATGGCAGCCAGAATGTCAGAACAGATATTGGAGAGGGTGAATTAAATTGAATTGAATTTAATTGACTTCATTACATACATCCTTCATAATCCATGAGGAGTAGAAATATTTACGTTATGTCTCCGTCTAAATGTGCAATGTGTAATTTATAGTAATTTATAATAAATAGTTTGTACATAGTACAGTCAATATAACATAGAAGTGCAATTGCATCAGCATGAATTAATCAGTTGGTGGCCTGGTAGAAGATGATGTCCCGGTGCCTGTTTGTCCTTTTGCCGTGGTACCGTTTCCTGGATGGTAGCAGCAGGAACAGTTTGTTCTTGTAGTGAATTAGGTCCCCAATATCCTTTGGGCCCTTTTTACACACCTGTCTCTGTAACTGTCCTGAATAGTGGGAAGTTCACATCTACAGATGCGCTGAGCTGTCAGCACCACTCTCTGCAGAGTCTTTTAATTGAGGGAAGTACAGTTCCCAGACCAGGCAGTGATGCAGCCAGTCAGGATGCTCTCAATTGTGTCTCTGTCGAAAGTTCTTAGGATTTGGGGCCTCATCCCAAACTTGTTCAACCATCTGAGCTGAAAGAGGTGCTCTGTGCTCTTTTCACAACACAGCCGGCATGTACAGACCATGTGAGATCCTTGGTGATGTTTATGCCGAGGAACATAAAGCTGGTCACTCTCTCAACCCCATATCCATTGATGTCAATAGGGTTTAGCCTGTCTCCATTCCTCCTGTAATCCACAATCAGCTCCTTTGTCTTTGTGACAATGAGGGAGAGTTTGTTTTCTTGTCAGGTGCTGTTCAGACCTCAGATAGAGTCAGCAATCAAATGTTTGAGCATGGTGCGATAAATGTGCTGAGCTCTGTAAATCACAATGCAAGAAGCATCGTAGGAAAGCCACATGACATCAGGACAGGGAATGATGATATTGTAGCCATTATTGGGACTTGGTTGCACCCAACAGTCTGAGGGATTTAGAGGAACAAATTTGCAGAGAGATCACAGACCATGCCAAGAAACGAAGGTTGATTCAGTAACTGATTGTAACTTTCCATATATTGACTGGGACTTCCATACTGTAAAAGGACGAGACGGGGTAGAGTTTGTCAAATGTGCCCTTAATCAGTACGTAGAATTCACGACGTAGGCGTGTGCAGTCGGCTGTGAGGAAAAGATCCAGGGCTGATGACAGAAATTAGTGATCATAATGCCACGAAATTCAAAGTAAATATGGAAAAAGAGACGTCTGGACAACAGGTTGAGATTCTATATTATAGAAAGGACAATTCTGATGATATCAGAAAGGATCTGACAAGTGTGATTTGGGACAGGCTGTTTTCTGCCAAAGGAGTACTTGGTAAGAGGGAGCCCTTCAGAATTGAAATTTTGACGGTGCAGAGTTTGTATGTGCCTGCCAAAATAATGGTTGAAAGGTAACTGGTACAGGGTACCAAGTTCGGCCAGCTTCTCTGTCATAAAAACATGGAGAAGTTCAGTACGGAAACATGCTATTTGGCCCATCTAGTCAATGCCGAAAAAACATTTAAGCTGTCTAATGCAACTACCTGCACCGGAACCATCGCCCTCATACCCCTACCATCCAGGCTCCCATCTAAACTACTTTTAAATGGTGAAACCGAGCTCATAGTCACCACTTGTGCTGGCATCTCATTCAACACTCTCACGACCATTTCAGTAAAGAACTTTTCGAAATGTTTCTGTTAAATTTTCACCTTCCCCACTTACCCATGTCCTCTGTTTGTCGTCCCACTCAACTTCAGTGAAAAAAGCTGCTTGCATTTACCCTATCTATACCCTCATAATTTTGTGTACTTCTAACAAATCCTCAAAGTAATGTCTGATTTCCTTGTTTTTGTTTAGAGTCTTTTTTAGCTATACAAGATGATGCGGGGCATTGATCTTGTGTATAGCCAGAGGTTTTTTCCCAGGACTGAAATGGCTAACACGAGAGGACATAGTTTAAAGGTGCTTGGAGGTAGATACCGAGGAGATGTCAGGGGTAAGTTTTTCACAAAGAGAGTGGTGGGTGCATGGAATACACTGCCGGCTATTTGCATGAGAGTGTTCCAGTTACTGTGGGACCAGAAACCCATGCAGCTCAGTGGGAACAGGGAATAATACCAATGGAGGGAATCAAACTGAGCCAGGTCACAGATTGGAGATGGCAGAAATTCCCCATTCTTACCGAGACAGGAAGAGCATCAGAGAGTTTAATGGTCATTCCAGATACCAGCACGGTGCCCAGTTAGAAGATGATTTCTCCATCCAAATTGTGTTGAACCTCACTGTAATAGTGTGATGTCAGTTCACACCTTGACAACTCAAGTGATCTCATCTGAAATGTCCTACACGCATTGATGGATTTTATAAATCTTTTTTACAGGTTAAAAATGACAAGGAATTTGTCTACGGGAATCTAGAACACAACACGCCAGTTTTGCTGTCTCTGTCCAGATATTTAAGAAGTGGAGCAAGGGATTGACTCGATCATCCTTCCTGCTCAGACTGTGGGGAGGAATTCACTCGACCATCTGACCGACTGGTACGCCTGTCATTTTACACAAGGGAGAACCCATTCATTTGCTCAGACAGTGGGAATAGGTTATGAAGACACGCAGTCCTCTTTTATTGTCATTTAGTAATGCATGCATTAAGAAATGATACAATATTTCCTCCAGTGTGATATCACAAAACACAGGACAGACCAAGATTGAAAAAACTAAAAAAAAACACATAATTATAACATATAGTTACAACAATGCAACAATACCACAGTCCGACTCTGAGTTATCCGAAAACTTCGAGCCTCCGATCAGCTCTCCAACACCGAGTACTGAGCGCCATCTCTGTCCGAAGGATTCGACCTCAATCTCGGTCACCAACAGCAGGGAAAGCCGGGGATTTTGAGGCCTTCCTGCTGTTCACTTGGTCATCTCAACTGAAGGTACATCAGCAAGTTCACACTGGGCAAGGCCATTCATTTGTTTTGCGTGTGAGAATGGATTCAGCCTGCCTTCCCACCTGTGGACACACCAGTCAGTTCACACTGGGCAGAGGCTGGTCATCTGCTGAATTTGTGGGGAAGGATTTACACGGTCATCTCACCTAATGACACACCAGCGAGTTCACACCGGGGAGCGACCGTTCACCTGCTCGAACTGTGGGAAGGCATTCACTTGCTCATCTAAACTAAAGGTACATCAGCGAGTTCACACTGGGGAGAAGCCATTCACCTGCTCAGACTGTGGGAAGGGATTCACTCAGTCATCCCACCTGCTGCTACAGAAGACAGTTCACACTGGGGAGAAGCCATTCACCTGCTCAGACTGTGGGAAGGGATTCACCATATCATCTCACCGACTGATTCACCAGTCAGTTCACACTACAGTAAGGGATTTCACCTGCTCAGTCTGTGGGAAGAGATTCACTCAGTCATCCAACCTACAGAGACACCAGCAAGTTCACACTGGGGAGAAGCCGTTCAACTACTCAGACTGTGGGAAGGGATTCACTCAGGCATCTCATCTACGGAGACACCAGTCAGTTCACACTGGGGAGAGGGCATTCACCTGCTCAGTCTGTGGGAAGGGATTCACACACTTAGCTAGCCTACAAGCACACCAGTCAGATCACACTGGGGAGAGGCCATTCACTTGCTCAGACTGTGAGAAGGGATTCACCACATCATCTCACCTATTGAGTCTCCAGTCAGTTCACACTGCAGTGAGGGATTTCACCTGCCCAGACTGTGGGAAGAGATTCTCTCAGACATCCAACCTACAGACACACCAGCGAGTTCACATGGGGAGAAGCCATTCACCTGCTCTGAATATGGGAAGGGATTCACTCAGTCATCCCAACTAATGGGACACCAGTCAGTTCACACTGCGGAGAGGCCACTCACCTGCTCAGACTGTGGGAAGGGATTCACTCAGGTATCTCACCTACTGAGACATCAGTCAGTTCACACTACAGACAGGGATTTCACCTGCTCAGGTTGGGGGAAGAGATTCCCTCACTCTTCCACCCTACAGAGACGCCAGTCAGTTCACACTGGGGAGTGGCCATTCATCTACTGTGAATGGGGAAAGGTATTCACATGATCATCTCATCTACTGAAACACCAGCGAGTTCACAGCGGTTAGAGGCCGATCATCTGCTCAGACTCTGGGAAGAGATTCTCTCAGCCATCTCCACCAAGGGTGCATCATTGAGTTCCACTGGGGAGAGGCCGTTCACCTGTTGTGAGTGTGGGAAGAGATTCACTCAGTTATCTAACCTTGTGACACACTACCGGGTTCACACTGGGGAGAACGTTTCAATAAACCGCATGCTGGATATTTGTCCATCCCCGTTGCTGAATGCAATTTCGAGAGTGACTGTCGGTGCTGAACTATGCAATTATTGCTGCTGCTCACCACACCTAGTTCTGCTCCCTGGTCACTGGGCATCGGAGGAGTTTCTTCTGCACATCCACCTTTAATGGGGCTGGAGTTTAATATGCTGGATCTGAGACAAATAAATCAGTTCTATTTTAAACTCTGTCTCCGGTACTTAGTGAATTTATTACACACCTAGTGTACAGTAGGAAGTCACCTCAGGCCTGCTGGACCCTGCCAGTGACTCAGTTCCACGACAGTCTTTTTAAATCCTCCCCTGTTGTTCATCTCTCGCTCTCCCTGTGGGATGGGTTCCAAACTGTCACCACTCTGTGAGTGAAAAGGTTTCCCTTGAATTCTCTGCAGACTGAAGAAGTCGAGCTGACTGCAGTTCTGTCCGAGATGTTCTTCACTCTCTAATCTCTGGGCTGAGGAAGAATGACATTGGGAGTTATCCTCCTTACTCAGGGCTCATTTGCACATTATGGGTCATTTTCCCTGCTTCTAAAGGGTTGTTAGAAAACACCACTGTCCTCTAAAGACTGAAAACATAATAGGAAACCATTAGTTGGATGTTCTACAGAGCAGGGTCAGAAACCAGAGGCAGGTCTGCACAGGGCAGAGTTTGGGGCTGTGGACTATGGTCAGGGTTTGAATATATGATGAAGAGAAGGGAGTCAGCAGCGGGGCGTGTCAACGAATGATAGAGTATCAACATTTCGAAGCTGACTGACAGAGAAAATAATTCGGTTGACTGACTGATGGCACAAACAATGCCTGTTGTGAGGTGCTCCATTGGTCAAGGAACATATGTGCATTGGGAATGGTTTTATCTATTGAGGGAGTTGTTCCTGCTTGTTTATCCTGTAATATTATATCTGGATGGCGATTATGGATTGTGCTATTCGTAATAATCTATTGATTATCTATAATTTCTAAGCTTTTGTCTCCAAAACTGGATCAGGCTTAAATTTATGGCGCCTTTATGAAGTTACGGTGGTCATTCATGTTTTAAAGCAAGATGTTGGTGATTGATAGTTGCCACTTGATTGTACCTTTGTAAGTAATCAGATTGAGTTAAATTGCTGCAGGATCCCAGAATGTGTTGGATTGTGTCTGGTTTCTCTTGGCATTTTCTGCATTTATCATCTTGTTTGTTTATCTTCTATGTATTTTTGATAATTATTATGTTAACGACCCTGTCCTGTATTTCCACAAGGAATCTCTCTTTTTGCAAAGACGTCTCCCAATTTGAGTCGGGCGTTCGATGGTTCATTGACAAACATCTAGTCTGCTCAGATCTTTGGGATATTTCCCATGGAGGGTCGTCCTCATTCCACTGGTTAACATTTTCTTCAAGTTATGATTCACTTTTCTGAGTTGGCCTTTCATTTAATTTTTCTGGTGTGTACTTCATATCACAATTGCATATGCTCGCATGGAGTGCTAAATCCTGCTTGTGTTTGAAGAAAATATACTTTACTTTACTATACTATATATAGATACTATATAATATGCCATACTTCCGGTTAGGGTTTTCGTTTCTTTTTCATTGTTTATCAGGGTTTCATAAATTTTCGTTTGTTCATAAATCCTGACTCGATATATTCATTGTTGCCGATCACGTGACACCCTAGAAGAATGCTTTCTATGGTGCATCTATAAAAATTATATATATCTGACTGTTGTGTCAGTTTTTATTGTCTGTAATTCCTCGTCCTCCTCCTGTACGAGGTAGTGTTGATATAGGTGTGTTTCAGTGTAAATACTGTTTTCTAAATTTGTCATTTCAGTCGTTTTTATTCTTTGTACCTTTTCCAGATCAGAATGGGACCAAGGTATTTTCCCAAAGAAGACATTATTATGGTTATAGTGAAAGTGTTTATTCCCATTGTTGTATTTGTTATACTATTGAGTTCTGCTTGGCAGATCTTCTTAAGTTTTCACTATTTGACACTATTTTCTAATTTCTTGCTTGTTGATATTCCAGATACCTCGGTATCAATTGTCCTGATGTGTGGTCTTGGCTTGAAACATTTATTCCTAACCAAGCCTGACTTGCTGAGCTCCTCCAGCACATTTTATGTATTCCTCTAGATTTCTCACATCTGCAGTATGTCTAGTGTCCCATATTCTTGTATGCTACACGGAATCCAGGCGTGAACTCCGGAAAGCCATTAAAGGCGCCAAGAGGCAATATCGAGCCAAGTTGGAAGCCCAGGCTAACCAGAGGGATGCCGGTAGACTACGGCAGGGTCTAAACGAGATCACTGGGCGCAAAGAAAAAGACTGGGAATATCAATAACTGCAGTGCTTCTCGTCCTGACAAACTTAACGTATTCTACTCAAGAGTCGAACGGAAAAGCAGCGTCCCGCTCCCTCCGGATGAACTGGACCTGGTGGCATCGAGATTCATCGTCACCGACGAGGACGTTCGAAGGGGCTTCCTGAAGATAAATCCAAGGAAGGCGACGGGCCCAGATGGCGTACCGGGCAGGGTTCTCCGGGCCTCCGCAAGCGAGCTAGCTGGAACGTTTGCTGACATTTTCAACTGTTCCTTGCTTAAGTCTAAGATCCCCTCGTGTTTTAAGAAGGCAACGATAATCCCGGTGCCGAAGAAGAGCAAGGTGGCATGCCTGAATGTCTATCGACCTGTGGCTCTGACATCAATTGGAATGAAGTGCTTCGAGCAATTGGTTATGGCACACATCAACCACAGCCTACCGGTCAACCTCGACGCTTTGCATTTCGCCTACCGGAGCAACAGGTCAACAGCAGATACTATCTCTCTGGCCCTACATTCCTGCTTAGAACACCTGGAGAATAAAGACGCATACGTAAGCTTCCTTTTCATTGACTACAGCTCTGTCTTTAATACCTTCATTCCAAATAAACTGATTCCTAAGCTCCGGAACCTGGGCCTTAGCATTCAAATCTGCAGCTGGATCTTCAACTTCCTCACAGACAAGACCCAAGCTGTAAAAATAGGGGACAAGCTCCCCTCTACAATCACTCTGAGCACCGGTGCCCCACAAGGCTGTGTACTCAGACCCCTGCTGTACTCATTGTACACCCATGATTGTGTAGCCAAGTTTCCATCAAACTTAACATATAAGTTTGCTGATGACACAACAATTGTAGGCGGTATCTTGGGTAATGATGAGTTTGAGTACAGAGAGGAAATTAAGAACATGGTGGCATGGTGCGAAGACAATAACCTATCCCTCAACGTCAGCAAGACGAAGGAATTGGTTGTTGACTTCAGAAGGAGTAGCGGACCGCAAGACCCAATTTACATCGGTGGTGCGCAAGTGGAACAGGTCAAAAGCTTTAAGTTCCTTGGAGTCAATATCTCAGATGACCGGACTTGGTCCAACCAAGCAGAGTCCACTGCCAAGAAGGCCCACCGGCGCCTTTACTTCCTGAGAAAGCTAAAGAAATTTGACCTGTCCCCTAAAACCCTCACTAATTTTTATAGATGCACCGTAGAAAGCATTCTTCTTGGGTGTCACGTGATAGGCAACAATGAATATATCGACTCAGGATTTATAAACAAACAAAAATTTATGAAACCCTGATAAACAATGAAAAAGAAACGAAAACCCTAATCGGAAGCAAACGGCTGTGCGGCCATTCAGTATACCGCTACTCAGTACTAGTTCTTAAAGCGATAAATTCAAAGACAGTTCTTCGAATGGTGAATATTAAAGTCCAATAGATTGATATAGTCAATTAGGAGAGACTTTCATGAAGTAACAAATTCCTCGAAGCCACCACGTCACTGCCACTCCCAGTCGGATTCTGCCTCGTCCACAGGATTCACGACGACGGAAATAAAACGGTTTTAAAGACATTGACCTTTCTTCGTAGAATAGATCCTGCACAGCCTTTCTGCCACTTTTGACAGAGGCTATCTCATGTAGATCACTTTCTTGAACGAATTCAATAATGGTCGATCCGTTCCAAACCCGTCTAACGTCTCCTTCAGGGTCCCGTCTTCACTTTCCAAAGTTACTGAAAAGATACATTAACAGACCTGGCAGCAATTGTCAAACTTCCGGCTCAGATTTCTGGACCTTACATTAGAACATAAAGCTCCGCTTAAAATCAAAACTGCATCATAATGCAAATAAGCTGCGGAGCGGAATATCTCATTGACGTTCTAACTGGAAAACTAATTGCGTCACCAGAAGTCTTCCCTTTTATACCCGTGGTGAACAGGTCATCACGTGACCTCACATCGGCGGGAAAATTACATCAGGTGACCTCCAGAAGACCATTTCATCACTCTCACAAGAACGTCACAAGATCTCCTTGACACCTCCCTCCAAAAAAAATTGGTCTCTTAAGGAACAAAATTTTAACAACTAACAATTTTCACAAAAAATACTAAGGTACAAAATTTACAACATACACAATATACACAGTATTATCTTTCAGCATTTTACAAACTAATATACAGTAGGAGTGTTGCAAATGTTAAAATACCACTCCATAGAAAAAATATCATTGTACTTTTAACACCTAGATAGACAATCAGCAATCACATTACCTTTACCTTTAATATGAGTGATCAAAATATTGTACTCCTGTAACATTAAACTTTGTGACTAAATTGGAGTTTTATTTATTTCCTTAATCATTTTCCTTAACAGTCATAGTAGCATTTTATTTCTCATAATACGGTTTTATCGCATTTATATGACACAGCTGTGTTGGCTTTCTTCAATCTGGAGTTTTTATCAAGTAATCCACATCATTTACTTTGGATTTAATCTCATAAAGTCCATGGAATTTCGCTTGTAATGGGTTTGTTTGCACCGGATAAAAAACCAACACTTTATCTCCAAGCTTAAATGACCTCATCCTAGCTTCCTTATCATACCAAGTCTTCATCTTTTCTTGAGCTGATTTTAAATTTTCTTTGGGTAAGCTACAAACATTATGTAATCTTTCTTTAAATTTTGAAACATAATCCAGCAAATTAGTGTGTACCTCTTTATTAATCCACTGTTACTTCAACAAGGCCAAAGATCCTCGAACTCTATGCCGAAACAGAAGTTCAAAGGGACTAAAACCTAATGATTCCTACACTGCCTCTCGTACTGCAAAAAGTAGTAAATGTACGCCTTCATCCCAATCCTTTTTATTTTCCACACAATACATCCTAATCATATTTTTAAGGTTAGAATGAAATCACTCCAGGACTCCTTGTGATTCTGGATGATATGCAGATGAGATAATCTGTTTTGCTCCCAGTTTATTAACTATCCGCTGAAAGAATCCAGACATAAAATGACTGCCTTGATCCGATTGTATTTCTTCAGGCAAACTAAAATAAGAAAAGAATTTTATCAGAGCCTTTGTCACAGTTTTGGCTGTTATATTCCTAAGAGGTATTGCCTCTGGAAATCTAGACGCTGTGCACATAATAGTTAACAAATATTGATGTCCAGTTTTAGTTTTTGGCAAAGGACCTACACAGTCTACAGTGAATTTTGAGAACGGCTCACCAAATACTGCAATTGGTAGCACTGGGGTCACTGGAGTAACCTGATTAGGTTTATCCACAATTTGACACGTATGGCACGTTCTACAAAATGTCGCTACACCTTTTCTTAAACAAGGCCAGTAAAAATGTTTAGAAACCTTGTTCATAGTTTTCTTTATCCCGAAATGGCCACCCAAAGGAATACTATGAGCCATAGTTAAAATCTCATTTCGATAACCTTTAGGGACTACTACCTGGTGATTAACTTCCCATTCTTCACTTGCAGGAATTGTAGGTGATCTCCACTTCCTCATTAGTACTGCCTTTTCAAAATAATATACTACTGGCACCTTCTCAATTTCACTATCTGGAAGAGCTTGTTCCTTTAATTTAACTATCTCCGGATCTCTACCCTGCTCTGCTATCATCTCCTTCCGAGATAAAGACAAACCTTCATAGTCAGACTTATCATATGCACCTTGATCAAATAATGAAGGTAAGAAAGTTTCTGACACATCCTCAAAATTTGCATCTCGAGTTGAACTGTCACGGTTAACAACCTCATCCTGTATCTCAGTCTTCTTAGCCATAGCTCGGGTTACAACACTAGAAGTATCCGTGTTAGAACCCCTTTGTGGTTCCTCAGAAAGAGGCTTTAATATCAAATGTACATCAGGAAAAACTTGTCCATTAGCTAAGTCATACCCTACCAACAGTGCAACATCATTCACAGGTAAACTGGGTTGTAGTCCTACTTTAACAGGCCCTGTAGCTAACCCTGACCTTAAATTATCTCTATGTAAATGTACCGGCATAAGGGCACTCCCAACTCCTCTTATATAATTTACCTCACCAATATTAGACTCATCACTAAACTTTAGAACACTGTCTAATATTAGCGATTGAGCAGCTCTGGTATCTCTAAGTATTTTTATTGGTACAGGAGTGGATCCCACTTTCAAGGATACAAATCCTTCTGTTATAAAATGTTCATATCCCCTCTTAACTCTGTCAGACTCTAACAAAACCTCATTTGTATTTCCCGAACCTTGTGGTTTTACAGGTTTTTCGATATGCTGCTAACAAGCATCTGGGATGGCTTCCTTCTTTTTGTTCTTCAATCGAAAACAGTTAGCTATTACGTGACCAGGTTTTTTACAATAATTAAAAATAATACCAAAATGTCTTTCCTTCACATGTCTCCCTTACCTTACCTTTCTCAGTAATTTCAAATTTTAATTTCTGGTTTACTTTGACTCTGTGCTATTTTTCCTTTTAAAGGTTCTACCCGGAGAAAATTTACTCTTATGAATTACAGTATACTCATCAGCCAATTTAGCAATCTCCTGCAACGTAGCAGTGTCCCTTTTGTCATGAACACTGTGATGGGAATAAAGAACCAGCAGAGATGGAAAACACTTTGGAGTCCAGTATTCTATAAATTAATAATATTTATTAGTAACTACGCAATACAGTAATATAAATGTAGGTAAATCAAACAGGTTAGTAATAATTATATATATATATATATATAAGTAAGTAAGTGTGGAAATATATGTATGAAAAAACAAGCTTCTTTAAGTCTAGGGGTAAAAAGATACAGTCTTGCGATGATGAGTAAAGTTCAGTTCAGTTCAGTTCGTGGTATTTACTTGAGTAGTGATGGAGAGAAAGAGAGAGAGAGATTTGAGTCCTCAGGTGAGCTGACGCCATTGATCTTCTCGTCGTCCTTCGAAATCCTTTCAAAGTCACCGACTGTAACTTTAACAAAGGGGACCGGTTTTCTATGGTGGAGCTATCCCCCAGGCGAGTGTGGAAACATGGACAACTCCCCATTAGTCAACCCTTTTCCTTCTTTCCACTGCAAGACGATGGATCGATCCGCCTGATCAATTCTCCAAAATCCACTTTTCCTGCGGGCACCACAATGCTCATTCAATGTCCAAACATGAGTCTGAGGTCTGTATCATCTGACCTGCTATTTTATCTTCCCGTACTGAGCATCAACTGTCACTCAAATAATCCCATCTCCCTTTGTCTGTGTAAGAAATGCAAGCAGGCAGACTGTCCTTGAAAAGTGTGAACAACCTGCCTTCAGTCACCATAGCAACTTACGAGCTGCTCGGTGCTGTCTCCAACTCCAAACTCAGTAGAAATCCAAAGTTACTTCCAGTGCCTTAAAGTGACAGTCAAACCGTTAATCTTCGTCTCTCTCTCTCTCTCTCTCTCTCTCTTCACAAAAACCGGTGTTAAATAACTCTCTCTCTCTCTCTATTCAAAGGCACAGTTAATAGCGGTACTTCAGGATCCCCTCACACTTTCATTTAAATATGTCCTCACTTCAACAGGAATGCTTCTTTTACGTTCCTCCTGCAAAATCAACCCATTTAATTTATTATACTCTCCGTTCACATTTTTAGCGGAAACCCATCTCTCAAAATACACACATTTCTCGTCGGAAAATTCCACATACGTTTTACCCACTGGTTTCTCAAATTTCTGAACCTTTCTCTCTACTCTTCTGGAACTAATTTATACGCCTTTAACATATGCTGCTTCACAATATCATAATCAAGTGCTTGCTCAGCATTTAAAGCAGTATAAACTTGTTGTGCCTTTCCTCTAATTACATTTTGTAACATCACTGCCGATTTCTCTTTCGGCCACTCTAAACTCAGAGCAACACTTTCGAAATGCTGGAAATATTTACGCACTTCTGTCTCATTAAATGGGGGAGCCAAAATAACCTCACGACTTGCTACAAACTGTTTCCTAGAACCAAAAGATCCATTTTCCATCTTTAATTTCTCCATCTCTAACTCAAATTTCCTCAGTTTTTCAGCTTCTCTTTCTTGAAATTCCCTTATTTTAATTGCCTCTCTTTCTGCCATTTCTGCTTTAAATTTCTCAAACTTTATCTGTTCAAGATGCAACTGCATTTCCAGTGTACTCAGTGGAAACCTTCCTCGCACCTCCTCATCAAACTCTCCCAAACTTACATAATGTCCAGCGATTTTTCTCTGTATTATGGGCTTAGTTGTACCCTTCGTAATACCTTTAAGGTTCAACCTTTTAGCAATCTCCAACACCTCAGGCTTTCTCGCATTCACTAAAACCTCCGGGTTTGGCGTTTCCAGAAACTCGTCAACATCCATTGCTGCCGAATACCACTCACACCCCAATCAAACAAAAGAATCCCTTTTCCAAATCAGGTTTCATAATTAAACAAACACAAACTCAAAATCGGAACATATCCCGAAGATATCTCTAACCAGAGGGATACCAGTAGACTATGGCAGGGTCTAAATGAGATCATTGGGGGCAAAGAAAAGGCTGGGAATATCAATAACTGTGGTGCTTCTCTTCCTGAAGAATTTAACGTATTTTACGCAAGATTCGAACAGAAGAGGAGTGTCCTGCTCCCTCCAGATGAACCGGACCTGGTGGCATCGAGATTCATCGTCACCGAGGAGGATGTTAGAAGGGCCTTCCTGAAGATAAATCCAGGGAAGGCAACGGGCCCAGATGGCGTCCCAGGAGGGGATCACCGGGCCTGTGCAAGCGAGCTAGCTGGAGTGTTTGCTGACAACTTCAGCTGCTTCTTGCTTCAGTCTAAGATCCCCTCATGTTTTAAGAAGGCAACGATAATTCCAGTGCCGAAGAAGGCAAGGTGGCATGCCTGAATGACTATCGACCTGTGGCTCTGACATCAATTGCTATGAAGTGCTTCGAGCGATTGGTTATGGCACACATCAACCACAGCCTACCGGTCAACCTTGACGCTTTGCAATTCGCCTACCGGAGCAACAGGTCAACAGCAGATACATCTCTCTAGCCCTACGTTCGTCCTTAGAACACCTGGAGAATAAAGACGCATACGTAACGCTCCTGTTCATTGACTACAGCTCTGCCTTTAATACCATCATTCCAAATAAACTGATTCCTAAGCTCCGGAACCTGGGCCTTAGCACTCAGATCTGTAGCTGGATCTTCAACTTCCTCACAGACAGGACCCAGGCTGTAAAAATAGGGACAAGCTCTCCTCTACAATCACTCTGAGCACCGGTGCCCCACAAGGCTGTGTACTCAGCCCCCTGCTGTACTTACTGTACACCCATGATTGTGTAGCCAAGTTTCCATCAAACTCAATATATAATTTTGCTGATGACACAACAATCGTAGGCCGTATCTCGGGTAATGATGAGTTTGAGTACAGAGAGGAAATTAAGAACCTGGTGGCGTGGTGCGAAGACAATAACCTATCCCTCAACGTCAACAAGACGAAGGAATTGGTTGTTGACTTCAGAAGGAGTAGCGGACAGCACGACCCAATTTACATCGGTGGTGCGCAAGTGGAACAGGTCAAAAGCTTTAAGTTCCTCGGGGTCAATATCACAAATGACCTGACTTGGTCGAACCAAGTAGAGTTCACTGTCAAGAAGGCCCACTAGCGCCTTTACTTCCTGAGAAAACTAAAGAAATTTGACCTGTTCCCTAAAACCCTCACTTATTTTTATTGATGCACCGTAGAAAGCATTCTTCTAGGGTGCACCACAACCTGGTATGGAAGTTGTCCTGTCCAAGACTGGAAGAAGCTGCAGAAGATTGTGAACACGGCGCAGCACATCACACAAACCAATCTTCCGTCTTTGGACTCACTTTACACCGCATGCTGTAGAAGCAGTGCTGCCAGGATAATCAAGGACACAACCCACCCAGCCAACACACTTTTCGTCCCTCTTCCATCGGGGACAAGGCTCAGGAGCTTGAAGTCTCGTATGGCAAGATTTGGGAACAGCTTCTTTATAATTGTGTTAAGACTGCTGAACGGATCCTGACCGGATCTGGGCCGTACCCTCCAAATATCCGGACCTGCCTCTCGGTTTTTTTTTTCGCACTACCTTACTTTCCCTTTTCTATTTTCTATTCATGATTTATAATTTAAATTTTTAATATTTACTATCGATTTGTAATCCAGGGACCGTGAAGTGCAGAATCAAATATCGCTGTGAGGATTGTACGTTCTAGTATCAATTGTTTGGCAACAATAAAGTGAAGTAAAGTTTCTCAAATCTTTGATAGATTCTTCATTGGTCAGCGCATGAAAGGATACAGGGAGAATGGAGGAGATTGGGGCTGAGAGGAAAATTAGATTAGACATGATGAAATGGCGGAGCAGACTTGATGGGCCAAATAACCTAATTCTGCTCCTACATCTTAATGTTCTTATGTTTCATATTCACCTCTCTTCTTCCTCACCTCTCTTCTTCCTCTGCTGTCCCCCTACATTTCTTACTCTGACATCACCTTTTCCCTCCAAAAAATAAAAGCCAATAATTCAAGAGTATTGGGAAAAGTGAGTATGGAGTATACTAAGGAAATAATGTGCTTTGGAAGCTGAAAGGCCTCAAGGTAGATAAGACTCCTGGACCAGTTATGAGCACCCCGGTGTTCGGAAAGGGGTGGTTGAAGAGTTTCTGAAGGCATTAGAGTCATAGAACACTCTGCAGCCTTATCCCTCCATACCCTTGCATCAATGTACTCATCCAAACTTCTCTTCAATGTGAAATCGACCCTGCCACTTGCTCTGGCATCTCATTCCATTTTCTCACTGACTCTGAGTGAAGAACTCCCGCCCCCTCCCCTCCTTGTTTCTCTTAAGAACGAGGGGTCACAGTTTGAGGATAAAGGGGAAGCCTTTTAGGACTGAGATTAGGAAAAACTTCTTCACACAGAGAGTGGTGAATCTGTGGAATTCTCTGCCACAGGAAACAGTTGAGGCCAGTTCATTGGCTATATTTAAGAGGGAGTTAGATATGGCCTTTGTGGCTACGGGAATCAGGGGGTATGGAGGGAAGGCTGGTGCAGGGTTCTGAGTTGGATGATCAGCCATGATCATAATAAATGGCGGTGCAGACTCGAAGGGCCGAATGGTCTACTCCTGCACCTATTTTCTATGTTTCTATGTTTAAAGAATGGGTAATGACCTTTCAAGAATCACTCGATATGGAAGTGGTTCTGGTGGACTAAAAAGTTGTAAATGTCACTCCATCCTTTAATAAGGGAAGGAGGCAGACGAAAGGAAATGATAGGACAGTTAGTAGGACCTCAGTGGTTGTTGTCCATTCAGGATGATTTTTCGGGGTACTTGGCATTGCATGATAAAATGGGCCTCAGTCAACATGGTTTCTTTCAGGGGAAATCTTGTTTGAGAAATCCTGTTTGAGAAATCCGTTGAATTCTTTGATGAAATAACAGGCAGGATAGACAAAGGAGAGACGGTGGATGTTGCTTGCTTGGATATTCAGATGGTCTTCAACAAGGTCTTGCACATGAAGCTGCTGAACAAGATCACACCTCATGGTACTACAGGATAGATACTACTATCGGTCGAAGATTAGTTTACTGGCAGGAGACAAAGAGCCAGAACAATGCGAGCCTATTCTGTTTGCTGCCGGTAGCGAATGGCGTTCCGTTGGGTCGTTGTTGAGATTGCTTCTTTTCATGCTGGATTTCGACGATTGAATGAGAGAGCTGATGGCCTGGTGAGCAACTTTGGAGTTGAAGAGAAGGTAGGTGTCGGGCAGGTAGTTTAGAGTAAAGCGAGTGTCTGCAGAAAGACTTGGACAGGTTTGGAGAACAAGCAGTGAAGTGGCAGATGAAATACTGTGTGGGGACTGCGGGTGTACAGTCAGGGATTCAGGTTCACTCAGCATAATGTTGCACGAACATTAATAGCAAAACATTCTGATACAATACAGGCTTCATTTTGTTACAGATAACATTACCATTTTGGTACTACAAGTAAAGTACATTTTCACAGTGGTGGCAAGGTGTTACGACACCCCTCGCCATCTCTAAAAACCCTTCAAACTCTACACCACTCTCCATTTCTGTAAACCCCTCCGACCCCTACACCCCTCTCCATCTCTAAAAATCCTTCCAACCCCTACATCACACCCCGTTTCGGAGTCAAGATCCAGGTTCCTAGTCCCAACCAAGACCGAGGTTCCGGGTCCTTGTCCAGGCTCTAGTTGCGGAGTACCGTGTCCCTAGTCCAGGCTCCTTGTTCCTAGTTCCTTGTCCGGGTTCTGTGTTTCCTGTCCATGTTCTAGCCCAGGCCCTGCACCTTAGTCTCGTCCAGGGCCTGTATCAACGTCCAGCGTCCTTTCTTCCCCACTTCCCTTGCTTTCTTGACACACCGAGTCCTGTTCTTAGTACTTCAGTGCCTGTGCCTTGCATTTGAGTCCGCTCCTAATGCCCACCTTATGACACATCATCCCCCACAAATTCTCTCATCTCCAGCCACCAAACACACTTTTATCCAACCACCCCCCACCCCGCCAACTTTCTGTTTTCAACAGAGATTTCCCTGTCTATTCGGCCCTCCCTACTAATTCCTTTCTTGGAATATGTCCTTCCAAGCGAGGGAAGTGCTACACGTTCCTATTTACCTCCCCACTCACTCCATTCAGGATCACCATCAGCCCTTCCAGGTGAGGCAACACTTCACCTGCGGGTCTGTTGGGTTCATCTACTGTATTCGGCGCTCCCAGTGCGGCCTCCCGTACATCAGTGAGGCCCGATGTAGATTGAGAGACGGCTTTATCAAGCACATTCGTTCCGTCTGCAACGAACTGTATTTCCCAATGACCAACCATTTAAAATCCACTCTTAGTCCCAATTTTGACATGCCTGTTCATTGTTCTACTACCAAGATAAAGCCACTCTCTGGTTGGAGGATCAACACCTCATATTGCATCTGAGTCACCTCCAACCTGACGTCTTGAGCATCGATTTCTTTAACTTCCACCTCAACCTTCTCTTTTCCCTCTCTCATTCTGTCCTCCCTCTTCGCTTCTCCTCCACTACGTCATATTTCTCTCTGGTGTCTCCTCTCCTGCCCTTTCTCCCATGATCCACTCTCCCACGCTGTCAGATTCCTACTTTTCAGCCCAGTGCCTTTTCCAAACAATTGAGAAATGAGTGTCCTTGTCGGTGTCTACAACGGAATTTTTACCAGTTTTAGCTGAGTTAAAAAAAAATAAAATTAATAAACATGCAATTCTACTGGAGTGAATGTAGAGGAGAGTCAACACTCCATTTGATCGGATTGAAATTTATTAGAAATCAGGAGGTGAGATGACATTATTTTCCTTGAAGTAGAGTAGGCATCGAAGGTTTCCGTAAAAAATTGCACAATTATGAAGGAGTGCTGTGGTGTTAAACACTCCTCCGTAACATCTTTATCTAATGCGATGGACAAGTGCAAGCTTTACTGTAAGTTCGTTTTGACATTTTTTTTCCATTTAATTCCCATGCAAAAGACTAAAGTAACAAATGAGCGGCATTTTTGCCTATTTGCTCTTGAAAGTCCCCAGAACCTGTCTCGCTTTCTCAGACCGAAAAGGGTCTGGCGGTGACGAGAGCGGGAATATGGTGGAAAACTGAAAATAAAAGGTAGGTTAAGCTTAATGATTGGTAGGAGTGGAGGTCGCGGCGTGCGGGTGCCGGAGAGTCTGTTCCTGTGCTGTGTTTCCCTCGGGCTCTAAACCAGATTTACTCTCCCCGCTGCCACGTTCTCCGATGACCGCCGGTTCTGTAGAGTCAAGATCGAAAACATTGCGATGCCGCCGAGAAGAGTTTGTTAATTAGCTGAATAATTGACATGAGCGGATATTTCGCTGCGCTGATGAACTGCTCTCTGAACTTGGACTGAGTTACCCCATAAATAAACGTGTTTGTGCAACAGCTTAATATCATCAGCATGTCTCCCGTATGTTGAAATACGTACTCAGAATCGTTGTAATTATTCCGATCCAGTCCGGCAATAATGTAATAAAGGAATTCGGCAACGCTCACCGACCACAGGATGATGAAACTTCCGGAGATGGTGAGAACTAAGGTCACAGACCTCCTCCTGCTCTCCATCTCCGGGTCACTGCAGTTCTCCGCCTTGCTCTGACCCCTCAGCCCCTTACGGACTCATATCCCACCCACCCGGGATCCGTATCGTAGCCCGGTATTTCAATACGGTCCCACGGTATATTGTCAACCACTTTCACAGGACGATATATAAAGACGAAGGGCACATTATTAAAACAGAGCAGAACGCCGGGTGCTGTCAGACCCACAGCCGCAGTTTTCCTGGTGCAATATTTCGTTTTCCACTTCTGGCAACAAATGGCGACACACCGATGCAAAGTAAAAGTGACGGTGAACCAGACAGAACAGTCTGTGGCTGCCTCTCCCAGGGGAGGGGTCACATTGCACACGGGTGTGATGTCCGGGAAAGTCCCGGGGAAGTAATAATAACCAACTCGCCATAATATCACCGCAAACACGATGGTCAGTAGATCCGCCGCTGCCGTGGCCACCAGGTAGCGAGTGGTGCAGGTAGAGAGGCCGCTTTTTCCCCGGGACAGGATCACCATCGCCACTAAATTCACTGGGAAACAACAGAGAGAGCGAGTGAGTTGCTGTCTGCCCACTCCGTGGCTCTCGGGGCAAAGAGATCCTGGAAATGGAGAGCAGCTCATTCCCGGAGGTTTAAAACGCAGAAGGCAGGAATCGCCGGCGCCTCAAAGGTGCCGATGCCGGAAAAAACGGTACAGTCTGGGGCGCTGCACGGAGAGCAGCGTTCGGGAAGGAGGCCGAGAACGCTTTGGAAAATCAGTGTAAATCTCTGTGCATCAGGTTTCTGACTGATATGATAAGCCGAGAAAGCCTCGGCAACTTTCTCAGCGACAGTGATTCCCGCGATCGGGTCACATCTGTTCACACTGTCCGGTCCCGCTCAGCCCCGCTGTCTCCGACTTTGTCCATGGACAGTTTCCAAAGCTCGTTGCAGATTTACTTCTCCCGTTCGCAGGCATCGATCTCCTCCTCGGCTTCCGCCACACGGGCCCTGCTCGGCTCAGCTAGCTTATTTTAAATTCTGCAACTACTCTTCGCCGCGGTTTGGTCACACTCTGTCAGGGGATCGGATCAGAAAGTTCCCATGTTCGGTTTATTTAATATTCTCCCTGACCTGCTCCGAATTACTGCGGTATTATTCTACATGCTCCGGTGCTGAGTGACCTGGAGCGGAGTGTCGCCTGTAACTTACCCTGTCTGACCTGTATCGGACCCCGCTGTGTCGGCTCTGAACTTCCGCTTCACTGCATCGATATCCCGGCGTGGAAACAAACCCCGGGAAACAAAAACGCACAGACACCCTTATTTAATTTTTCCAAATTCCCGAAACTCTCGGGATCGAATATACAGTTGGTGTCATTTTCAGGATATAAATGTACATCTTGTGTCAATAACAGACTTGGCAATGTTGATTTGGTCCCTCAGCCAAATTGTTAATACAGTTGGGGAACAAGTGGGCTCCGAGCACCGGTCCCTACAACACCGACTGGGACATCCTGCAGGCCCAGGAAGGGTCTGGTTATTCCTCGTATTTAAACGCACAGACACCAGGGACAGGAGCAGGCCACTCGGCCCCTCTAGCACGTCCTGTCATTCAATAAGACCCGGGACCCATCACCACTCCTATCCCCACTTTGCCTTGACCATTGGCCCCGCTTGTAGGTCAACAGGCTGCCGGTGTTTGCCCCCCAATATGGTGAATCCCTCTGCTCGCCACCACAGTGGGCTCAGACATTTTATACGAACTCCTTGCTCTTTTTGGCAAGTGTTATCCCCGATGCAGGTTGCTACTCCAACGAAGACTCGATAAGGTCGATCCTTTATCAAACTGCCGAACGATGCCGACTCCTCCGGATCCCTCGATCCTGCACTTCGATAAATTCTTCACTCTCCCTTCTAATCTTGGAATTGAGTAAATCAACACATCTAGCAAAAACTTCCAGTCCAATAATATGGGATCTTGCAACAGAACGCACACTCTCTTTTAAAAATGAAACTGCGTCACAAACATAAACACGCAACAGAAACGGAGATACAGCACGTTCTCACATCAAAGTTGCCGGTGAACACAGCAGGCCAGGCAGCATCTCTAGGAAGAGGTACAGTCGACGTTTCAGGCTGAGACCGGGGTCTCGGCCTGAAACGTTGACTGTACCTCTTCCTAGAGAGTCATGGGTCACTCTCTATCCATGAATCATGGATCTAAAAAGCGTGGATTGGAACAGGTTGTTCTCTGGCAAAGATGTGATTGGTAGGTGGGCAGCCTTCAAAGGGGAAATTTTGAGAGTGCAGACTTTGTATGTTCCTGTCAGGATTAAAGGTAAATTGAATAGGAATAAGGAACCTTGGTTCTCAAGGGATATTGCAACTCTGATAAAGACGAAGAGGGAGTTGTATGAAATGTATAGGGAACAGGAAGTAAATCAGGTGCTTGAGGAGTATAGGAAGTGCAAGAAAATACTTAAGAAAGTAATCAGGAGGGCTAAAAGAAGACATGAGGTTGCCTTGGCAGTCAAAGTGAAGTATAATCCAAAGAGCTTTTACAGGTATATTAAGAGCAAAAGGATTGTAAGGGATAAAATTGGTCCTCTTGAAGATCAGAGTGGTCGGCTATGTGCGGAACCAAAGGAAATGGGGGAGATCGTAAATAGGTTTTTTGCATCTGTATTTACTAAGAAAACTGGCATGAAGTCTATGGAATTGAGGGAATCAAGTAGTGAGATCATGGAAACTGTACAGATTGAAAAGGTGGAGGTGCTTACTGTCTTGAGGAAAATTAAAGTGGATAAATCCCCGGGACCTGACAGAGTGTTCCCTCGGACCCTGAAGGAGACTAGTGTTGAAATTGCGGGGGCCCTGGCAGAAATATTTAAAATGTCACTGTCTGCGGGTGAGGTGCCGGAGGATTGGAGAGTGGCTCATGTTGTTCCGTTGTTGAAAAAAGGATTGAAAAGTAATCCGGGAAATTATAGGCCGGTGAGTTTAACGTCGGCAGTAGGTAAATTATTGGAGGGAGTACTAAGAGACAGAATCTACAAGCATTTGGATAGAGAGGGACTTATTAGGGAGAGTCAACATGCATTTGTGCGTGGTAGGTCATGTTTGACCAATCTATTGGAGTTTTTCGAGGAGGTTACCAGGAAAGTGGATGAAGGGAAGGCAGTGGATATTGTCTACATGAATTTCAGTGAGGCCTTTGACAAGGTCCCACATGGGAGGTTAGTTAGGAAAATTCAGTCGCTAGGTATACATGGAGAGGTGGTAAATTGGATTAGACGTTGGCTCAATGGAAGAAGCCAAAGCGTGGTGGTGGAGAATTGCTTCTCAGAGTGGAGGCCTGTGACTAGTAGTGTGCCACAGGGATCAGTGCTGGGTCCATTGTTATTTGTCATCTATATCAATGATCTGGATGCTAATGTGGTAAATTGGATCAGCAAATTTGCTGATGATACAAAGATTGGAGGTGTAGTAGACAGTGAGAAAGGTTTTCAGAGCCTGCAGAGGGACTTGGACCAGCTGGAAAAATGGGCTGAAAAATGGCAGATGGAGTTTAATACAGACAAGTGTGAGGTGTTGCACGTTGGAAGGACAAACCAAGGTAGAACATATAGGGTTAATGGGAAGGCACTGAGGAGTGCAGTAGAACAGAGGGATCTGGGAATACAGATACAAAATTCCCTAAAAGTGTCGTCACAAGTAGATAGGGTCGTAAAGAGAGCTTTTGGTACATTGGCCTTTATCAATCAAAGTATTGAGTATAAGAGCTGGAATGTTATGATGAGGTTGTATAAGGCATTGATGAGGCCGAATCTGGAGTATTGTGTTCAGTTTTGGTCACCAAATTACAGGAAGGATATAAATAAGGTTGAAAGAGTGCAGAGAAGGTTTACAAGAATGTTGCCAGGACCTGAGAAACTCAGTTACAGAGAAAGGTTGAATAGGTTAGGACTTTATTCCCTGGAGCGTAGAAGAATGAGGGGAGATTTGATAGAGGTATATAAAATTATGATGGGTATAGATAGAGTGAATGCAAGCAGGCTTTTTCCACTGAGGCAAGGGGAGAAAAAAACTAGAGGACATGGGTTAAGGGTGGGGTGGGAGTTTAAAGGGAACATTAGGGGGGGCTTCCTCACACAGAGAGTGGTGGGAGTATGGAATGAGCTGCCAGATGAGGTGGTAAATGCGGGTTCTTTATTAACATTTAAGAATAAATTGGACAGATACATGAATGGGAGGTGTATGGAGGGATATGGTCCGTGTGCAGGTCGGTGGGACTGGGCAGAAAATGGGTCGGCACAGCCAAGATGGGCCAAAAGGCCTATGTCTGTGCTGTAGTTTCTATGGTTTGTATGTCATCATGTGACCTCACATCGGTGGGAAAATCACATCAGGTGACCTCCAAAAGACCATTACATCATTCTCACAGAAAAAAAAATCTCCTTGAGCATGTAACAATAGTAAATATTAAATTTTATGTTATAAATCATAAATAGAGAACAGAAAACTGGAAAGTAAGGTAGTGTAAAAAAACCGAGAGGCAAGTCCAGTTATTTGGAGGGTACGGCCCAGATCCGGGTCAGGATCCGTTCAGTAGTCTTATCACAGTTGGAAAGAAGCTGTTCCCAAATCTGGCCTACGAGTCTTCAAGCTCCTGAGCTTTCTCCCGGAGGGAAGAGGGACGAAAAGTGTGTTGGCTGGGTGGGTCGCGTCCTTGATTCTTGTTGACATTGAGGGATAGGTTATTGTCTTCGCACCATGCCACCAGGTTCTTAATTTCCTCTCTGTACTCAAAGTCATCATTACCCGAGATACGGCCTACAATTATGATTATGTTTTCAGTGGTACAACAACATTAATCACTGGTTTCATCACTGAATACAGTGTTGTCAGATGTAAAGTCTCCTGTTATATGTCCGGTTGTGCCGTGTTGTTGGTGGAGTGGGCAGCGTGGTATTTATCTCGACTTGGGTCACAACACCAGAATTGCCAGCGGGGTCTACACACAGTATATTTGTCAACAGAAAACCTCTCATCCTTGCAGTCTTTGTCTCCTGGTAAACTCAACACGCTAACAATGTGGATCATAGTCACCTCTTCCTCTTTAAAGTCAGTTATTCATTCAGACAGCTGATTACTGAGCGGTATCATATTTGTTGATCATTAACGTTCGCCCAGATTCGTTTGGATGGACTTGATGTGGAGTTCGGGGGTGTCACAGTGAAAGGACGGCAAGGCTGAACTCTCTCCCTTGTCCAAACAGTCCTTCCAGCTGAGGCACCAATTCACAATTTACTTCCTCTGACCTTTCATTCCCCTCACCTGCTTTTCACTTCTTCCTGGGTCCACTCCTCCATCCCTTTCTCCTATTGTCTAATCTCCTCTCCGATTAGATTTTTTTTCCCTCCTGCTCTTGTGATTTCCCACCTACCCTGGCTTCAACTATCATCTTCGAGCGAGCCTTTTCCTCACCCGCCCAGTTTTTATTCAGATATTTCCCCGTTCCTTCTCAGTCCTGAAGAAGGATCTCAACTGGATATGTCGACTCTTTTCGATAGATGCTACCTGACCTGCTGGGTTCCTTCAGCATTTTGTGAGTGCTGTTTGAGATTTCCAACATCTGCAGACTTCCTCGGGTTTGTGATTTCTTCTCCGTCGTCACGCCGGCCACCGGTGGCGATGTGCAGCCCTCCGGTCGCCCGTGGCGCTGTGGCAACCTCCGAACTTCCTGCTGGACGCAGGCGTAGTGCCGACCCCAGGTGTCGCCGTGGTTCTCCCGAGAGGAGGAGGTTTATGTCGTGTTCGTGTAAATCGGCGGCTGGTTGCGGATAGAAATGGTCGGGACCGAGCTCTGACGAACGACTGGAGGCTTCGCTCTCTCTGGTATCGTAGCCGCGGTTTTAGCTTTGCTCTCGAGCCCGGGCTGTGGGATCAATTAGTTGTGGCTCCCTAAGCGGGGAAGGGGTTTGGGGTTTGGGGATCTGTCTGTGTGTGTGGGGAGAGGTGGACGTGTGGATGCGGGGTGAGGATGGGAAAGGTGTGGGACGGTAGGCGATTGGGGGTGAGGGGAAGGTGGTGATGTGAGAAAGTGGGATGATCGGACGTTCCGTGACCCGGGTGAAATGAAGTAGGAGACAAGGGAGGATCTGGTCCATTGTATCGGACGCTCGGGTGTCCTTTCAGGAAGCAACAATTCTTCTCTTTATATCAATCATTGACTCATCTTGCTGTTAACTGTGTGTTTGTTACAAAGCCCCAGAGTAGGAAACCGTTGTCACCCTCATGGGCTGCGAGTGCAGATTAGGAAGCAGGTGGGGAGTTGGGGGTGTCTGCGACTTCTGCGTCAAAGAAGGACACGGGTTTGTACAGCGGATTCGGATCTGTTGGCATATCTGCAGTTACAATGGGAAACGGGAAAAGGAAGATGCTGAGAAGGGAGAGATTTAACCAACGAAGCATGGTCAGGGGTGGAGGGGTACAGGAGCTGTCTGATAGATCGTTTAAATTTCTTTATATATAATCTCACAGATGGTGACTGAGGAAGAGGTTTAGTGAGGGAGGATACCCGGAGTCAGACACGGTATCAGGAGAGTGACAGTGATGTGATTTCCTGTGTCACGGATATAGACAGTAGTCTCATGTGAGCAGTTGGTAAAGGTGCAATTGTCAGTTGTTTAGCAGAACATTTTGGTGTTTGTATTGTCCAGGTGATCTAAGGCTATGTGAAAAGCCATTGCGATCACATCTGCCGTAGACCTATTGTGATGGGCAAATTGCAGCGGGTCCAGGTCCTTGCTGAGGCAGGAGTTCATTCTCACCATGACAAACCCTTCACATTTCATCACCAGAGATGTGAGAGCCACTGGATGATAGTCATTAAGGCAGCTCACACTGCTCTTCATGTTACTTGTCATCTGTAATCAGTAATTTGGCTGAGAATGTACAGGGTATGGATTGTACATTTGTAGCAAGTAAGTTCAAATAATTGCGTTTTTGAAAAATAGTAGGTATAAACACGCCCCTCTGTTTCCTTGTCCCCAGTCAGCCTCTCCCCGTCCTTACTGCCTTCCCTCTCCACCCCATCTTCCCTCTTACCCCCACATTGGACATAAGTTCAAGGTGAAAGGTGAAATATTTTGGGGGAATCTGAAGGGAAATTCTTCACTCAGAGTTTGGTGAGAGTGCGGAATGAGCTGCCAGTGGAAGTGGTGGATGTGGGTTTGATTTAGACACTAAAGAGAAATTTGGCTGAGGACATGGATGGGAGGTGTATGGAGGCTATGGTGCAGGTAGTTGGAAACAGGCATTAAAAAACTAAAACAGGTCCGCATTGACTAGAAGGGCCGAAGGGCTTGCTTCAGAGCTGCTGGTCTCTGTGACTGTAATAATATTCTGATCTGTAATTTCCACTGTCAGTGCTTTGCTGCTAATGACTGAACCCAGAAATTTACAGTGTGGGTGGAGAGGCTGACCAGTGACTGTTCCTGTGCTCAGAGTCACTGGGACGTCCCATCACTGAGCGGATTCTCTTTCACTGGGTCCGTCACTCAACAAGTTCATTGTTTACAGGAGATCACAGAACTCACAGAGAAGGGAATCCCGACAGAGGATTCCCCACTCTTCCTCAGCCTGGTGATGGGGAAAAGCTCCCAGTCCCAGGGAGAGATGTGGGAATCCTTTGTGGAAATGGGGAATGGATTGGCAAAATTGGACACAATGCTGAAAGAAATCCTGGAGTTCGGTACGGTAAAACAACACACTGAACTGAGAATCACATTGAAACATTGTAAACTGAACAATGTTATAGAACATAGATCAGTACAGCACAGGAACAATAGTTCGGACCTCAGTGTTCTTAGCTCCCTGAAAGTGGCCAAGTGAATTAATAATCAAATAGCTGACTAAACTAATCCATTATGCAGACACAATATCCATATCCCTTCATTTTCCTCACATTCATGTGCCTGTCTAAGAGTCTGTGAAAAGTCCCTACTATACAGTACCTGTCTCTACCAAACCCCAGGTGCTCATTCCAGGCTCCAACTAATCTGTCTAAAGAACCTGCCTTTCACACAGAGGTTGCCTTTCTCCTTTGAACTTACCCCTTCTCTCCCTCTGGTATCAGACATTCCAACCCCTCAAAAGAGATACTGTCTGCCTACTCTATCTATACCCCTCATAATCTTATAAACCTCTATCAGATTTCGTCTCAGTCTCCACCGCTCCAGAGAAAACAACCAGTTTGTCCAATTACAGGCCCTCTAATCCAGGCAGCATCCTCGTAAACTCTTTTGCACTCTCTTCAACTCTGACATTTTTCCTAGAATGGGGCGACAGGAACTGTATGAAATATTCCAGATGTCGTCCAACTAGAGTTTTATAAGTTGCAACATAACTTCCTGACTTTTGAACACAATGCCTCGACTCACAAAGGCAAGCACACCATTTGCCTTCTTAACCCCCTGTCAATCTGTGTAGCCACGTTCAGGGAGTGATGAACTTGGACTCCAAGATCCCCCTGCTGATCACCACTGTTGCACTTAATAGTGTACCGTCTGTTTACATTTAACCTGCCGAGGTGCAACACTTCACATATGGCCAGGTTAAGCTCCATCTGCCACTTCTCTGCCATTATCTGCAGCTAATTTACAGGATATCCCACTGTGCTCTTTGACTGTCATCTATTCCATCCCCACCCCATGGACAGTTTTATCCGGTTGTTTACATACAAGTATAACATAGCAAAGACGAGTGGGAAGCCGGAGGATTGGGAAACTTTTAAAGAGCAACAGAAGGCAATACACAGAGAAAAATGAGATACGAAGGTAAACTAGCCAAGAATATAAAGGAGGATAGTAAAAGCTTCTTTAGGTATGTGAAAAGGGAAAAAATAGTTAGGACCAAAATTGGGCCCTTGAAGACAGAAACTGGTGAATTTATTATGGGGAACAAGGAAATGGCAGACGAGCTGAACAGGTACCTTGGATCTGTCTTCACTAGGGAAGACACAAACAATCTCCCAGATATAATAGTGGCCAAAGGACCTAGGGTAATGGATGAACTGAAGGAAATTTATATTAGGCAGGAAATGGTGTTGGATAGACTGTTGGGTCTGAAAGCTGATAAGTCCCCGGGACCTGATGGTCTGCATCCTAGGGTACTTAAGGAGGTGGCTTTAGAAATTGTGGACGCATTGGTAATCATTTTCCAACGTTCTATAGATTCAGGATCAGTTCCTGTGGATTGGAGGGAGGCTAATGTTGTCCCTCTCTTCAAGAAGGGAGGAAGAGAGAAAACAGGGAATTATAGACCAGTTAGCCTGACATCGATGGTGGGAAAGCTGCAGGAGTCAATTATAAAAGATGAAATTACGACACATCTGGATAGCAGTAATAGGATCGGTCCGAGTCAGCATGGATTTACGAAGGGGAAATTTTGCTTGACTAATCTGCTAGAATTTTTTGACGATGCAACTATGAAAATGGACAAGGGAGAGCCAGTGGCTGTAGTGTACTTGGACTTTCAGAAAGTCTTTGATAAAGTCCTACACAGGAGATTAGTGGGCAAAATTAGGGCACATGGTATTGGGGGCAGAGTACTGACATGGATTGGAAATTGGCTGCCTGACAGAAAACAAAGAGTAGCGATTAACAGGTCCCTTTCGGAATGGCAGGCGGTGACCAGTGTGGTACCGCAGGGTTCAGTGCTGGGACCGCAGCTGTTTACAATATATATTAATGATTTAGATGAGGGAATTAAAAGTAACATTAGCAAATTTGCCTATGACACAAAGTTGGGTGGCAGTGTGAAATGTGAGGAGGATGTTATGAGAATGCAGGATGACTTGGACAGGCTGGGTGAGTGGGCAGATGCAGTTTAATGTGGATAAATGTGAGGTTATCCACTTTGGTGGTAAGAACGGGAAGGCAGATTATTATCTGAATGGAGTCAAGTTAGGAAAAGGGGAAGCACAATGAGATCTAGGTGTTCTTGTACATCAGTCACTGAAAGCAAGCATGCAAGTACAGCAGGCAGTGAAGAAAGCTAATGGCATGCTGGCCTTCATAACAAGGGGAATTGAGTATAAGAGCAAAGAGCTCCTTCTGCAGCTGTACAGGGCCCTGGTGAGACCACACCTGGAGTACTGTGTGCAGTTTTGGTCTCCAAGTTTGAGGAAGGACATTCTTGCTATTGAGGGAGTGCAGCGCAGTGCACCGGGATGGCGGGACTGTCATATGTTGAAAGAATGGAGCGACTTGGCTTGTATACTCTGGAATTTAGAAGGCTGAGAGGGGATCTTATTGAAACATATAAGATTATTAAGGGATTGGACATGCTGGAGGCAGGAAGCATGTTCCCGCCTAATGGGTGAGTCCAGAACCAGAGGCCACAGTTTAAGAATAAGGGGTAGGCCATTTAGAACGGAGTTGAGGAAAAACTTTTTCACCCAGAGAGTGGTGGATATATGGAATGCTCTGCCCCAGAAGGCTGTGGAGGCCAAGTCTCTGGATGCTTTCAAGAAAGAGATGGATAGAGCTCTTTAAGATAGCAGAATCAAAGGTTATGGGGATAAGGCAGGAACTGGATACTGATTGTCGATGATCAGCCATGATCACAGTGAATGGCGGTGCTGGCTCGAAGGGCTGAATGGCCTACTCCTGCACCTATTGTCTTTTGTCTATCACAGACGGCAGAGGTTCCTGTACAGATTCCCACAGAACACCACTAACCCAGATCTCCTGTTAGAATACCTCCCTTCAAGCACCACCCTTTGTCTTCGATGGGTAACCCAGTTCTGAATCCAATTCACCATGGATCCCATACATCTTAATCTTTTGGATGAGCCTCCCATGTGGGACATTGTCAAAGGCCTCACAAAAATGTGTGAAAACAACTTCCTGAGCTCAGCCTTCATCAATCATCCTCATCACAACATGAATAAAATCAATCAAGTCAGTAAGACTCCAAACAAAGCCATGTTGGATCCCATAATAAAGCTATGGTTTTACAAATACTCATAAATTCTATCCCTACCACTGGCAGTCTATAACTTCCAGGATTATCCATGGTTACCTTCTTGAATATTAGATCAACATTGGCTGCTCACCAGTCCTCCAGGACCTCGCCAGTGGCTAGCAAGGGCACAAAGATATTGGCCAAGGCCCCAGCAATCTCTTCACTTGCCTCAGTGAATAATCTGTGGTGTGTCCCATCAGGCCCTGGGGTTTATCTACCTTACTGCTATTTAAAAGCCCAAAGCTACCTGCTTAGTTACTTAAAAATACTTGAGCATATTAATACTCTTCACTTTGATCTCCCCATGCTCCATGTCCTTTTCTTTGGTAAATATTGATGTAAAGTACTCATTATAACCTCAGCCAAATCCTTTGTATCCAACCAAATGTTCCCCTCACCATTTGTCCTTGAGTGGTCCCACCCTCTCCCTTGTTTTCCTCTTGCTCCTGATGTATGTGTAGAATATTTTGCGATTCTCTTTAATCATAATTGCCAAGGAGTTTTTAAGGGCTGCAATGGCTTTCCTAATTCTCCTCGAGTTTTTTTTTTCTTGGAGTTCTTTTCTGGCTTCATATTAATCCTTAAAGTCTCTGTTTGATTCTAGCTTCCTAAGCTTTAACTACTTTCTGTTTTATTCTGGACTACATTCATGACATCCCTCAACATCCCTGGTTCTCTACCTTGCCATTCTTGTCCTTTCTTCTGGCTGGAAGATACCTGTCCTGTACTCTGTGTAGTTAGACTTCAAACACCGTCCACATGTTGGATGTGGACTTGCCCAAAAATAGCTGTTTCCCGTTACCTCTTCCTCCTTCCTGCCTAATCTCTTGTAATAGTTTAATACTCACCCACAAGGTCTGTGCTTATTCCCGTCTGTACTTTTCATTCTCCCCATACTTTCCTCCATTCACCAAAAAATTATTTCCATTCATAACCACCATTTCTGCCCCGGAGAAAAGTCTCTATCTGTCCACTCGATCTACTGTATGCCTCTGATCATCTTGTACACATCTATCACGTCAGATCTCCTCCGCCTTTGCTCCAAAAAGAAACACCCTGGCTCGCTCAAGGTATCATCAGAGTACATGCTCTCTAATCCAGGCAGCATCCTGGTAAACCTCCCCTGCACCCTCTCGATCGTTTCCACATCCTTCCTATAATGAGGCGCTCGGAAGTGAACACAATATTCCAAGTGTGGTCTAACCAGGATATTTAGAGTTACAACGTGACCTCATGGCTCCTGAACTCAATCTCTTGACTAATGTGGCTGATACCCAAATCGTCTTCTTAAACTGCCTATCAAGGTGTGAAGAAACATTGCGGGATCTGTGGATGTGGACCCTAACATCCCTCTGTTCCTCCACACTGCTAACAATCCTGCTGTTAACCCCGTACTCTGCCTTCAAATTCGTCCTTCCAAAGTGGATCACTTCGCACTTTTCCATGTTGAACTTCATCTGGCACTTCTCAACCCTGTTCTGCATCCTTTCAATGTCCGTTGTAACCTATGACAATCTTCTATAGTGACCACAACCCTAGCAATCTCCATATTATCTGGAAACTTACGAATTCCACCCTTCCACTTCCTCAAACAGATCATTTCTAAAAAAAACCCACTAAAAACAGGAGATCACAGAACAGATCCATGCACGTGCAACATATTATTCTCCGTAACCTCCGCCACCTCCAATGGGATCCCACCACTAAGCACATCTTTCCCTCCCCCCCCCCCCCACTTTAGAAACATAGAAAATAGGTGCAGGAGTAGGCCATTCGGCCCTTCGAGTCTGCACCGCCATTCAGTATGATCATGGCTGATCATCCAACTCAGAACCCTGTACCAGCCTTCCCCCCATACCCCCGATCCTTTTAGCCACAAAGGCCATATCTAACTCCCTCTTAAGTATAGTCAATGAACTGGCCTCAACTGTTTTCTGTGGCAGAGAATTCCACAGATTCACCACTCTCTGTGTGAAGAAGTTTTTCCTAATCTCGGTCCTAAAAGGCTTCCCCTTTATCCTCAAACTGTGACCCCTCGTTCTGGACTTCCCCAACATCGGGAACAATCTTCCTGCATCTAGCCTGTCCAATCTCTTTAGGATTTTATATGATTCAATAAGATCACACCTCAATCTTTTAAATTTCAATGAGTATAAGCCTAGTCGATCCAGTCTTTAATCATATGAAAGTCCTGCCATCCCAGGAATCAATATGGTGAACCTTCTTTGTACTCCCTCTATGGCAAGGATGTCTTTCCTCAGATTAGGGGACCAAAACTGCACACAATACTCCAGGTGTGGTCTCACCAAGGCCTCGTTTAAGGCCTTTCCGCAGGGATCGTTCCCTATGCGACTCCCTTGTCCATTCATCGCCCCCCCCATCCCTTCCCACTGATCTCCCTCCTAGCACTTATCCTTGTAAGCAGAACAAGTGCAACACATGCCCTTACACTTCCTCCCTTACCACCATTCAGGGGCCCAGACAGTCCTTCCAGGTGAGGCGACCCTTCACCTGTGAGTCGGCTGGGGTGATATACTGCGTCCGGTGCTCCCGATGTGGCCTTCTATATATTGGCGAGACCCGATGCAGACTGGGAGATCGTTTTGCTGAACACCTGCACTCTGTCCGCCAGAGAAAGCAGGATCTCCCAGTGGCCACGCATTTTAATTCCACATCCCATTCCCATTCTGATATGTCTATCCACGGCCTCCTCTATTGTAAAGATGAAGCCATACTCAGGTTGGAGGAACAACACCTTATATTCCGTCTGGGTAGCCTCCAACCTGATGGCATGAACACTGACTTCTCTAACTTCCGCTAGTGCCCCACCTCCCCCTCGTACTCCATCCGTTATTTATTTATATACACACATTCTTTCTCTCACTCTCCTTTTTCTCCCTCTGTCCCTCTCACTATACCCCTTGCCCATCCTCTGGGTCCCCCCCCCCCTTTCCTTCTCCCTGGGCCTCCTGTCCCATGATCCTCTCATATCCCTTTTGCCAATCACCTGTCCAGCTCTTGGCTCCATCCCTCCCCCTCCTGTCTTCTTCTATCATTTTGGATCTCCTCCTCCCCCTCCCCCTCCCACTTTCAAATCTCTTACTAGCTCTTCCTTCAGTTAGTCCTGACGAATGGTCTCGGCCCAAAACGGCGACCGTACCTCTTCCTAGAGATGCTGCCTGGCCTGCTGCGTTCACCAGCAACTTTGATGTGTGTTGCTTGAATTTCCAGCATCTGCAGAATTCCTTGTGTTTACGTGTGTCCATGCACGTCATCACTGGTTACCAAACTCCAGGGAGAAAACACTCTGCACAATTATCTTCTGCCTTCCCTGGATAAAAAAAACAATTTTGAATACACCAGACAACTTTCCCTGAATACTGAAATAGCCTATCATGGTGAAACCTATCAAATGCCTTATTAAAATCCATTTTTACCAGATCAATGTCTCTACCTTTATCAATGTGCTTTGTCATATCCTCACAAAATACAACATGGCTTCTGAGACATGACCTGCCCCTCTGAAGCCATAATGACTATTTCAAATTGGGTCTTCAAATTCTCATAAATAATGTCTCTAACGATCTTTTCCAATAGTTTGCGCACAGAAATAGGACTCACTAGACTATAATTTTCATAGTTATCTGTACTTCTTTTTTTAAACAAAGGAATAATATTTTCAACATTCCAAAGCTCTGACACTACTTCTCTGGCCAGTGATAAAGCCAAGGGTGCAGCAATCTCTGACCCTTCTGTCTCTAACCCTCAATCTCTGCATTCAGGACCTACCCTACCTGAAGCAGCAGTAGAACCTAATTCATAACAATAGATTTTAATAACAATGAATTATAATAATATACATATTAAATAGTTAAATTATATAAGTAGTGCAAAAATTTTAAAAAATGTAATAAACTCTTTTAATTGTGTGGAAATTCTGGAACAAAGCTTCACTAAACTGTACACATTTATGAGAAGCTCAGAAAAATAGAAAAGGCTAAATTCTCCTATGAATGGGTCATATACCCGGAAATATTGGCTGCACTTTGGCAGGTCGAAACAGTGGAATAGACCATAAGACCATAAAATATTGGAGCAGAAGTAGGCCATTTGGCCCATCGAGCCTGCTCCGCCATTCTATCATGTACTGATCCAATTCTTCCAGTCATCCCCACTCCCCCGCCTTCACTCCATACCCTTTGATACACTGGCTGATCAAGAACCTATCTATCTCTGCCTTAAATACACCCAATGACTTGGCCTCCATAGCCGCTCGTGGCAACAAATTCCACAGATTCACCACCCTCTGACTAAAGTAATTTCTCTGCCTCTCTGTTCTAAATGGATGTCCTTCAATTCTGACCTTGTACCCTCTTGTCCTAGAATATCCTACCATATGGGAAGTAACTTTGCCATATCTAATCTGTTCAGGCCTGTTAACTTTTGGAATGTTTCTATGAGATCCCCCCTCATTCTCCTGAACTCCAGGGAATTCAGCCCAAGAGGTGCCAGATGTTCCTCACATGGTAACCTCTCATTCCTGGAATAATTCTCGTGAATCTTCTCTGAACCCTCTCCTATGTCAGTTTATCCTTTCTCAAATAAGCCCAAAACTGCACACAATGCTCGAAGTGTGGTTTCATGAGTGCCTTATAGAGTCTCAACATCACAACCCTGCTCTTATATTCTATACCTCTAGAAATGAATGCCAACATTGCATTGCATTGCATTCACCTTCTTCACCACCGACTCAACCTGGAGGTTAATCTTTTGGGGTATCCTGCACAAGGACTCCCAAGTCCCTTTGCATCTCTGCATTTTGAATTCTCTCCCCATCTAAATAATAGTCTGCCCGTTTATTTCTTCCACCAAGGTTCATGACCATACATTTTCCAACATTGTATTTCACTTGTCACTTCTTTGCCCATTCCCTAAACTATCTAAGTCTCTCTGCAGGTCTCTGTGTCCTCAACCTATCTTCGTATCATCGACAAATTTAGCCGCAAATCCATTAAAACCGTAGTCCAAATCATAGACATACATCGTAAAAAGTAACGGTCCCAACACCGACTCCTGTGGAACTCCACTGGTAACCGGCAGCCAGCCAGAATAGGATCCCCTTATTTCCACTCTCTGTTTTCTGCCAACCAGCCAATGCTCCACCAACCCTAGTAACTTCCCTGTAATTCCATGGGCTGTTATCTAGCTAAGCAGCCTCATGTGTGGCAATGTTGGCATGTGCAGCACCTTGTCAAAGGCCTTCTGAAAATGCAAGTACACCATGTTTACTGCATCTCCCTACTTGTAATTTCCTCAAAGAATTGCAGTTGGTTTGTCAGGCAGAATTTTCCTTTCAGGAAACCATGCTGGCTTTAGCCTATCTTGTCATGTTCCTTCAGGTACTACATAATCTCATCCTTAACAATCGATTCCAACAACTTCCCAACCACTGATGTCAGGCTAAAAGATCCATCTGCTGCCACCCACCCTTCTTAAATAGCGGAGTAACATTTCCAATTTTCCAGTCATCCTGTACAATCCCAGAATCTATCGATTCTTGAAAGATCATCGTTAATGCCTCCACAATCTCTCCAGATAGATCCTTCAGAATCCCAGGGTGCATTCCATCAGGTCCAGGAGATTTATCCACCCTCAGACCATTAAGCCAATAGGCTGGTCCTGGACTTATTTCCTGGCATAATTTACATATTACTATTTAACTATTTATGGTTTTATTACTATTTAATTATTTATGGTGCAACTGTAACGAAAACCAATTTCCCCCAGGATCAATAAAGTATGACTATGACTATTAAGCTCCTCAGCACCTTCTCAGTGGTAATTTTCACTGCACAAACTTCACTTCTTTGACACTCTTGAATGTCTGGTATTCTGCAGATGTCTTCGAAGACTGATGCAAAATACGTATTCAGTTCCTCTGCCATCTCTGCATCTCTCTTTATAATATCTCCAGCGTCATTTTGTATTGTCCTATATCTACCATTTATATACTTAAAAAAACTTTTAGTATGTTCTTTGATATTAGTCACCAGCATCCTCTCATAATTCATCTTTTCCTTCCAAGTGACCTTCTTAAGGCTGATTTATACTTGCGCGTACTAGCTTATGCTGTAGCCTACGCAAGTGGGATACGCCGTTGTGAGCATTTACACTTGAGTGTTGGTGTGTCTGCATCGCTCTGCAATTCGCGGCGGGAACGCTCATTGGCGGTGGCACTGTGTGAGTTTCAGTTTGAGTTTGAGTTTCAACACGAAGAAACTGAAACTTAAAACAATGGTGACTGTAACTGAAGGAGGGTGAATTTTTTCTGCTTGTCCAGCCACTGACAGACATGGACAAGGAAATGCATTTCAAATATTTTTGGATCTCAGCAGGTAGATTTGATGATTTGGTTCATCGTCTCCAACCATTTATTTCGCATCAGTGTATGCACAGTATACTCAGAGACTGGCAATCACCATTCCAGTTTTAGCTTCAGGTGGAAGTCACCAGGCTGTAGCAGCTAGCTACAAACTGGCGTCAAGCACAGGGTCCTCCATAAGTTTGGAGGTCTGTAAAGCTTTATGGAAAGCATTGCAGCCAGAGTTCCTTCCCTGCCCTTCAGTCGCCCAATGGCAAGCTATTGCAGCGTAGGAGGAAATGCGATGCTACCACGCGGACCAATCACAGTTGTTGCGGTCTGCATTGCAGCGATGCGTAGTTACATTTTGGGAGAAGTGCGCGTTAGGCTACGGCATAGGGTTGGCATAGAGTACAGCATAGGGTACGATGCTACACCATACCTATGGCGTACATTTGACGCACAAGTATAAATCAGCCTTGTGTTTCCTTCTGCAAGTTTTTAAAGGCTCCCCAATCATCTATCTCCCCACTAGCTCTGGCTTCCTAGTATGTCCTCTATTTTGCTTTAACTTTGGCCCTGACTTCACTTGTCAGCCATGGTAATGTCCTCCTTCCCTTTGAAAATTTCTTCTTATTTGGAATGTATCTGTCTTGCACTCCTCTCATTTTTCACAGAAACTCCAGCCATTGCTGCACTGTTGTCCTTCCTGCAAACGTCCCTTTCCAGTCAACTTCAGCCACTTCACCTCTCATACCAACACAACATACTTTGCAGATGCTGGGGTCAAAGCAACACTGACAACACACTGGAGGAACTCAGCAGGTCGGGCAGCATCCGTGGAAACGATCAGTCAACGTTTTGGGCTGGAACCCTTCGTCAGGACTGAAGAGGGAAGGGTAGAGGCTCTATAAAGAAGATGGGGGGAGGGTGGGAAAGAGAAGGCTGGTAGGTTCCAGATGAAAAACCAGTAGGGGGAAAGATAAAGGGGTGGGGGAAGGGAGGCAGGGAGGTGATGGGCAGGAAAGGTGAAGAAGGAATGGGGAAAGCACAATGGGTGGTAGAAGGAGGCGGAACCATGAGGGAGGTGATAGGCAGCTGGGGGAGGGGGCAGAGTGAAACTGGAATAGGGGAAGGGAGGGGGAGGAAATTGCCAGAAGTTGGAGAATTCAATGTTCATACCAAGGGGCTGGAGACTACCCAGATGGTATATGAGATGTTGCTCCTCCAACCTAAGTTTAGCCTCATCATGACAGTAGAGGAGGCCATGTATGGACATATCCAAATGGGAATGGGAAGCAGAGTTGAAGTGGGTGGCATCTGGGAGATCCTGTCTGTTGTGGTGGACGGAGCAGAGGTGCTCGACAAAGCGGTCACCCAATCTGCATCGGGTATCACCGATGTAGAGGAGGCCGCACCGGGAGCACCGGATGCAATGGCTGACCTCTCATGCCATTGTAATTTCCTTTATTCCACTGAAAAACCGACACATTGGACTTTATTTTTCCCTCTCAAATTTTAATGTGAACTTGATCATATTGTGATCACTGTTCCTGATGGGTTCCTTAACCTTAAGCTCCCTTATCACCTCCAGGTCATTGCACAAGACACAAATCAGCACAGCCAATTTCCTTGTGGGCTCAACAACGAGCTGTTCTAAAAAGCCATCCTTTAGACATTCTACAAATTCTCTCTCTTGAGGTCCAGTACTGACCTGCTTTTCCCAAATCCACTTTTTGTTAAAATCCCCAACGATTATCATGACATTGCCTTTCTGACACGCCTTTTCTATCTCTTGCTAAATTTGCAATCCACATCCCGGCCGCTGTTTGTAGGCCTGTATACAACTGTCATTCGGGTCGTTTTACCCTTGCCGTTTCCTAATTCAACCTATGGAGACTACTCCTTGCAATCCTATGTCATCCCTTTCCAATCATTTAATATTATTTCTTGTACACAGGGCCACACCACTTCATTTGCCTACTAACCTATCTTTCTGATACACCTTATATCCTTGGACGTTCAGCTCCCAATGGCAGCCATTCTTTAGCTAAGTTTCACAAATGGCCACATCATATTTGCAAATCTGTAGCTGAATTTCAAGATCATCTGTTTTATTCCTTATGCTGTGTGCATTCAGATACAACACTCTCAGTCCAGTATTTCTTGGTTTCTATTTTAATTGCACCACGGATCTATTGTCCTGTAACTCATGCCACTGGCTTTGATTAAGCTTTATCTCCTGCCTGTTCTTTCTATAATTTCTGTTGCACGCTATCTTTGATTTATTTCTGTTTTCCCCTTTCTCAGCCCAATCACTCCGGTTCCCATCTCCCCGCAAATTGTTTATACACTCACTAACAGCTTTATTAAATGTGCCCGCTAGGATATTGGACACCTTTGGGTTCAGGTATAACCCGTCCTTTTTGTACTGGTCATACCTCCCCCGGAAGAGGCCCCAGTGATCCAGGAATCTGAACCCCTGCCCCCTACACAAGTCTCTCGGCCACACATTAATACGGCTGATCATGCTATTCCTTCATCACTAGCACGTGGCGCAGGCAGCAATCCTGAGATTACTACCCCAGAGGTCCACAGGGGTCTGTGTTGGCAACGTTTCTGTTTATGTTCTATGTCAGTGCATCGGATGACAGTATCAATGGCCCTGTGGCCAAATTTATGAATGACGTCAGATATTGAAAGGACTGGATAGAGAAGTTGTGGAGAGCCGTGGAAAGCAGGATCTCCCAGTGGCCACACATTTTAATTACACGTCCCATTCACATTCTGATATGTCTATTCACGGCCTCCTCTACTGTAAAGATGAAGCCACACTCAAGTTGGAGGAACAACACCTTATATTCTGTCCGGGTAGCCTCCAACATGATGGCATGAATATTGACTTCTCAAACTTCCGCTAATGCCCCAACTCCCCCTTGTACCCCATCCGTTATTTATTTATTTATATACATACATTCTTTCACTCTCTCTCCTTTTGCTCCCTCTGTCCCTCTGACTATACTCCTTGCCCATCCTCTGGGCTTCCTCCCCGCCCCCTGTTTTTCTTCTCCCTGGGCCTCCTGTCCCATAATCCTCTCATATCCCTTTTGCCAATCACCTGTCCAGCTCTTGGCTCCAACCCTTCCACTCCTGTCTTCTCCTATCATTTTGGATCTCCCCCTCCCCCTCCCACTTTCAAATCTCTTACTAGCTCTTCTTTCAGTTAGTCCTGACGAAGGGTCTTGGCCCGAAACATCGACAGTACCTCTTCCTAGAGATGCTGCCTGGCCTGCTGCATTCACCAGGAACTTTGATGTGTGTTGCTTGAATTTCCAGCATCTGCAGAATTCCTCATGGTGGGCTATAGTATCTGGTTATCAGAATCCCGTAAGTAGAACTTAAATATACAAACGATTAGCTCGCTCTGTGGCTTGAGATTCTAAATTGGAGAATGGGGCTTGATTCACAAAATCCTCATAGCCGACAGTGAATGTACACTGATCCCAGCAATGGAACCCGCCACTGCAGTCCCACAGTGCACTATGAACTGATTGGAAAGCTACAAAATTGCATGTGAATAGTCTCCCCTCCCCCAACTCCACTCTTTCTGCATCACTAGCAGACTGGGACATCTCACATCTCGCTGCCTCCCTCAGGCCATTAAACTGTGAACAACTGTGGTCAGGGACTGATCTCTGGGTTATTCCAAATGCTACCTCCTTCCAGTCTGAAATGACCCATTCATTCAGCCACACACTACCGGTACTTTATCGATTTCCAACGAAAAGGTCCAGTAACCTACTCCTGAGGTTCAATACCATTGCTGACTCTGAGTTTACCACCGTCAAATGCCAGGAGGGACGTAATAATCAGAAAGTCTCTAGTCGCAGCCGTGTAAATAAAATGTGATCTTAGTGGGTGTGTGGCGCATGCTCAGAATGCGAAGGAGACAGACAAACAAACTGAGCCAAGTCACAGACTGATGAAGGGGAGGAAGGATCCATTTTGATACAGAGAGGGAAGCAGAGAGTTTGATATTGTGCCTGATGCCGGAACTGTAGCCAGTTAGAAGATGAAGTCTTGTTGCTCCAAATTGTTTTGAGCTGTGACTGTGTTTTTATCAGAAGGCACCATGGAAACTAAAATTGTCTGAGTTGAAATGTTGTCCTTCACCCACTGATGTGCTTTGTAAATTTTTAACAGTGTGAAAATGTCAAAGGATTTGTGTATGGGGATCTCAAACACAACAGCACGTTAGTTCCGCTGTATCTGTCAGTTCACCAGCGCTTGAATGCTGCCGATCCTTGAATGTGGAGGCAGAGATGCTGGAGAGGACAGCGCCCCACTCGCTACAAGGAGAGCCCGATCACGTCTCCATGTCTGTGATCTGACTGGATACATTGCCGTAGCATCGATAGCAGTGAGATGTCATTCACTGGCTCTCATTTTGGAAGGGATTCAGTCGGCCATCGCAGATACACCAATAGCTTCGCACTGGGAAGCGGCCATTCACCTGCTTCATGTGCAAAGAGGCTCATTCAGTTAACCCACGTCGTGATGCTCCGGTGAGTTCACCATAAATAGAGGCCACATTTCTGTCCAGAGTGAGCAAAGAGTTTTACTCAATCATCCCAGCTGCGGCAACACCAGCAACTTCACATCAGTGAGGGAGTTCAAATCAGCTCTGTGTTAAATGTTTAACCATCACGGTGACTGAAGGCAGCTGCACGTTCATGAGGGACGGTTACAGTCAGAATCTACAGTTCTTGCGGCTGCTCAACGTACCCAGGACTGAACCCTGGTCACTGAGCATTAGAGCATTCCATTCTGCTGATGTTAGCCTTAAACGAGTCTAGCGTTTAATATTGTGGATCTGTGAAAGTTAAATCAGTTCTGTATCAAATCCCGTGTCGCAGGTACTTACTGTCTATCACACTCACAATGTACACTAGAGAGGCCACTCAACCCATCTGGTGCCTGCCCATGTTTCTGTTCCATATCAGTACAGTATATCAAAATGTATCCCCGCCGATCCCCCCTCTGATGACAGGTTGCAACTAGCCACCACTCCATCGGAGAAGAGATTTTCCTTGAATTTCATAGAATCATATAAATCTACAGCACCTTCGACTCACAATGTTGTGCCAACCATGTAACCTACTCTAGAAACTGCCTAGAACTACCCTACCACATAGCCCTCTATTTTTCTAGGCTCCATGTACCAACCTAAGAATCTCTTAAAATACCCTTTTGTATTGGCCTCCACCACCGTCACCGGCAGTGCATTCCGCACACACACCACTCTTTGTGTAAAAAACTTACCTCTGACATAAGACCATAAGACAAAGGAGCAGAAGTTGGCCATTTGGCCCATCGAGTCTGCTCCGCCATTTTATCATGAGCTGATCCATTCTCCCATTGAGTCCCACTTCCCTGCCTTCTCACCATAACCTTTGATGCCCTGGCTACTCAGATACCTATCAATCTCTGCCTTAAATACACTCAGTGACTTGGCCTCCACTGCTGCCCATGGCAACAAATTCCATAGATCGACCACCCTCTGGCTAAAAAAATTTCTTCGCATCTCTGTTCTGAATGGGCGCCCTTCAATCCTTAAGTCATGCCCTCTCGTACAAGACTCCCCCACCATGGGAAACAATTTTGCCACATCCACTCTGTCCATGGCTTTCAATGTCCAAAATGTTTCTATGAGGTCCTCCCTCATTCTTCTGAACTCCAAGGAACACAGTCCAAGAGCGGACAAATGTTCCTCTTATGTTAATCCTCTCATTCTCGGAATCATTCTCGTGAATCTTCTCTGAACCCTCTCCAACGTCAGCACATCCTTTCTTAAATAAAGAGCTCAAAACTGCCCAGAGTATTCCAAGTGAGGTCTCACCAGCGCCTTATAGAGCCTCAACATCACATCCCTGCTTCTATACTCTATTCCTCTAGAAATGAATGCCAACATTGCATTCGCCTTCTTCACTACTGACTCAACCTGGAGGTTAACCTTAAGGGTATCCTGTACGAGGACTCCCAAGTCCCGTTGCATCTCAGAACTTTGAATTCTCTCCCAATTTAAATAATAGTCTGCCTGTCTACTTCTTCTGCCAAAGTGCATAACCATACACTTTCCAACATTGTATTTCATTTGCCACTTCTTTGCCCATTTCCCAATCTATCCAAGTCTCTCTGCAGACTCTCTGTTTCCTCAGCACTACCAGCCCCTCCACCTATCTTCGTATCATCAGCAAACTTAGCCACAAAGCCATCTATTCCATAATCCAAATCGTTGATGTACAATGTAAAAAGAAGTGGCCCCAACACGGACCCCTGTGGAACACCACTGGTAACCAGCAGCCAACCAGAATAGGATCCCTTTATTCCCACTCTCTGTTTCCTGCCAATCAGCCAATGCTCTATCCACGTGTGCAACTCTCCCATAATTCCATGGGCTCTTATCTTGTTAAGCAGCCTCATGTGTGGCACTTTGTCAAAGGCCTTCTGAAAATCCAAATATACAACATCCACTGCATCTCCCTTGTCCAACCTACTTGTAATTTCCTCAAAAAATTGCAATAGGTTTGTCAGGCAGGATTTTCCTTTAAGGAAACGATGCTGAGTTTTGCCTATCTTGTCATATGCCTCCAGGTACTCTGTACCCTCATCCTTGACAATCGACTCCAACAACTTCCCAACCACCGATGTCAAGCTAACAGGTCTATAATTTCCTTTTTGCTTCCTTGCCCCCTTAAATAGCAGAGTGACATTTGCAACCTTCCAGTCCTCCGGAACCATGCCAGAAACTATTGACTTTTGAAAGATCATTGCTAATGCCTCCGCAATCTCCACAGCTACTTCCTTCAGAACACGAGGGTGCATTCCATCTGGTCTGGGAGATTTATCTACCTTTACCCTATTCAGCTTCCTGAGTACTTTCTCTGTCGTAATTGTGACTGCGCACAGTCCTCTTCCCTGCCACCCTTGAGTGTCCGGTATACTGCTGATGTCTTCCTCAGTGAAGACTGATGCAAAATACTCGTTCAGTTCCTCCTTATCTCCTTATCTTACAATTTCTTCAGCATCATTTTCTATCAGTCCTATATCTACTCTCACCTGTCTTTTACTCTTTATGTACTTGAAAAAGCTTTTAGTATCCTCTTTGATATTATTTGCTAGCTTCATTTCATAGTTCATCTTTTCCCTCTTAATGACCTTCTTAGTTTCTTTCTGTAAGCTTTTAAAAACATCCCATACCTCTGTCTTACCATTGATTTTTGCTTCCTTGTATGCCCTCTCCTTTGCATTAACTTTGGCTTTGATTTCTTTTGTCAGCCACGGTTGCAACCTTTTTCCATTCGAAAATTTCTTCTTTTTTGGAATATATCTGTCTTGCACCTTCCTCACTTCTCACATAAACTCCAGCCACTGCTGCTCTGCCATTCTTCCTGCAAGTGTCCCTTTCCAGTCAACTTTGGCCAGTTCCTCTATCATGCCACTGTAATTTCCACTGAAATACCAACACATCGGATTTCGGCTTCTCTTTCTCAAATTTCACAGTGAACTCAATCATGTTATGATCACTGCCTCCTAAGCGTTCCTTCACCTCAATCACTCTAATCACTTCTGGTTCATAATACAATACCCAATCCAGTACAGCCAATCCCCTAGTAGGCTCAACAACAAGCTGTTCTAAAAAGCCATCTTGCAGACATTCTGCAAATTCTCTCTCTTGAGATCCAGTGCCAGCCTGATTTTCCCAATCCACTCGCATGTTAAAATCCCGCACAATTATCATGTCACTGCCCTTCTGACAAGCCTTTTCTATTTCCTGTTGTAATTTGTAGTCCACATCACTGCAGCTGCAACCCTAACCCTAACCCTAATGCAAGTCCTGTATATAACTGGCATCAGGGTCCTTTTACCCCTGCGATTTCTTAGCTCAACCCATAAAGATCCTGCACCTTCTGATCCTATGTCACCTCTTTCTAATGACTTAATATCATTTCTTACCAATAAAGCCACGCCACCCCCTCTGCCTACCTTCCTATCCTTCTGAGACACCGTGTATCCTTGGACGTTCAGCTCCCAGAAACATGCATCCTTTAGCCAGGTCTCAGTGATGGCCACAATATCATGCCTGCCAATCTGTACCTGTATGACAAGATCATCCATCCTATTCCTTATGCTGCGTGCATTTAAGTATAACACCTTCAGACCAATATTTGGTATTTTTTGCTTTGATTGCACTCCAACTCATCCTGATGGCTGTAAATCTGCCCCATCACCTGCCTGTCTTTCCTGACATCTTTACTGCTCTCCATCTTTGATTTATTTCTGTTTTCCCCTTCCTCTGCTCATTCCAGTTCCCATCCCTTTGCCAAATTAGTTTAAACCCTCCCTAACAGTTCTATTAAACCTTCCTGCCAGGATACTGGCCCCCTTCGGGTTCAGGTGTAACCTGTCCTTTTTGAACAGGTCATACTTCCCCCAGAAGAGATCCCAGTGATCCAAGAATCTGAACCCCTGCCCCCTGCACCAGTCTCTCAGACATGCATTCATCTGCCTGATCCTACTGTTCTTGCCCTCGCTAGCACGTGGCACAGATAGCAATCCCGAGATCACGACCCTGGAGGGTAGTAATCTGCCTTGCAACTACTTCCAAGCACCTTAAAACCATGCCCCTTGTGTTAGCCATTTCCGTCCCGGGAAGAAGCCTGTGGCTATCCACACGATCAATGTCTCTCATCATCTTATACATCTGATGAATTCCCTGCATGATTTTCTCCAGACTGAATAAGACGATGAGCTCACTGTGGTTTTGACGTTCCCCAGGGCTCTGGAGTAAGGTAGTTAACTCCTTCTTCCCGGCTCTTTTCAACGTTTTGGGTCATTTTCACTAATTTCAAAGGACTGTGCCTCAGACAGCTGGGTTGTTGCAATGCGCCTCTAAAGACTGACAGCAGACTAACTAGTGAATCTTCAATGGAGCAGAGTCAGAAACCAGAGTTGCCAGCCTGAGTTAGGGTTTTGGATGTGGCTACAAATGAAAGATCAGAAACATTTGGAAACTGGTTGATCAAAAAAAAGGTGGTTAATTTCTGCAAAATACTGGGGGAAATCAACAGATCAGGGAGCAAATCTGGAAAGGAGTCAATAGACAACATTTAGGCCGAGCCCCTTCAGCATGTCCAGACTGTGTACTCCTCTGCTTAGTTGCTGCCTGAACTGCAGAGTTCCTCCTGCATTTTGTGTCTGTGCATCTACATTTCCAGCAACAGCAGAATCTCTTGTGTTTTATATCTGCATTTGTAAGAAGGTTCTACTTCGGCATTAGACATGTGGAAAGTTTGCTGATATTAAGTGTATTGATTATGGGAACTGCATTCTGCATTAAAAGAGCTGCTGAGTTATCTACACAAAAAAAAAATTAGGTATAGACATGGAATCAGTGCTTGCAGAAGCTTTAAATGGCACCGTGATTACCCAGAAAGCTCTGTGTTACAATTTTCGCTATTGCTGAAGCACTGATCGAAAATGCAGGCGTCAGTGTTGCGGACGTTATTGAATATCGCGCATGCACGCAGTACTCAAAAGGCATTGTGAGGATCGGCTGCAGGTAAGAGAGGGTCTCTGTGGCTGGGGCTAGTAACACCAACTGAGGGACAATTGCTGTGAACTCCGGATACTGTGGCCCAGAATCCTGGGACAGTCCTATGCTCTTCCCTGTCTCTCAGCCCCACGATCCATACACGGGCCCTGGGGAACTTCCGGCTGATGAGGGAATAGGAGCAGATGGATCTCTCAGACAGAGCTGAGCTCCAGCTGTCTAAATGCAAGGATTCGGAGCTTGGACGAAGGGAACAAAATCTTTTACATCACCAGTTGAGAAAATCACCTTTGTTCTACCTCCAATCACAAACAAGAGAAAATCTGCAGATGCTGGAAATCCAAGCAACACAGACAAAATGCCGGAGGAATTCAACATTAGTACTCTTTTCCATAGAGTGGCATGCAAAAGTTTGGGCACCTCTGGTCAAAATTTATTTTACTGTGAATAGCTAAGCGAGTAAAAGATGAACTGATTTCCAAAAGCCATAGAAACCATAGAAAAACTACAGCACAGAAACAGGCCTTTTGGTCCTTCTTGGCTGTGCTGAACCATTTTCTACCTAGTCCCACTGACCTGCACACGGACCATATCACTCCATACACCTCCCATCCATGCATCTGTCCAATTTATTCTTAAATGTTAAAGAAGAACCCGCAGTTACCACCTCGTCTGGCAGCTCATTCCATACTCCCACCACTCTCTGTGTGAAGAAGACCCCCATAATGTTCTCTTTAAACTTTTCCGCCCTCACCCTTAACCCATGTCCTCTGGTTTTTTTTCTCCCCTTGCCTCAGTGGAAAAAGCCTGCTTGCATTCACTCTATCTATACCCATCATAATTTTATATACCTCTATCAAATCTCCCCTCATTCTTCTACGCTCCAGGGAATAAAGTCCAAACCTATTCAACCTTTCACTGTAACTGAGTTTCTCAAGTCCCGGCAACATCCTTGTAAACCTTCTCTGCACTCTTTCAACCTTATTTATATCCTTCCTGTAATTTGGTGACCAAAACTGAACAGAATACTCCAGATTTGACTTCACCGATGCCTTATGCAACCTCATTATAATATTCCAGCTCTTATACTCAATACTTTGATTAATAAAGGCCAATGTACCAAAAGCTCTCTTTACAAACCCATCTACCTGTGACACCACATTTAGGGAATTTTGTATCTGTATTCCCAGATCCCTCTGTTCTACTGCACTCCTCTGTGCTTTACCATTTACCCTGTATGTTCTACCTTGGTTTGTCCTTCCAAAGTGCAATACCTCACACTTGTCTGTATTAAACTCCACCTGCCATTTTTCAGCCCATTTTTCCAGCTGGTCCAAGTCCCTCTGCAGGCTCTGAAAACCTTCCTCACTGTCCACTACACCTCCAATCTTTGTATCATCAACAAATTTGCTAATCCAATTTACCACATTATCATCCAGATCATTGACATAGATGACAAATAACAATGGACCCAGCACTGATCCCTGTGGCACACCACTGGTCACAGGCCTCCACTCAGAGAAGCAATTCTCTACTACCACTCTTTGGCTTTTTCCATCGAGCCAATGTCTAATCCAATTTGCCACTTCTCCACGTATACGTAGTGACTGAATTTTCCTAACTAACCTCCCAAGTGGAACCTTGTCAAAGGTCTTGCTGAAGTCCATGTAGACAACATCCACTGCTTCCTTTCATCCACTTTCCTGGTAACCTCCTCTAAAAACTCCAATAGATTGGTCAAACATGACCTACCACGCACAAAGCCATGTTGACTCTCCCTAATAAGTCCCTGTCTATCCAAATGCTTGTAGATTCTGTCTCTTAGTACTCCCTCCAATAACTTCCCACTACTGATGTCAAACTTACCGTCCTAAAATTTACCGGATTACTTTTTGATCCTTTTTTAAACAACGGAACAACATGAGCTACTCTCCAATCCTCCAGCACCTTACCCGTAGACACCGACATTTTAAATATATCTGCCAGGGTCCCTGCAATTTCAACACTAGTCTCCTTCAAGGTCCAAGGGAATACCCTGTCAGGTCCTGGGGATTTATCCACTTTAATTTGCCTCAAGATAGCAAGCACCTCCTCCTTTTCAATCTGTACAGTTTCCATGATCTCACTACTTATTTCCCTTAATTCCATAGATTTCATGCCAGTTTCCTTAGTAAATACAGACGCAAAAAAACCATTTAAGATCTCCCCCATTTCTTTTGGTTCCGCATATAGCCGACCACTCTGATCTTGAAGAGGACCAATTTTATCCCTTACAATCCTTTTACTCTTAACTTACCTGTAAAAGCTCTTTGGATTATCCTTCACTTTGACTGCCAAGGCAACCTCATGTTTTCTTTTAGCCCTCCTGATTTCTTTCTTAAGTATTTTCTTGCACTTTTTATACTCCTCAAGCACCTTATTTACTCCCTGTTTCCTATACAAGTCATACAACTCTCTCTTCTTCTTTATCAGAGTTGCAATATCCCTTGAGAACCAAGGTTCCTTATTCCGATTCACTTTGCCTTTAATCCTGACAGTAACATACAAGCTCTGCAATCTCAAAATTTCTCCTTTGAAGGCTTCCCACTTACCGATCACATCCTTGCCAGAGAACAACCTGTCCCAATCCACGCTTTTCAGATCCTTTCTCATTTCTTTAAATTTGGCCTTCTTCCAGTGCAGAACTTCACCCCTAGGACCAGATCTATCCTTGTCCATGATCAAGTTGAAACTAATGATGTTATGATCACTGGAACCAAAGTGCTCCCCTACACACACTTCCGTCACTTGTCCTAACTGGTTTCCTAACAGGAGATCCAATATTGCATCCCCTGTAGTTGGTACCTCTATATATTGATTTAGAAAACTTTCCTGAACACATTTTACAAACTCTAAACCATATAGACACCTAACAGTATGGGAGTGCCAATCAATATATGGAAAATTAAAATCCCCTACCACCACAACTTTATGTTTCCTGCAGTTGCCTGCTATCTCTCTGCGGATTTGTTCCTCCAATTCTCACTGACTATTGGGTGGTCTATAATACAACCCCACTAATGTGGCCATACCTTTCCTGTTTCTCAGCTCCACCCATTAGGACTCAGTAGACAAGCTCTCTAATCTGTCCTGCCTGAGCACTGCTGTAACATTTTCCCTGACAAGCAATGCTCCCCCCCGCCCCACCTTTTATTCCTCTGCCTCTATCACATCTGAAACATCGGAACCCTGGAATATTAAGCTGCCAGTCCTGCCCCTCCTGTAGCCAGGTTTCACTAATTGCTATAACGTCACAATTCCACGTGTCAATCCACACCTTCAACTCGTTCACCTTCCCCGCAATACTCCTAGCATTGAAATATGTACACCTCAGAAGATTTTTACCACCACTCACAGCCTTTCTATTTGTGGATTTGCTTGAACTTTTAACATCATTTATTTTCACCCCAGCCACACTGTCAGCTCTGGCACTCTAGTTCCCGTCCCCCTGCAAATCTAGTTTAAAGCCTCCCCAATAGCACTAACAAACCTCCCTGAAAGGATATTGGTCCCCTTGTAGTTCAAGTGTAACCCATCTGTCTTGTACAGGCCCCACCTGCCCCAGAAGTGGTCCCAATGATCCTGAAATCTGAAACCCTGCCCCCTACACCAGTTCCTCAGCCACTTCTTCATCCTCCGAAGTCATAGTCATACTTTATTAATCCCGGGGGAAATTGGTTTTTGTTAAAATGCACCATAAATAATTAAATAGTAATAAAACCATAAATAGTTAAATAGTAATATGTAAGAGCATCCTATTCTTACCCTCACTGGCACGTAGCACAGGTAGCAATCCTGAGATTACCACCCATGAGGTCCTGCTTTACAACTTCCTACCAAGCTCTCTATACTCATTCTCCAGGACCTCCTCACTCTTCCTTGCTGTGTCATTGGTACCGATGTGCACCCCGACATCTGGCTGATCACTCTCCCACTTCAGAATGTCATGCAATCGATCAGAGACATCCTTGACCCTGGCACCCTGGAGGCAACAAACCATCCTGGATTCTCTGTCACAACCATAGAACCTCCTATCTGTACCTCTAACTATCGAGTCTCCTGTCACTACCCTCCCTTCTGCACTGCAGAACCAGACTCAGTGCCAGAGATCTGGCTGCCACAGCTTGTCCCAGATAAGTCATCCCCCCAACAGTATCCAATGCGGTATACTTGTTGTTGAGGGGAATGGCCACAGGGGAACCCTGCTCTGCCTGCCCTTTCCTCTTCCCTCACCTGACAGTAACCCGATTTCCTGTGCTCTGCTCCTTTGGCGTAACTACCTCCCTGTAGCTACTATCTATAATCTCCTCATTCTCCCGAATGATCCGGAGGTCATCCAGCTCCTGCTCCAGTTCCCTAACGCAGTTTGGCAGGTGTCGTTGTCAGGGACACCGGAGGGCTCCTTGACTTCCCACATCCTGCAAGAGGAGCATTCCAATATCCTGCTTGGCATTCTCTCTACTCTAAATAATCTGAACAAAAAAACTTACCAGAACCTACCCAGGCCTCTGAATTATTCTCGCCGAAGCCTGTTGAGCCAAAGCAGTCCCACTCTGACTCAGTCCACTCCGACGATGGCCGCTGTATATGGTGGTCTGTTTTTAAACCTTGGGGAACCTTACATCACGCGCCTGCGCGGTGCAGACCCTTCTCCCTGAGCAGTGTTTAAAAACAATATTTTTTCTACCCGATTTCTTCACACTCTTCTTCTCAGCTGCTTGCTTCGACTGAAACAAGAACTGTTGAAAATTCCTCTTTTAAACCTTGGTGTGCTATGTCACGCGCCTGCGCAGTGCAGACCCTTCTCCCCGAGCAGTGTTTAAAAAAAAAGCCATAAAGTTAAAGATGACACATTTCTTTAATATTTTAAGCAAGAAAACCTTTTTATTTCCATCTTTTCCAGTTTCAAAATAACAATAAAGGAAAAGGGTCTGAAGCAAAAGTTTGGGACCCTGCATGGTCAGTACTCAGTAGCACCCCCTTTGGCAAGTATCACAGCTTATAAGCGCTTTTTGTAGGCAGCTAAGAGTCCTTCAATTCTTGTTTGGTGGATTTTCACCCATTCTTTCTTGCAAAAAGGCTTCTAGTTCTGTGAGATTCTTGGGCTGTCTTGCATGCACTGCTCTTTTGCGGTCTATCCACAGATTCTCAATGATGTTTAGGTTGGGGGACTGTGAGGGCCATGGCAAAACCTTCAGCTTGTGCCTCTTGAGGTAGTCCCTTGTGGATTTTGAGGTGTGTTTAAGACCATTATCCTGTTGTAGAAGCCATCCTCTTTTCATCTTTGGCTTTTTTACAGACAGTGTGATGTTTGCTTCCAGAAATTGCTGGTATTTAATTGAATTCATTCTTCCCTCTACGAGTAAATGTTCCCCATGCCACTGGCTTCAACACAAGCCCAAAACATGATCGATCCACCCCCGTGCTTAACAGTTGGAGAGGTGTTCTTTTCATGAAATTCTGCACCCTTTTTTCTCCAAACATACCTTTGCTCATTGCAGCCAAAAAGTTCTATTCAAAAGGTTCAGAGAATATCTAAACAAACCCGACACATTTTGGAAAGAAGTCCTGTGGACTGATGAAGTTAAAATAGAACTTTCTTCTTATTTGGAATATAGCTGTCTTGAACTTTCCTCATTGCCATAAATTGCCAGCAGAACTCAGCATTAGCACTCTTTTCCATAGATTCTGCCTGGCCTGCTGAGTTCCTCCAGCATTTTGTGTGTGCTGCTTGTTCTACCTCGTCTTGTTCTAGACCTTTCTACCAGTGAGAATCCATTCTCTCTGGGTACATAATGTTATCAAACACATTTGCCCTAGGCAACAAGTAGCTTTCACATCACAAATGTGCCAGGCTCCAATGAGACAGACTACTGCCCTTCCCTTTATTTTCATTGGCTTTGCCATCAATGAGTTCACCACCAGGGGAGTATTCATGGGAAATATTTGTGCACAATACAGAAACTGGTGTCACCTGTGTGTATTGTGGAGATGCAAAATTTGCTGGAGAATTTACAAGTGGGAAGAAGTGGAGTGATATTTGGAAATCTGACTTTTCAAAGCATCATTTAGCAAGCAAATCACATATGGTTCCCATGCAAAAGCTCTGTCGAGAAAATCCTTCATTACCCATTACAGGCCTGCTATATATGAACTTGATCAAACCCAGAGGAGATCAAAGTTCTTATTCACAGTGATTTGCTAGCTGTTAAAATGAATACCTCTCCATATGAAATACAGTGTGCACATGTCACTGGGCAAAAAAATTGCACAGTACAAGATTTAGAGGGGACATTGGTGGGAAGGCGGGGAGACCCTCAGTGTCCCTGATGCCCTCATGTGCAAAATGTGCACCCAGTTGCAGCTTGTAACCCTACACTTTAAGGAGTTGAAGCTGTAAATGGATGAATTCCGGATCATCCAGGTGTCGGAAGGGGTGATAGATATGACATAAAGTGAATTACACCCGAGGTGCGGGACACAGGAGACTGGGTGAGAGTCAGGAAGAGGAATGAGGTTAAATCGCCATCACAGAGTACACTTGAGGCCATTCCCCACAACAACAGGTATAAACAATGTATAAACTATTGTGGGGGGCATTACCTGGCAAAGGAAATTCAAAGGGGTGATAGGGGGTTGGTTAGTTAGGGGAACAGAACTAGAAGGGAACTAATATCCAAGTGCTGAGGCTTGCTAGTGCGAGTGGGGAGGGGGCGTGGTTAATCTAAAGTTGCAGTGGGAATAGAAGCCCGAATGCCAGAACAGGAAGTGGAGAGGTTGAATTGAACTGAATTGATTTTATTACTTATATGCTTCATAGAACATAGAATAGTACAGCACATTACAGGCCCTTCAGCCCACAATGTTGTGCTGACCCTCAAACCCGGCCTCCCATATAACCCCCCACCTTAAATTTCTCCATATACCTGTCTAGTAGTCTCCTAACCTTCACGAGTGTATCTGCCTCCACCACTGACTCAGACAGTGCATACCACACACCAACCACTCTCTGAGTAAAAAACCTTCCTCTAATATCCCCCTTGAACTTCCCACCCCTTACCTTAAAGCCATGTCCTCTTGTATTCAGCAGTGGTGCCCCGGGGAAGAGGCACTGTCTATCCACTATATCTATTCCTCTTATTATCTTGTACCCCTCTATCGTGTCTCCTTTCATCCTCCTTCGCTCCAAAGAGTAAAGCCCTAGCTCCCTTAATCTCTGATCATAATGCATACTCTCTAAACCAGGCAGCAGCCTGGTAGATCTCCTCTGTACCCTTTCCAATGCTTCCACATCCTTCCTATAGTGTGCCGACCAGAACTGGACACAGTACTCCAAGTGTGGCCTAACCAGAGTTTTATAGAGCTGCATCATTACATCGCGACTCTTAAACTCTATCCCTCGGCTTAAGAAAGCTAACACCCTATAAGCTTTCTTAACCACCCTATCTACCTGTGAGGCAACTTTCAGGGATCTGTGGGCATGTACTCCCAGATCCCTCTGCTCCTCCACAGTACCAAGTATCCTGTCATTTACTTTGTACTCTGCCTTGGAGTTTGTCCTTCCAAAGTGTACCATCTCACCCTTCTCCGGGTTGAACTCCATCTGCCACTTCTCGGCCCACTTCTGCATCCTATCAATGTCTCTCTGCAATCTTCGACAATCCTCTACACTATCTACAACACCACCAGCCTTTGTGTCGTCTGCAAACTTGCCAACCCACCCTTCTACCCCCACATCCAATCGTTAATAAAAATCACGAGAAGTAGAGGTCCCAGAACCGATCCTTGTGGGGCACGACTAGTCACAATCCTCCAATCTGAATGTACTCCCTCCACCACAACCCTCTGCCTTCTGCAGGCAAGCCAAATCTGAATCCACCTGGCCAAACTTCCCTGGATCCCATGCCTTCTGACTTTCTGAATAAGCCTACCGTGTGGAAACCTTGTCAAATGCCTTACTAAAATCCATATAGATCACATCCACTGCACTACCCTCATCTATATGCCTGGTCGCCTCCTCAAAGAACTCTATCAGGCTTATTAGATACGATCTGCCCTTCACAAAGCCATGCTTACTGTCCCTGATCAGACCATGATTCTCTAACTGCCCATAGATCCTACCTCTAAGAATCTTTTCCAACAGTTTTCCCACCATAGATGTAATGCTCACTGATCTATAATTACCCGGACTATCCCTACTACCTTTGTTGAACTAGGGGACAACATTTGCCTCCCTCCAGTCCTCTGGTACCATTCCCGTGGACAACAAGGACATAAAGATCCTAGCCAGAGGCTCAGCAATCTCTTCCCTCGCCTCCTGGAGCAGCCTGGGGAATATTCCATCAGGCCCTGGGGACTTATCTGTCCTAATGTATTTTAACAACTCCAACACCTCCTCTCCCTTAATATCAACATGCTCCAGAACATCAACCTCACTCATATTGTCCTCACCATCATCAAGTTTCCTCTCATTGGTGAATACCAAAGAGAAGTATTCATTGACGACCTCGCTCACTTCCACAGCCTCCAGGCACATCTTCCCACCTTTATCTCTAATTGGTCCTACCTTCACTTCTGTCATCCTTTTGTTCTTCACATAATTGAAGAATGCCTTAGGGTTTTCCTTTACCCTACTCGCCAAAATCTTCTCATGCCCCCTTCTTGCTCTTCTCAGCCCCTTCTTAAGCTCTTTTCTTGCTTCCCTATATTCCTCAATAGACCCATCTGATCCTTGTTTCTTAGACCTCATGTATGCTGCCTTCTTCCACCTGACTAGATTTTCAGCCTCACTTGTCACCCATGTTTCCTTCACCCTACCATTCTTTATCTTCCTCACTAGGTCAAATTTATCCCTAACATATACATAAAAATCTTTACGTTATGTCTCTGTCTAAATGTGCAATGTATAGTTATTTTTAATAAATAGTACATACAGCAGAACAGTCAATATAACATAAAAATACAATTGTATCAACATGAAATCAGTCTGATGGCCTGGTGGAAGGAGCTGTCCCAGAGCCTGTTGTCCTGGCTTTTAAGCTGCAATATTGTTTCCCGGATGGTAGAAGCTGGAACCATTTGTGGTTGGGGTGACAGGCCCCCAATGATCCTTTGGGCCATTTTTCCACACCTGTCTCTGTAAATGTCCTGAATATTGGGAAGTTCACATCTACAGATGCGCTGGGCTGTCTGCACCACAATCTGCAGAGTCCTGTGACTGAGGGAAGTACAATTCCCATACCAGGCAGTGATGCAGTGAGTCAGGATGCTCTCAGTTGTGCCCCTGTAGAAAGTTCTTAGGATTTTGGGGCCCATGCCAAACTTCTTCAACCGTCTGAGGTGAAAGAGGTGCTGCTGTGCTCTTTTCACAACACAGCAGGTATGTACAGACCAGGAGAGATCGTTAGTGGTGTTTATGCCAATGAAATTGAAGCTGTTCACCCTTTCAACCCCAGATATCAATAGGGGTTAGCCTGTCTCCATTCCTCCTGTAGTCTACAAGCAGGTCCTTTGTTTTTGTGACATTGAGGGAGATTTTGTTTTCTTGACACCAGACTGATGTTGCTCAGACCTTGGACAAAGTCAGGAATCAAAAGGTTGAGCATGGTGCAGTGACTGTCCTAAGCTGTGTATATCATAATGCAAGAAGTATCGTAGGAAAGCCAGATGAGTTCGGGGCATGGAAGTATGATATTTTAGCCATTACTGGGACAAGGTTGCATCCAACAGTCTGAGGCATTTAGAGGAACATATAGGTAGGGAGATTGCAGACCTTGCCAAGAAACAAATGTTGATATAGTAAGCGATTTTAATTTTTCATATATTGACTGGGACTCCCATACTCTAAAAGGATCAGATGGGGTACAGTTTGTCAAATGGGCCCTCAGTCAGTACACAATTCCTGACAAAGAAGTGTGCAATAAGCTGTTAGGAGATGATCCAGGGCTGGTGACAGAAATTAGTGTATGGGAACACTTTGCATCTGGTGATCACAATGACATGAGATTCCAAGTAAATATGGAAAAAGAGAGGTCAGGACCACGGGTTGAGATTCTGAATTGGAGAAAGGTCAATTTTGATGGTATCAGAAAGGATCTGACAAGTGTGGTTTGGGACAGGCTGCTTTCTGGCAAAGGAGTACTTGGTAAATGGGAGTTCTTCAGAAGTGAAGTCTAGTTTGTATGTGCCCATCAAAATAAAAGTTGAATGGTAACTGGTGCAGAGAATCTTGGTTTTCAAGAGATATTGAGGCCCCGCATATTTTGTTCCTCTAAATACGTCAGGCTGTTGGGCGCAACCAATACTCATTAATGACTGCAATATCATAATTCCATGCCTTGAGCTCATCCGACTTGTTTTTCAGTCGTCTTCTGCTGGCTTTTAAAAGCTTCCCAATAATTTCCTCTATGGTTTGCTCTCTCTTTGGCTTTTATGTTGGCTTTGGCATCTTATTTCAGCCACCATTGTGTCCTCCTGCCTTTCCAATGCTTCCACTTATTTGGGATGTATCTATCACTCAGTTCCCGAATTGCTCCCAGAAACTCCAGCCATTGCTGCTCCGTTGTCATTCCTATCAGTTTCCTCTTCCAATCAAGTTTGGCCAGCTTTTCTGTCACAGAAACATGGAGAAGTTCAGTACAGAAATATGCCATTCAGCCCATCTAGTCAATGCTGAAAACATTTAGCTGTCTAATGCAAAGATCTGCACCGGGACCATCACCCTTCATACCCCTACCATCCAGGTACCTATCCAAACTTCTCTTAAATGGTGAAACCGAGCTAATATTCATCACTTGTGCTGGCATCTCATTCCACATTCTCACAATCAATTCAGTGAAGAGATTTTGCACGTGTTCCCGTTAAATTTTCGTTAAATGGGGAAGCCACTTACCCATGACATCTGGTCATCATCCCACCCAACCTCAGCGGAAAAAGAACTGCTTGCACTTACCCTATCTATACCCTCATAATTTTGTATACTTCCAAAATATCCTCAAAGCAATGTATAATTTCCTCGTTTATGCTTAGAGCATTTTTTAGGTGTATAAGGTGATGAGGGGCATTGATCGTGTGGATAGCCAGAGGCTTTTCCCAGGGCTGAAATAGTTAACACAAGGGGGCATATTTTTAAGGTGCTTGGAAATAGGTACCAAGGGGATGTCAGGGGTAAGTTTTTCACTCAGAGAGTGGTGAGTGCATGGAATGCATTGCCAGCGGCGGTGGCCGAGGCAGATACAACAGGGTCTTTTAAGAGCCTCTTAGATAGGTACATGGAGCTTAGAAAAAAAGAGGTTTATGCACTAGGGAAACTCTAGGCAGTTTCTAGAGTAAGTTACATGGTCGGCACAACGTTATGGGCTGAAGGGCCTGTGATGTGCTGTAGATTTCTATGCTCTATGTTCTATTTTAAACAGCAGAACAACATTAGCTGTTCTCCAATCCTCTGGCACCTCCCTCTGTCACCAACGATGATTTAATTATCTCTGCTGGGGGCCGCGACAATTTCTGCAGCTGCCTCCCATAGGGTCTGAGGAAGCACCTTGTCATGCCCCAGAGATTTATCCACCCCAATCTGCCTCAGGATAGCAACCACCTCCTCTTCTTTAATCTGTACAGAGTCCACAACGTTAACGCCACTTTCTCATACTTCCATAGACTCTGTATCCATCTCCTGAGTAAATACAGGTGAAGAAAATATTTAAGAGCTCCCCCATCTGCTTTGTTTCCACACATGGATTACCATTCTGGTCTTCCAGAAGACCAGCTTTGTCCCTTGCAATCCTTTTGCTCTCAATCTATCTCTAAAATCTCTTAGAATTCTCCTTCATCTTTTCTTCTACTACGGCAACCTCATGCCTTCCTTTAGCCATCCTGATTTATTTCTTATGCATTCTCTTGCATTTCTTATACTCCATAAGAACCTGCCTGCCTATCTCTGTTATGCAACTCCATTTTGTGTTTCACCAGGGTTTCAATATCTCTTGAAAACCAAGGTTCCCTACAGTTTTTATCTTTACCTTTTATTCTGACAAGCACATACCCGCTTTGTACTTTCAAAATTTCATTTTGAAGGCCTCCCACTTACGTAGAACATAGAACATAGAATAGTACAGCACAGTACAGGCCCTTTGGCCCACAATGTTGTACTGACCCTCAAACCATGCCTCCCATATAAGCCCCCACCTTAAATTCCTCCATATACCTGTCTAGTAGTCTCCTAACCTTCATGAGTGTATCTGCCTCCACCACTGACTCAGGCAGTGCATTCCACGCACCAACCACTCTCTGAGTAAAAAACCTTCCTCTAATATCCCCCTTGAACTTCCCACCCCTTACCTTAAAGCCATGTCCTCTTGTGCTGAGCAGTGGTGCCTTGGGGAAGAGGCGCTGGCTATCCACTCTATCTATTCCCCTTATTATCTTGTACACCTCTATCATGTCTCCTCTCATCCTTCTTCTCTCCAAAGGGTAAAGCCCTAGCTCCCTTAATCTCTGATCATAAACCAGGCAGCATCCTGGTAAATCTCCTCTGTACCCTTTCCAATGCTTCTACATCCTTCCTATAGTGAGGCGACCAGAACTGGACGCAGTACTCCAAGTGTAGCCTAACCAGAGTTTTATAGAGCTGCATCATTACATCGCGACTATTAAACTCTATCCCTCAACTTACGAAAGCTAACACCCCATAAGCTTTCTTAACTACCCTATCCACCTGTGAGGCAACTTTCAGGGATCTATGGACATGTACCCCCAGATCCCTCTGCTCCTCCACACTACCAAGTATCCTGCCATATACTTTTGTACTCTGCCTTGGAGTTTGTCCATCCAAAGTGTACCACCTCACACTTCTCCGGGTTGAACTCCATCTGCCACTTCTCAACCCACTTCTGCATCCTATCAATGTCTCTCTGCAATCTTCGACAGTCCTCTACACTAGGGGTCACCAACCCGTCGATTGCGATCGACCGGTCGATCTTTGAGACTTTCCCAGGAGATCCCGAAGAAAAATCAAAAATAAATACACAAATACTGTTGTAATGTGAGCATTATAAAAGTAAGTAATACTAATTAGGATAATGGTAATATAACAATATTTTCACTAAAAAGCTGTTTGTAAAGAGAGATTGTTTCTGGGTTGCGGGGGTTTAGTTCCGTTCTTTCTGCCCAGTGCGCATGTGTGTAGTTCCCCCGCCATGTGCTGCATTTTCAGCGTAGCCTGTGCTGCATCAAAGTGACCAATCAGATTAGGTAACAGTACAGACTGTCGCAAACATCAATATACGGCAGTGTCCCCAACCTCCGGGCTGCGAAGCATGCAGGGTTGCAGCGGTAGTCGGGATGTGCACAGCACACCTTCAAGAAAAAAAAGCCGAAATAAACAAGCTAATTAATTAGGTGAATGTCGGCTCAGATCAGAGGCGGCGCAATCGGCACTCGCTCGTGATACCCTGATAGCATGGTGGAGGCTCCACGAAAGAAGGCAAAAACATACAAATTCCATCCAGAATAAGAAGAGGAATTTCTATTTACCTTGGTGAAAGACAAGTGTGTATGTATGTTGTGCCAGCAAACACAAGCACTGACTAAAAGAGGGAATCTGGAGCGGCACCACAACACCAACCACCAGGAATTTAAAGACTCCTACCCCCCAAAGAGCACAATTCGTGCCTGGAAAGTTGAGGAGCTGAAATTGGGGTTGAAGGCCCAGCAATCGTTTTTCACAAATCATGCTGCTCAAAATAAGGCTGCTATTGAAGCATCATTTCGTGTAAGTCACCTTTTGGCGAAACGGAAGAAGCCTTTTACAGATGGCAATTTATTCAAGGAAGCAATGGCCATTACCGCAGAGACTGTTTTTAATGACTTTAGAAACAAAAACGGCATCGCAACCGCAATAAGTAATATACCGCTTGGCCCTGCAACAGTGACAAGGAGGGTAGAGTCACTGTCAGAGGACGTGGATTGACAAGTGTTAAAGTATTTGTCACTCTGTGAATATTTTTCACTACAGTTTGATGAATCCCTGGATGTAATGCAAACAGCTCAGCATGTTGTATTTGTCACAATGGCTTTCCAGGATTTTACAACAAAGGAGGGCTTCCTCACTCTTTTGCAATTAAAGGAGAGAACGAGAGGTGAGGATATTTACAATGAGTTTAAAAATATGTCTGTGAAAATAACATCCCCATTCATAAACTGGTGGCAATTACTACTGATGGGGCCGAGCAATGCGCGGTGTGCACGTTGGTTTTATAGCAATAAAAGTCAGTGCCTACTTCAGGTTAACTTATCTATGTGAAATTGCATTTTCACAGATGAAAATTATTACACCTAAGTACAGGAGCTGACTTACTGACAGACACCTCACTAGGGTTGCCAACTTTCTCACTCCCAAATAAGGGACAAAAGTAGTAGTCAAATCCCGGGACATCTGCGTTTACCCCGTAAAGACTACCATGACCATGAAGCCTTGCACGGGCACCTGTGTGCGCATGCGTGATGTGCCAATTTTTTTTTACCCCACGAATCGGTTTTGGCTTAATTTTCATTATTTCTACTTTATATAGGATGTGTATTTATCATATCATTCCTGCTTTTACTATATGTTACTGTTATTTTAGGTTTTATGTGTTATTTGGTATGATTTGGTAGGTTATTTTTTTGGGTCTTGGAACGCTCAAAATTTTTTTCATATAAATTAATGGTAATTGCTTCTTTGGTGTAAAGCATTTCGGCACAAAAGGTTTCATAGGAACGTTCTACCTTAGCGGGGGAAATACGGGACAGCTGGCAACCCTACACCTCACAGACTGTCTCAGACTGGCTGTCTGTAGTTATGAGCAATATTTCAGGAAACTAGCAGAAAGTATTCATCCCCAGTCATAACACTGAGTGCAACAGTCAATTTTTATTCATTTATTTTTCGTGTTGAAATAAAATTAAATAATGAAACTTAGAATTAAAGGTGTGAAGTATTGTAATATTCTTAAAGAAAGACAGCTATGGCCTGTTTGATATGCTAGTTACAGTGTTTTCTTGTTTGAATTAATTTGAAAGTTTGACAAAAGTATTTTGTGTAATTCAAATACAGTTCACCCAAATAAAAGGCCTCAAATTGGAAGTACAATCTGAGCTGTTTTTTCTCTAAACGATTTAGTAGGTAGATCTTGCCTTTCACTGAGGTAGAGGTAGGGGATCTTGGGCTTAGAAAGGTTGGTGACCACTACTCTACACTATCTACAACACCACCAACATTTGTGTCGTCTGCAAACTTGCCAACCCACCCTTCTACCCCCACATCCAGGTCGTTAATAAAAATCATGAAAAGTAGAGGTCCCAGAACAGATCCTTGTGGGACACCACTAGTCACAATCCTCCAATATGAATGTACTCCCTCCACCACAACCCTCTGCCTTCTGCAGGAAAGCCAATTCTGAATCCACCTGGCCAAACTTCCCTGGATCCCATGCCTACTGACTTTCTGAATAAGCCTACCGTGTGGAACCTTGTCAAATGCCTTACTAAAATCCATATAGATCACATCCACTGCACTACCCTCATCTATATGCCTGGTCACCTTCTCAAAGAACTCTATCAGGCTTGTTAGACACGATCTGCCCTTCACAAAGCCATGCTGACTGTCCCTGATCAGACCATGATTCTCTAAATGCCCAGAGATCCTATCTCTAAGAAGCTTTTCCAACAGCTTTCTCACCACAGACATAAGGCTCACTGGTCTATAATTACCCAGACTATCCCTACTACCTTTTTTGAACAAGGGGACAACATTCGCCTCCCTCCAATCCTCCAGTACCATTCCCGTGGACAACGAGGACATAAAGATCCTAGCCAGAGGCTCAGCAATCTCTTCCCTCGCCTCGTGGAGCAGCCTGGGGAATACTCCGTCAGGCCCTGGGGACTTATCCATCCTAATGTATTTAGGGAATCAAATTAAAGAGACTAGCAGAGAGGAGGTTAGTTCACAACAGGGGGATGGGAACCAGTGCAGAGAAACAGAGGGGTGTAAAATGAGGGTAGAAGCAAAAAGTAGTAAGGTGAAAAGTAAAAGTGGCAGGCCAGCAAATCCAGGACAAAAATCAAAAAGGGCCACTTTTCAACATAATTGTATAAGGGCGAAGGGTGTTATAAAAGCGAGCCTGAAGGCTTTGTGTGTCAATGCAAGGAGCATTCGTAACAAGATGGATGAATTAAAAGTGCAGATTGTTATTAATGAATATGATATAGTTGGGATCACAGAGACATGGCTCCAGGGTGACGAAGGATGGGAGCTCAACATTCAGGGATATTCAATATTCAGGAGGGATAGACATGAAAGAAAAGGAGGTGGGGTGGCATTGCTGGTTAAAGAGGAGATTAACACAATGGAAAGGAAGGACATTAGCCGGGAGGATGTGGAATGGATATGGGTAGAGCTACATAACACTAAGGGGCAGAAAACGCTGGTGGGAGTTGTGTACAGGCCACCTAACAGTAGTAGTGAGGTTGGGGCTGGTATTAAACAGGAAATTAGAAATGCGTGCAACAAAGGAACAGCAGTTATAATGGGTGACTTCAATCTACATATGGAAATTGGTAAGGGTGCTGAGGAAGAGGATTTCTTGGAATGTATGCAGGATAGTTTTTTGAACCAACATGTCGAGGAAGCAACTAGAGAGTAGGCTATTCTAGACTGGGTATTGAGCAATGAGGAAGGGTTAATTAGCAATCTTGTCGTGAGAGGCCCCTTGGGTAAGAGTGACCATAATATTGTGGAATTCTTCATTAAGATGGAGAGTGACATAGTTAATTCAGAAACAAAGGTTCTGAACTCAAAGAAGGGTAACTTTGAAGGTATGAGACGTGAATTAGCTAAGATAGACTGGCAAATGACACTTAAAGGGTTGACGGTGGATATGCAATGGCAAGCATTTAAAGATCGTATGGATGAACTACAACAATTGTTCATCCCAGTTTGGCAAAAGAATAAATCAAGGAAGGTAGTGCACCCGTGGCTGACAAGGGAAATTAGGGCTAGTATCAATTCCAAACAAGAAACATACAAATTAGCCAGAAAAAGTGGCTCACCTGAGGACTGGGAGAAATTCAGAGTCCAGCAGAGGAGGACAAGGGGCTTAATTAGGAAGAGGAAAAAAGATTATGAGAGAAAACTGGCAGGGAACATAAAAACTGACTGTAAAAGTTTTTATAGATATGTGAAAAGAAAAAGATTGGTTAAGACAAATATAGGTCCCCTACAGACAGAAACAGGTGAATTGATTATGGGGAGCCAGGTCATGGCAGACCAATTGAATAACTACTTTGGTTCTGTCTTCACTAAGGAGGACATAAATAATCTTCTGGAAATAGTAGGGGACAGAGTGTCCAGTGAGATGGAGGAACTGAGGGAAATACATGTTAGTAGGGAAGTGGTGTTAGGTAAATTGAAGGGATTAAAGGCAGATAAATCCCCAGGGCCAGATGGTCTGCATCCCAGAGTGCTTAAGGAAGTAGCCCAAGAAATAGTGGATGCATTAGTGATAATTTTTCAAAACTCTTTAGATTCTGAACTAGTTCCTGAGGATTGGAGGGTGTGAATGTAACCCCGCTTTTTAAAAAGGAGGGAGAGAGAAACCGGGGATTTATAGACCGGTTAGCTGAACATCGGTGGTGGGGAAAATCCTAGAGTCAGTTATAAAAGATGTGATAACAGCACATTTGGAAAGCGGTGAAATCATCGGACAAAGTCAGCATGGATTTGTGAAAGGAAAGTCATGTCTGAAGAATCTCGTAGAATTTTTTGAGGATGTAACTAGTAGAATGGATAGGGGAGAACCAGTGGATGTGGTATATTTGGATTTTCAAAAGGCTTTTGATGAGGTCCCACACAGGAGATTAGTGTGCAAACTTAAAGCACACAGTATTGGGGGTAAGGCATTGATGTGGATAGAGAATTGGTTGGGGGACAGGAAGCAAAGAGTGGGAATAAACGGGACCTTTTCAGAATGGCAGGCAGTGACTAGTGGGGTACCGCAAGGCTCAGTGCTGGGACCCCAGTTGTTTACAATATATATTAATGAGTTAGATGAGGGAATTAAATGCAGCATCTCCAAGTTTACGGATGACACGAAGCTGGGCGGCAGTGTTAGCTGTGAGGAAGATGCTAAGAGGATGCAGGGTGACTTGGATAGGTGAGGTCAGTGGGCTAATTCATGGCAGATGCAATTTAAAGTGGATAAATGTGAGGTTATCCAGTTTGGTGGCAAAAACAGGAAAACAGATTATTATCTGAATGGTGGCCGATTAGGAAAAGGGGAGGTGCAACGAGACCTGGGTGTCATTATACACCAGTCATTGAAAGTGGGCAGGCAGGTACAGCAGGCGGTGAAAAAGACGAATGGTATGCTGGCATTCATAGCAAGAGGATTCGAGTACAGGAATAGGGAGGTACTACTGCAGTTGTACAAGGCCTTGGTGAGACCACACCTGGAGTATTGTGTGCAGTTTTGGTCCCCTAATCTGAGGAAAGACATCCTTGCCATAGAGGGAGTACAAAGAAGGTTCACCAGATTGATTCCTGGGATGGCAGGACTTTCATATGATGAAAGACTGGATCATCTGGGCTTATACTCACTGGAATTTAGAAGATTGAGGGGGAATCTCATTGAAACGTATAAAATCCTCAAGGGATTGGACAGGCCAGATGCAGGAAGATTGTTCCCCATATTGGGGAAGTCCAGAACGAGGGGTCACAGTTTGAGGATAAAGGGGAAGCCTTTTAGGACCGAGATTAGGAAAAACTTCTTCACACAGAGAGTGGTGAATCTGTGGATTCTCTGCCACAGGAAACAGTTGAGGCCAGTTCATTGGCTATATTTAAGAGGGAGTTAGATATGGCCCTTGTGGCTAAAGGGATCAGGGGGTATGGAGGGAAGGCTGGTACAGGGTTCTGAGTTGGATGATCAGCCACGATCATACTAAATGGCGGTGCAGGCTTGAAGGGCCGAATAGCCCACTCCTGCACCTATTTTCTATGTCTTCTACATTTTCTATGTTAAGAACTCCAACACCTCCTCTCCCTTAATATCAACATGCTCCAGAACATCAACCTCACTCATATTGTCCTCACCATCATCAAGTTCCCTCATCGGTGAATACCGAAGAGAAGTATTCATTGAGGACCTCGCTCACTTCCACAGCCTCCAGGCACATCTTCCCACCTTTATCTCTAATCGGTCCTACCTTCACTCCTGACATCCTTTTTTCCTGCATATAATTACCAAGCACACCTTTGACATAAAGAGCCTGTCCCAGTCCACAGTTGCCACATCCTAGTGTCATAATTCCAGGTGTTGATCCATACCCTGAATACATCTGCCTTTCCTACGCTGCTCCTTGTATTGAAATATACAGGGCACAGCATATTCACTGTACCATGCTCAACTTTTTCATTTCAGACTTTCTCTGAGGTCTGAACAACAACTGTCTCCACAACCCCTCCACTAACTGTTCTGTTATTCAGGCTCCCATTCTCCCTGCAACTTTAGTTTAAAACCCCACCTCCCACTGTGCAGCTCTATCAGCCCTTTGACTTTCATCTCCCAGTTCAATAAAAAGGAGGTACATACCAGGTACAGGCAGATAGGAAGAAATGGGGTACTTATGAAGTACAGGAAATTCAAGTGAACACTTATGAAAGAAATAAAAGAAGGCATGAGGTTGCCCCAGCAGACAAGGTGAAGAAGAATCCTCAGGGCTATTGCAGATATGTTAAGAGCAATAAGATTGCAAGGGAAAATAATTAATCCTCTGGAAGATCAGAATGGTAATCCACATAAGGAGACAAAATAGATGAGGGAGATTTTTTTTGCATTTGTATTTACTCAGGAGATGGACAAGGAGAGCATAGAAGTGAGGTAAAGCAGCATCAAGTTCATTGACCCTGTATAGATTACAGAGGTGGAGGTGTTTGCTGTCTTAAGGCAAATTAGTGCGGATAAATCCCCAGGGCTTGACAAGTTGTTCCCTGGGACCCTGTGGAAGACAAGTGCAGAAATTGTTGGGGCCCAAGCACAGTGACAGGTGAGGTACTGGAGGGCAGCCAGTGTTGTTCCCCTGTTCAAGAAAGGCTCTAAAAATAAACTAAGAAATTGTACATTGGTGAACTTGACGTCAGTAGGGGTAAAGTTATTGGAACGGATGTGCAGGATATGGATATATAAGTATTTGGATAGATGTGGACTGATTAAAGATAGGCAGCATGGCTTTGTGCATGGTAGGTCATGTCTAACCAATCTTACAGAGTTTCTCAAGGAAATTATCAGGAAAGTGGATGAAGGCAAGGCAGTGGATGTTGTCTACATGGACTTTAGCAAGGCACTTGACAAAGTCTCATATGGGAGGTTGGTCAAGAAGGTTCAGTCACTCAGCATTCAAGATGAGACAGGAAATTGGTTGAGACACTGGCTTTGAGAGAGGCCATAGAGTGCTAGCAGATTGTTGCCTCTCTGACTGCAGGTCTGTGACTGGTGGTTTCCATAGGGATCAGTGCTGGATCTGTTTTTACACAAAATACTCTGCACATGCTGGGGTCAAAGCAACACTCACAACACGCTGGAGGAACTCAGCAGGTCAGGGAGCATTCATGGAAACGATCAGTCAACATTTCGGGCCGGAACCCTTCATTAGGACTGAAAGTGGTAGGGTAGAGGCCCTATAAAGAAGGTGTGGGGAGGATGGGAAGGAGAAGGATGGTAGGTGTCAGGTGAAATACCAGTAAGTGGAAAGATAAAGCGGTGCGGGAGGGCAAGCAGGGAGGTGCCTTAACCAATTTTCCCCTGGGATCAATAAAGTATGACTATGACTATGTGATAGGCAGGAAAGGTGAAGAAAGAATAGGGGAAAACACAATGGGTAGTAGAAGGAGGCGGAACCATGAGGGAGGTGATAGGCAGCTGGGGGAGGGGGCAGAGTGAAATAGGGATGGGGGAAGGGAGGGGGAGGGAAGTACCGGAAGTTGGAGAATTCTATCTTCATACCAAGGGGCTGGAGACTTTCTAGACGGTATATGAGGTTTTGCTCTTCCAACCTGAGTCTAGCCTCATCATGGCAGTAGAGGAGGCCATGTATGGACATATCTGAATGGGAATGGGAAGCAGAGCTGAAGTGGGTGGCAACCGGGAGATCCTGTCTGTTGTGACGGACAGAGCAGAGGTGCTCCAAGAAGTGGTCCCCCAATCTGCGTCGGGTTTCACTGTTGTTGTTTGTCATCTATATCAGTAATCTGGATGATAACATGGTTAACTGGATCAGCAAATTTGTGGATGACACCAAGATTGGTGGTGTAGTGGACAGCGAGGAAGACTATCATGTCTTGCAGTGCAATCTGGACCCGCCGGGAAAATGGTTTGAGAATTGGAAAATGGAATTTAATGCAGACAAGTGTGAGGTGTTGCACTTTGGTAGGACCAAGGTCTTATACAGTGACTGGTAGGACACTGAGAAGTGTTGTTGAAGAAAGGGATCTGGGCATACAGATCTACAATTCACTGAAAGTGGTGTCACAGTTAGATAGGGACGGAAAGAAAGATTTCAGCCCATTGGCCTTCATGAACCAAAGTGTTGACAACCATAGATGGATGTTATGTTGACTTGTGTAAGACATTGGTGAGGCCTAATTTGGAGTATTGTGTGCAGTTTTGGTCACCTACCTACATGAAAGATATAAAAGAGGTTGAAAGAGTTCAGAGAAAATTCACAAGGATGTTGCCAGGTCTGGAGGACTTGGGTTATAAGGAAAGATTGAACAGGTCAGGACTTTATTCCTTGGAACATAGGAGATTGAGGGGAGATTTGATTGTGATAGAGAGGTGATAGGGTAAATGCAAGCTGGCTTTCTCCACTGAGGCTGGGTGGGACTACAACCAGAGGCCATTGGTTAAGGGTGAAAGGTGAATCGTTAAGGGGAACATGAGGGGAAACTTCTTCACACAGACAGTCATCCGGGTGTGGAATGAGCAGCCAGCACAACTGGTGCATGCGAGCTCAATTTCGGCATTAAAGAGGTTTGCATAGGTACCTGGATGGTAGGAGTATGGGAGTGGGCAGTTTAAATAGTTTAGCACAAACTAGTTGGCCCAAAGGGCCTGTTTCTGTGTTGTATTTTTCTGTGACTGTGACAAGAACCTGAAGTAATACTAATATTCACTCTAAGTCCTTTAAACAGCTGTGCGGACCACCAATTCATCTCAGAAGGAATTTTTTATATGGCGTTAAACTGTGGCACTTTAAATTAACAGTACATAAAAGAAAATCCTAGCTGCACGTTAACAAAGGCTATTTGTGTGAGAGTGTTTCAGTTACTGTGGGGTCAGGCACCCATGCAGCTCAGCAGAAACAGAGAATAATACCAATGGAGAGAGTCAAACTGAGCCAGGTCACAGATTGGAGATGGCAGAAATACCCCATTCTTACAGAGCCGGGAAGAACATCAGAGAGTTTAATGGTCATTCCAGCTACCAGCTCTGTGCCCAGTTAGAAAATGATTTTTCTGTCCAACTTGGGTTGAACCTCACTTTAACAGTATGATACCAGATCACACCTTGACAACTCAAGTGATCACATTTGAAATGTTGTCCTTCACCCACTGATGGATTTTGTCTATCTTCTTACAGGTCAAAAATTAGAAGGAATTTGTCTCCGGGAATCTCGAACACGGCACGCCAGTTTTGCTGTCTCTGTCGATATATTTAAAGAGTGGAGCAAGGGATCCAATCTACGATCCTTCCTGCTCAGACTGTGGGGAGGGATTCACTCGGTCATTTGACCAACTGGCACGCCCGTCATTTTACACAGGAGAAGGGCTCAGACATTGGGAATGGATTCACTCGGTCATCTCAATTGAAGGTACATCAGCAAGTTCACACTGGGAAAGTCCATTCATCTGTTCTGTGGGTGAGAAGGGAATCAGTCGGTCATCCCACCTGTGGACTCACCAGTCAGTTCACACTGGGCAGAGGCTGGTCATCTGCTGAATTTGTGGGGAAAGATTCACTCGGTCATCTGAACAAATGGCTCACCAGCGAGTTCACACCAAGGAGAAACTGTTCACCTGCTCAGAATGTGGGAAGGGATTCACTCAGGCATCTCATCTACAGAGACACCAGTCAGCTCACACTGCAGAGAGGGATTTCACCTGCTCAGACTGTGGGAAGAGATTCCCTCACTCTTCAACCCTACAGAGCCACCGGCGAGTTCACACTGGGGAGAAGCCGTTCACCTGCCCGGTCTGTGGGAAAAGATTCACTCAGTCATCCACCCTACAGAGTCACCAGCGGGTTCACACTGGGGAGAAGCCATTCACCTGCTCAGAATGTGGGAAGAGATTCACTCAGTCATCCAACCTACACAGACACCAGCGATTTCACACTGGGGAAAAGCCGTTCACCTGCTCAGACTGTGGGAAAGGATTCACTTTGTCATCTCACCTACTGACACACCAGTCAGTTCACACCGGGGAGAGGCCGTTCACCTGCTCAGTCTGTGGGAAGAGATTCACTCAGTCATCCAACCTACAGAGACACCAACGAGTTCACACTGGGGAGAAGCCGTTCAACTGCTCAGTCTGTGGGAAGAGATTCACTCAGTCATCCACCCTACAGAGTCACCAGCGAGTTCACACTGGGGAGAAGCCATTCACTTGTTCAGAATGTGGGAAGGGATTCACTCAGTCATCCACCCTACAGAGACACCAGCGAGTTCACACTGGGGAGAGGCCGATCACCTGCTCAGACTGTGGAAAGTGATTCACTCGATAATCCGACCTAATGGCAAACTAGTCAGTTCACAGTGGGGAGTAGTGGTTCATCTGGTCAGAATGTGGTCAGGGATTCACTTGGTCATCTGATCTGCTGGTACACCAGACAGTTCACACTGGGGAGAGGCCGTTCAGCTGCTCAGAATGTGTGAAGGGGTTCACTCGGCCATGTCAACTACTGGCACACCAGTCAGTTCACACAGGGGAGAGGCCGTTCACCTGCTGTGAATGTAAGAAGGGATTCACTCAGTAATGTAACCTTGTAACACACTACCGGGTTCACAATGAGAGAAAGTTTCAATAAGCTGCATGCTGAATATTTGTCCATCACTGTTGCTGAATGCAGTTTTGAGAGTGACAGTTGGTGCTGGACTCTGCAATTATTGGTGCTGCTCACCACACCCAGTTCTGCACCCGGGTCACTGGGCATGGGAGGAGTTTCTTCTGCTGCACATTCACCTTTTATGGGACTGGAGTTTAATATTCTGCATCTGAGACAAATAAATCAGTTCTATTTTGAACTCTGTCTCTGGTGCTTAGTGAATTTATTATACATCTAGTGTACAGTACAGAGTCAACTCAGGTCGGCTGGACCCTGCCAGTGATTCAGTTCCACGACAGTCCTTTTAAATCCTCGCCTGTTGTTCATCTCTCACTCTCCCTGTGGTGATGGGTTCCAAACAGTCACCACTCGGTGTGCGAAGGGGATTCCCTTGAATTTTCTGCAGACTGACGAAGTCGATATGACTGCAGTTCTGTCTGAGATGTTCTTTGCCCCTCTAATCTCTGGGCTGAGGAAGAATGACATTGGGAGTTAACCTCCCTATTCAGGGCTCATTTCCACATTATGGGTCATTTTCCCTGCTTCTAAAGGGTTTTTGAAAACACCACTGTCCTCTAAAGACTGAAAGCAGAATGGGAAACCGTTAGTTGGATGTTAACGGAGCAGCATCAGAAATCAGAGGCGGGTCTGCACAGGGCAGAGTTTGGGGCTCTGGACAATGGTCGGGGTAAGAACGTATGATGAGGAGAAGGGAATCAGCAGTGGGGCGTGGCAACGAATGACAGAGTAGCAATATTTGGAAGCTGATTGACACAGAAAAATAAGAGGAACATGTGTGTGTTGGGAATGGTTATATTTATTGAGGGAGTTGTTCCTGCTTGTTTATCCTGTAACATCATATCCAGATGGTTATTATAGATTGTCCTATCTGTAATAATGTATTGATTATCATATAATTTGTAAGATTTTGACTCTAAAACTGGCTCAGTCTTGAATTTATGGTGCCTTTATGAAGTGATGGAGGTCATTCATCAGTTTGTATTTTAAAGCAATAATCTGTGGAAAGATACACAAAATGCTGGTGGAATGCAGCAGGCCAGGCAGCATCTAAAGGAAGAGGTACAGTCGACGTTTCGGGCCGAGACCCTTCGTCAGTCCTGATGAATTGTCTCTGCCCAAAATGTCTACTGTACCTCTTCCTATAGATGCTGCCTGGCCTGCTGCGTTCCACCAGCATTTTGTGTGTTGCTTGAAGTTACAGCATCTGCAGATTTCCTCATATTTGTTGGAAGATATTTGCCACTTGATTGTACCTGTGTAGGTAATCAGATTGAGTTAAACTGCTGCAGGATCCCAGGGGTTTCAAGATGGTGGTGCAGTAAAAAGTCTGCTTTGCTGAGCTCAGCAGTGCTACACTGATAATTTCGCATATAAACCTATCCCTTTATTTTTTTTTTAAATACCCAAGTGTTGGATTTAATAACATGAACATTGATGAGTTTTTTGAGCTGCTTCAACACCATGCCATCAAAAGGTACTGAAAAGGCGACCAAGATGGACTGCACAGAGCACTCGCCCGGGGCTGAGGAGCGAGCTGCTGTTAGCTATGGTGGCATGCTGGACCCTGCTTTTCATCAAGTAATTCAGGAAGTTATGGAGAACATATCCAAAATGATGGACGAGAAGCTGGGTCCACTCTCTCTAACACTCCGGAACCACACACTGGAGCTTAAAAATATTGATACAAGAATGATGAGGACGAGGGCCGAGTCTCCGCGGTAGAGACTGTAGCCGATCAGGCCAAAAGCCGTATCCAGGCGCTGGAAAAGCAAGTTCAAAGCCTGTCTGACCATATCGATGATCTTGAGAATAGAGGTAGGAGAAAGAACATATGGAAAAAATCAAGGAAGTTAGGCAGCCAGCCAGTGAAGTTTTTTGAGGGCTGGCTGCCTAATTTCCTTGAGTTGGAAACAAAGGCTGGATGCATCAAAGTTGAAAGAGCTCATCGTACGCTGGCTCCAAAAACCGGGCCCAGACCAACACCCATGACCCGTCCTCGTCCGGTTCCATAATTTCCGTGACAAGCAAAGAGTGATCGAGGCTTTGAGACGCCATGGGACTGATGCCCAGGCTTTAGTGGAGGGATCCAAGCTTATGTTTTTTCAAGATTTTTCGGCAGCCGTTGTTGGGAAGCACAAGGGATTTGACCAGATAAAGAAATGGCAGTACTTTATAAGCATGTAACAATATTACAATTACAGCACGGAAACAGGCCATCTCGGCCCTTCTAGTCCGTGCCAAACTGCTATATCTGAATTACTTTATGCTACACCCAGTGGTGCTAGAAGTCACCTACAACAGGACCATCAAGATATTTGAATCTCCTGACAAAGCTAAGACTTTTCTAGACATGTTGGGCTAAAGAATGTATATATTGAGTAGCCCTGGTTATGGACGATAACATGCTCGATGGTCGCTTTATTTTACCTTTTAATTACTCAATGGCAAGATATCTTTGTCATGACGGGGGCACCGGGAGCAGACCCAATTTCAAGACAGACTAGGAGCTGGGACAGGAATACAGACTTGGGCTAGGACTTTGGCAAGGAAAGCAGGACCAGGACAAGGAACTAGGAACTAGGAGCCTGAGCTAGGACTCCGAGCCAGAGACTGGACAGGGGCCCAGAACCTGGGTCTTCTCTCTGGCTTGGACTCCGGATCCAGTCGAAGACAAGATGTGGCTACAGGACTGGACGTGGAACTCCTGCACAGGACAAGGCACATGGACAGGACAAGAACACGAAGCCCTGACTTGGCCGAGGGAGAACAGGAATGCAGAGCCTTGGTCAAGGGAGAGGAGGAACATGGAAAACGGAGTCTTGTACTTGAGAGACAGGAACACAGAACACAGAGCTTTAGTCTTGGGAGACAGGAGCGCAGAGGTTTGGTCTTGAGGGAGACAGGAACATGGTATACAGAGCCGGGACCCCTCCTTGGTAGGGGTAGGGCTGGGACTCATACACAGAGTGCTGAACACGACGAGACGGTTCGCAACACAAGGTAGTGGCAAATGGCCGGACCTACCTAGCGAAGGCATGGACACAGAGGCAGTTCATACCACTAGGTAGTGGCAAACAGCCGGACCTACCTAGCGAAGGCGTGGACACACAGTTCCCAACTCAAGATAGCGGCAAACGGCTGGACCTACTTATTGAAGGCATGGACACAGAGACAGTTCTCAGCTCAAGGTAGCAGCAAACCCTGCAGACAGAAACAGGTGAATTGATTATGGGGAGCAAGGACATGGCAGACCAATTGAATAATTACTTTGGTTCTGTCTTCACTAAGGAGGACATAAATAATCTTCCAGAAATAGTAGGGGACAGAGGGTCCAGTGAGATGGAGGAACTGAGCGAAATACATGTTAGTAGGGAAGTGGTGTTAGGTAAATTGAAGGGATTGAAGGCAGATAAATCCCCAGGGCCAGATGGTCGGCATCCTAGAGTGCTTAAGGAAGTAGCCCAAGAAATAGTGGATGCATTAGTGATAATTTTTCAAAACTCGTTAGATTCTGGACTAGTTCCTGAGGATTGGAGGGTGGCAAATGTAACCCCACTTTTTAAAAAAGGAGGGAGAGAGAAACCGGGGAATTATAGACCGGTTAGCCTAACGTCGGTGGTGGGGAAACTGCTGGAGTCAGTTATCAAGGATGTGATAACAGCACATTTGGAAAGCGGTGAAATGATCGGACAAAGTTAGCATGGCTTTGTGAAAGGAAAATCATGTCTGACGAATCTCATAGAATTTTTTGAGGATGTAACTAGTAGAGTGGATAGGGGAGAACCAGTGGATGTGGTATATTTGGATTTTCAAAAGGCCTTTGACAAGGTCCCACACAGGAGATTAGTGTGCAAACTTAAAGCACATGGTATTGGGGTAAAGTATTGGTGTGGGTGGAGAATTGGTTAGCAAACAGGAAGCAAAGAGTGGGAATAAACGGGACCTTTTCAGAATGGCAGGTGGTGACTAGTGGGGTACCGCAAGGCTCAGTGCTGGGACCCCAGTTGTTTACAATATGTATTAATGACTTGGGTGAGGGAATTAAATGCAGCATCTCCAAGTTTGCGGATGACACGAAGCTGGGTGGCAGTGTTAGCTGTGAGGAGGATGCTAAGAGGATGCAGGGTGACTTGGATAGGTTGGGTGAGTGGGCAAATTCATGGCAGATGCAATTTAATGTGGATAAATGTGAAGTTATCCACTTTGGTGGCAAAAATAGGAAAACAGATTATTATCTAAATGGTGGCTGATGAGGAAAAGGGGAGGTGCAACGAGACCTGGGTGTCATTATACACCAGTCATTGAAAGTGGGCATGCAGGTACAGCAGGTAGTGAAAAAGGCGAATGGTATGCTGGCATTTATAGCGAGAGGATTCGAGTACAGGAGCAGGGAGGTACTACTGCAGTTGTACAAGGCCTTGGTGAGACCACACCTGGAGTATTGTGTGCAGTTTTGGTCCCCTAATCTGAGGAAAGACATCCTTGCCATAGAGGGAGTACAAAGAAGGTTCACCAGATTGATTCCTGGGATGGCAGGACTTTCATATGAAGAAAGACTGGATGAACTAGGCTTGTACTCATTGGAATTTAGAAGATTGAGGGGGGATCTGACTGAAACGTATAAGATCCTAAAGGGATTGGACAGGCTAGATGCAGGAAGATTGTTCCCGATGTTGGGGAAGTCCAGAACGAGGGGCCACAGATTGAGGATAGAGGGGAAGCCTTTTAGGACGGAGATTAGGAAAAACTTCTTCACACAGAGAGTGGTGAATCTGTGGAATTCTCTGCCACAGGAAACAGTTGAGGCCAGTTCATTGGCTATATTTAAGAGGGAGTTAGATATGGCCCTTGTGGCTACGGGGGTCAGGGGGTATGAAGGGAAGGCTGGGGCGGGGTTCTGAGTTGGATGATCAGCCATGATCATAATAAATGGTGCAGGCTCGAAGGGCCGAATGGCCTACTCCTGCACCTATTCTCTATGTTTCTATGTTTCAAACGGCTGGACCTACCTAGCGAAGGCGAGAACACAAAGAGACAGTTCCAGAAAACGGAAGACAGTTCCTTATCTAGACACAGCAAGGCTCCGGTCTTGTCCTGGCGGTTAAACCTGAAGGCGTTACAGGCGAGGACACAGGCGAAGGTAGCAGGTGAGGCTTCAGAAGGAAGGGGAAGGGGAGGGAACAGTCCAACAACTGAAGCTGAACCCAGGAGCTGTTTATGTAGCCGGCCCAAAATGAGAATCATGTGCCTCAATTAAGGCACATGCAGGACAAAGGAAAACCAGAAAACCTGGAATAAGGATCGATGAACCGGAATGCTGACTTCACTGACCAGACCATGACAATCTTATAGGGTGGGTAACGTACTTGTTTTGATTAATATAGTTTCATTATTTGTTTAATTAGCAGTGCTGCTCCAGCCTGAAGGAGCATTAAACATGATGGTAACAAATCGGTGGATTGATAAATTATGCCCTGTTTTCATTTTTGACTACGATAAATGCCATATTGGCAGTGGGGCAGAATATGGGGTGCTAGAAGGTTCAGATATCCTCTTTAACTGTGGGGTAAGTCCTCTTGTTCAGCGCTGTTGACGCCTTGTTTTTTTTGGTGTTTTTTAAATTCACTTATTGCTGTTCAGCTGATCTTAAGTCGGGTTTCTTCTCTTCTGGAGTCAAATGATTGTTATAAAGTGTTATGACCAGTAATATATTAAAATTGTGCACTTGGAACATTAAGGGGAGTCATTCACCAATTAAGAGAAAAAAATCCTCCTAAACCTGAAAAAGGAAAGGGTGGACATAGCCTTATTGCAGGAGACACATTTTAAATGATAAAGAACATCTAAAACTGCAACAGAGTGGATTTCATCAGGTCTATTTTTCATTCTTTAATACCAGGAGTAGAGAGGTGGCCATTTTAATTTGGAAGAACTTATCTTTTAAGTTATTAGACTGTATTAAGGATAAGTATGGGAGATTTGTGATTGTTAAGGCTTCAATATATGGAGAGGAATGTGATCAGCTCATGATACAATGGTGGAGCAGACTCGATGGGCCGAATGGCCTACTTCTGCTCCTTTGTCTTATGGTCTTATGGTATTCTTAATGTTTACTGCCCTCCAGCTCATCCTCTCAAATTCCTAATGGACGCTTTTTCCCAAACGTTCTAGAAATTTTCTAGAATTTTTGAATTTGGGACCTGGCTGAAATAATGTTGGGTTTAAAATGAGTTTCAGATCAATCATCCATTAAGTTTTTATCAAGATCAGACTCATTATTGATCACAACAGTCATAGTAGCAGCTTCTCTCTCATAATACGGTATCATATTTATATGACATAGCTGTGCTGGCTTTCTTCGATCTGGGGTTTTTATCACATAATCCATATCATTTACCTTAGATTTAATCTCATAAGGACCATGAAATTTAGTTTGTAGTGGGTTCGTTTGCACTGGGAAAAGAACCAACACCTTAACCCCAGGCTTAAATAACCTCATTCTAGCTTCCTTATCATACCAAGTCTTCATCCCCCCTTGAGCTAATTTTAAAAATTTCCTTTGCCAAACTACAAGCTTTATATAATCTTTCTTTAAATTTTAAAACATAATCTAGCAAATTAGTGTGTACCTCTTTATTAATCCACTGTACCTTCAACAAGGCCAAAGGTCCTCAAACTCTATGCCCAAACACAAGTTCAGAAGGACTAAAACCTAATGATTCCTGTACTGCCTCTAATACTGCAAAAAGTAGTAAATGTACACCTTCATCCCAGTCCTTTTCATTTTCCACACAATATTTCCTAATCATAGTCTCTGATGTAGAATGAAATCTCTCCAAGGCTCCTTGTGATTCTGGATGATAGGCTGATGAGATAATCTGTTTTGTTCCCAGTTTATAAACTATCTGCTGAAACAATCCAGACATAAGATTACTGCCTTGTTCCGATTGTATTTCCTTAGGCAACCCAAAATAAGTAAAGAATTTTATAAGACCCTTTGTCACAGTTTTGGCTGTTATATTCCTAAGAGGTAATGCCTCTGGAAACCTAGATGCTGTGCACATAATAGTTAATAAATATTGATGTCCAGTTTTAGTTTTTGGCAAAGGACCTACACAGTCTATAATGATTTTTGAGAACGGCTCACCAAATACTGGAATTGGTGGCAGTGGGGCCACTGGAGTAATCTGATTAAGTTTACCCACAATTTGACACGTATGACATGTTCTACAAAATGTCGCCACATCGTTTCTTAAACTAGGCCAATAAAAATGTTTAGAAACCTTGTTCATGGTTTTCTTTACCCCTAAATGACTACCCAAAGGAATACTATGAGCCATAGTTAAAATCTCATTTCGATAAATTTTAGGAACTACTACCTGTTGATTAACTTCCCATTCCTCACTAGCAGGAATTATAGGCGATCTCCTCTTTCTCATTAATACTCCCTTTTCAAAATAATATCCTACTGGTACTTTTTCAGTTTCACTATCTGGAAGAGCTTGCTCGTTTTATTTAACTATCTCAGGATCTCTACCCTGCTCTGCTATCATCTCCTTCCGAGATAAAGACAAATCTTCCTGGTCAGACTTACTACCAAAATCCTGATCAAATAATGTAGGTAAGAAAGTTTCTGATACATCCTCAAAATTCGAATCTTGAGTTGAACTGTCATGGGTAGCAACCTCATCCTGGACATCAGTCTTTTTAGCCATAGCTCTTGTTACAACACAGGAAGAATCTGTGTTAGAATTCCTCTGTGGTTCCTCAGAATTAGGATTTATTGTCAAATGCACTTCAGGAAAAACTTGTCCACCTGCTGAATCATTCCCTGAGAAAAGAGAAACATCATTCGCAGGTAAACTGGATTGTAGTCCTACTTTAACAACCCTTGTAACTAATCCTGACCTTAAACTTACTCTATGTAAATGTACTGGTATATGGGCACTCCCAACTCCTCATATAATTTACCTTACTAATGTCAGACTCATCACTAAGCTTTAGCACACTGTCTAAGATTAGTAATTGAGAAGCTCCGGTATCTCTAAGTACTCTTATTGGTACTGAATTGGACCCTTCTTTCAAGGATACAAATCCTTCTGTTATAAAAGTTTCATATCCTGTCTTAACTTGGTCAGACTCTGACACATCTTCATTAGTATTTATCAAACTCTGTGAATTTACAGGTGTTTCAATATGCTGCACACAAGCATCTGGGACGGCTTCCTTCTCTTTCTTTTTCAATCGAAAGCAGTTAGCTATTACATGTCCAGGTTTCTTACAATAATTACAAATAGGACCAAAATGTCTTTCCTGCACATGTCTCCCTTCATCCTTACTTTCCTCACTAACTTCAGATTTAATTTCTGGTTTACCTTTGGACTGCTTTGGGTTCAGCTGTAATCCATCCTTTTTGTACATGCCGTATCTCCCTGAAAATGCCCCAAGGATCCAGGAACCTGAAACCCTGCCCCTACACCAGTCTCTCAGTCACACAATAATATGCCTGATCATGGTATTCTTGCGCTCATTAGCATGTGGCACAGGCAGCAATCCTGAGATTACTACCCTGGAGGTCCTGCTTTTCAGCTTCCTACTTAACTCCCGAATTCTCTCTTCAGGACCTCTTCTCTTTTTCTACCTATGTGATTGGTACCGACGTGTACCACGACTTCTGGCTGTTCACCCTCTCCCTTCAGAATACTCTGCTCCCGATCCGAGACATCCCATGCCCTGGCACCTGGAAGGCAACACAACATGCGGGTATCTTGATCAGGCTGACAGAACCTCCTGTCCATTCCCCTCACTATGGGATCCTCTATGACTACCACATTCCTCATCTTCCTCTTTCCCTTCTGCACCACGGAACCAGACTCAGTACCAGAGACCGGATCGCTGTGGCCTTCCTCTGTCAGGTCATCCCTCTCAATAGCATCCAAAACGAGATAACAGTTACTGAGCGGGATGGCCACAAGGGTGCTCTCTACTCTCTGAGCTCTTCCCATCCCTCCCCTGACAGTCATCCATTTATCTAACTTAGGGTGACTAACTCCTTGTAGCTCCTATCTGTCTCCTGCTCCCATTCCATTATAAGCTGTAGGTCATCAAGGCGCAGCTCCAGATCCCCAACACGTTGAACCTATGTTTGATTTTGAGAAAAGATGGGGTTCATTTACTCGTTATTATCATTTGAGTTAATTGATGGACTCTCCATGATCTAATTGTAAATTTTTTTTTGTACTTTCTGTTTTGCTGGCGGCTTGATGTTTATCTTTAGAAGCTTTACGTATGGTGCATGGCTCTGGGGTTGAACACCTAATGGGATTTTTCTTTTTTCCTACTTTTCTTGCTTAGCAAGGTTTTTTTTTCCATCACAAAATTTTTTTCAATCTTTATAAAATATTTTTTTCTTGAGACATTGTAAGTATTGTGTACTTCGATCTACTCGTGTTTATTTTGGAAAAAAAAAGATTTGAAAAACAGATCCCTAACACGGTCTCTCAGAAGCTGTACCTCGGTGCACCTGGCGCAGGTATGGCCATCTGGAAGATTGGAAGACTCCCAGGATTCCCACATCTGACAACCAGAGTAAAGTACTAACCCTACAGACCTGCTCTGGCACATGTTTATATTCTCAGTAGACATGTTCACTGCTGAATCGTCTGGAGGAGCGAACGAGATGTGAGATGTCCAAATCTGATGATAACACAGAAACAGAGGAAGGAAATCTAATGAGGACGTTGTCATTCTGTATCAAGTCGTTAAAAAGACAGATTGTATTTTGGCCTTCACCACACAGGGAGTGGAGATTATGAAATGGGCCGGTGTAGCTACCATTGTACGGGTGTTAGTGAGGCCATACCTAGAGTTTTAATCTCCAAGCAGAAAGAAATCTTAAGAGTATCTGTGGAGCCAGTCAGAGCAATTTTACCAGTGTGATGCATGGGATGATTTACCAGCAGAGGTGAGATGATTTGGTCCTGAATTTAGAACATATTCACAAACGATAGGGTATTTGTGGAGCATCTTGAGAGAGCATCTCTTCTCGTCAGTTAGAGAGTGGCAGAGAGGGGTCGATAAGGGGTGCGTATTTCAAATGGAGATGTGTGAAAATTCCTGGAAATTTCTGTACCTTCTATATAATTTCCTTTGTGATCAATGAGGTATCTATTTATTTGAGTGTACAATCTTTGAGATTCACTACCACGAGGGTGCAAAGTCCGGTTGGCTGGATATTTTTGAGGTGGAGATAAATAATTAATTAAGAGGAACGAGGAGAATGGGCACAGGAGCTTAGATCATGCACAGTCGTGTTGAATAATCATAAGATCATACGACACAGTGGAAGAATTTCTGCTGATCTCTGTTGTAAATGGAGGCCCCTCTGTTCTGAGGGAGTGTTCCCCTGGTCCCCGACTACAGGAAAAATCCAGTCCACAGGCACTTTTTCTTGGCTTTTCGGTATTCAAGAACCTCCCTCATTTTTCACTAAACACTATTGGATACCCTGTCAGCCTCGGAATCATTTTTATGAACCTCCTCTGGACTCTGTCCAATTCCAGCATAATTTTCCTGAGATGAGTCCCTACACTGCTCATAATAGTCTGTGTGGTTTAACCAATGCCTGATAACATCTCAACATTATATCCTTACAAATAGTCCTCCCGTAATGAATGGCAACATATTTACATAACTTTAAAGGTGAATAGCCAGATTGGATAGTAGAAGGAAAGGCGATGGGCAGTGTTTTTTTTACTGGAAGGAGAAATCGATATTCATGCCTTCAGTTTGGAGCTACGCAGGTGGAATACGAGGTGTTTCTCTTCAACCCTGAGGCTGTGAAGTTCAGCATCTCCAGCCAATGCAATTCTGCCATCAACCCTGCTAGTGTCCCCTTCCAATCAACTTTGGTGAGCTCTTCTCCCGTGCCTCCGTAGTTCCCCTCATTCCACTAATAATGATGCATCTTGTTGTACCTTTCCCCTCTCAAAGTGCAGGGCGAATTCTAACATGTCATGATCACTGTATCCACATGTTTCCTTTACCAAAAGCTCCTTAATCAAATTTGGTTCATTACACAGCACCCAATCTAGAATTAACTTTCCCTAGTGGACACAATTACATGCTGTTCTAAAAGCATCTCGTTGGTATTTTCCAAATTCCCTCTCTTGACATCAAGCACCGACATGATTTTCATGATCTACCTCCACCCATCCCGCTCATGAACTGTTTGTCCCACTCCCATCGGGGCAGGGGGTGGTAGGGGTAGACTACGCAGCCTCCTCACCAGAACTACCAGCTTCTGGGACAGCTACTTTTCCCAAGCATAAAGGCTGATAAATATCTCTACCCACTAACCCAACCTTCCACACCACCACACATCTCTCTTTTATAATTTCCTGTCTATCATCTTATGGGCAGAATCCACTGCCGAGCGTCGCTTTATGGACATTCAATCAATCCGTGCACAGTACATACACTCTGAATATATGTTTTTGCTATTGCGTTTTTGTGCTGCATTGCAGCCGGAGTAATAATTATTTCGATCTCATTTACATTTGTCTGCTGGAAATGGAACTGAATAACCTTGAATCTTGAATAAACATTTGGACAGGCTGCAGCGTGACATTTCGGTCTCTCAGCCTTATTGCGGCAGAGCGCCACCTGTTGACAATGAGAGTCCACAAATCACGAGGGCCTGTTATTGTAGCAAATCACCGCCAAGTGGCAGTGTTGTCCACAAAAGGGAGAGGTTTCCAGCGATAAGGAGGGCTGTAGGGCAGGGGTCCCCAACCTTTTTTGCATTGCGGACCGGTTTAATATTGACATATTCTTGCGGACCGGCCAACCGGGGGGAGGGGGTGGGGGTAGGGTTGCCAACGGACAAGAGTAGCAGTCAAATGCGTGTTGACCCAAAAGACTACAATGGCTATGAAGCCTTCCGCGGGCACCACTGCGCATGCGCGTCGTGATCCGCCAATTCCCGCCCCGCCCACCCGCCCGTTCCCCTCCCACCCACCCACCCCGCAGCAGCAAATCCTTTTGGCGATTCTGTTCGTGCGGATGGGTGTTAATCACTACTGAAATATAGGTGATAAATGGGTAATACACTCAATTTTGTTTCTAAAAGGGTTTATCTAACGAATTTAATATTAAACACACAACGCATATTTTCCTCGCATGAATACAGGGATAAGTCAATTATCAGGGGAGGACAGGGGAGCTTGAAGTGTTGAACGAACTTCCAGTAGAGGTGGTAGAGGCAGGTTCGATATTATCATTTAAAGAAAAATTGGATAGGTATATGGACAGGAAAGGAATGGAAGGTTACGGGCTGTGTGCAGGTCGGCGGGACTAGGTGAGAGTAGCGTTCGGCACGGACTAGAAGGGCCGAGATAGCCTGTTTCCGTGCTGTAATTGTTATATGGTTATATAATGTACTTATAAGTTAATAGCATCATAACATTTTAAGTAACATTTAGATATTAAACACACAGCACATATTTTCCCCGTATAAATATATAAAATCATTGCAACACACCAATATCGCTGAATCAGTGGGAGCCCTGGGCTTGTTTCCCTGCAACAACACGGTCCTATTGAGGGGTGATGGGAGACAGCTATACTCGAAGGGGGTTCCCTATGTCCAGTCTATTCCGCAATTTAGTTTTCGTTGCATTCATTGCAGAAAAGTCCGCTTCGCAGAAAAATGTTGGAAATGAAAGCAAAGTTTTCAGTGCCTTCGGAGCTATCTCAGGATATTTAGCCTTGACTTTGATCCCAATTACCGACAGAGATATTATGTCAAACATACTTTTCAGCCCGTCGTCATTTACAAGATCGAGGAGTTGATCTCCTTCCCACCCTGACACAGATAACGCGTGGGTCACGACCTCGCATGCGTAGTGGCTGATCAGTGGCCGTGACAGGGAATGAAGAAAGGTGCAGCTGACTCATGTTGCCAAATCATATCGCTTTCTCGCGGCCCGGTAGCGCATGCTCCGCGGCCTGGTACCGGTCCGCGGCCCGGTACCGGTCTGCGGCCGGTGGTTGGGGACCGCTGTAACTACACCTACAATCTTTGTATCATCAGCAGATTTGCTGATCCAATTTACCACATTATCATCCAGATCATTGATA